>NW_013550603.1:4748502-4912050 GCF_000835555.1 Rhinocladiella mackenziei CBS 650.93
CTGCACGGTCGATACCTCGTGCTGACTAAGGTAACAAACCAGCGCCCATAGGCTTGGGAGGACCGCTCATAAGCCGGAGGGGGAAACCGCCCATGAACCGGGGGGAAACCGCCCATAAGCCGGGGGGCAACTGCCCCGCTTATGGGCGGTTCCCACCCAAGCCTATGGGCGCTGGTTTGTTACCTTAGTCAGCACGAGGTATCGACCGTGCAGAGGATACCATCGTTAACCATCATTTCTGCATTCTATATAGGCAGACTTAGGTGTTGTGACATCACGTATCTTCGAACTGCGCAGATAACCGGAAAAATAAAAATCCGGACCAATCAAAAGCGGTGTACAGAATAACAAAATGTGGTGTACAGAATAACATTACCCTTACTTTGGTTGTCCAGTCACGTGATACTTTGCTTGGCAACATCACGTGAGGAAGCTGGCTTGGCAATGTTTGCACCCCTCCTCCTTGCTCTCTTGTTAGATTGAACGCATTCCTTCTCTCGACTCCACAGCCTATCCATATTTCACTGAAGTCCGTCAGTCTAACCGGGGAATCTTTCTATTGACTCTGCTTATCCTATATCATAGTGACAGTCCTAAGAATGCATCTTCCCTTCTTCGGCATCCTCTAGAAATCAACGTACACTCTCCCTTCATATGCGTCCAAAATATCTGCCTGTCTGCATTCACGAGCGTTGGTGGAGATAAAGACGCGACCTTGCATGGTGGCTCGCACATCCTTCACCTTGTCAGGAATTGGAAGCTCTTCCGACGTGAAATTCAAAATCACAATTGCCCGCCTTTTTCCATCCGGACTGGTTTTCACGTAGCTGAAGATCCTCTCGTTGTCTCCGTCAACGAGATCGAAAGCGCCATGAACGAAAACGTCAGCATGACTCTTGCGCAGTCTTAGCATCCGCCTGTAAAAAGAGAGTGTGCTCTTTGAATTGTTGGTTTGCTCTGCGACATTTATCCTTGGATAGCTGTCATGTGCTCTCATCCACGGTGTGGCTTCAGCTGAGGTGAATCCTCCATGCGCCGTGTTATCCCACTGGAACGGCAGCCGGGAATGATCTCGGGCAAGAATCTGAAGACCTTCCATCACCTTGTCCTTTCGTCTGGGATCGACACTCCGCTCTGCTTCGCGATAGAAGTTGTTGCTTTCGATATCCTTATACTCGTCAATGGACCAATTTTTCGGCATGTTCGTCATTCCGATTTCTTGACCTTGATAGAGGAAAAGGGTACCGGTGAGAGTCGTTTGCCAAAGGGCAATCATTTTGGCTGATGTTTCCCAGTATGGTGTTGTGTCGTTTCCGAATCTCGAGACGGCTCTGCCATTGTCGTGATTCTCACAAAATACGGTCGTCCAGCCATCGGTGCCTTCGATAAACTTCTGCCAGCGCTCCACAAATGTCTTCATCTCAGTCAATTTCCATGGTTTGAAGTCATACTTGCGGCCAAACCCGTCTCCGGTGCCTAGTCGAATCATATCGAACTGGAAGACCATGTCCAGTTCATTTTCTTGAGCGCTCACATACTCCAAAACTCCTTTCGGGTCCGGGGTGTTGGACAGCTCACCCACGGTAACCGCGTTGTAGTGATCAAGAACCTCGGAATTCATTTCCTTCAGGAATTCATGTATCCTGGGTCCATTACACCACATCTCCGGTGCCGGTTGCCACTCACTCTCGGGATCTGTCACTTTCGCATCCACGAAGTCTGTACGTTTGCTATATTTGTTCACGGTATCGATTCTGAAGCCGTCAACGCCTCGGTCGAGCCAGAATCGCATTGCATTGTCGTAAATTGCCTGTCGACAGGCTTCACTCTCCCAATTCAGGTCCGGCTGATCGGGTGCGTAAAGATGCAGATAGTATTCTTGCGTGGTTTCATCCCAGGTCCATGTTCCACCAGCAAAATAACTGCGCCAGTTGGTCGGTGGCCTCCGATTCCCATTCGCGCCATATCGCGCTGGTTTCCAGATATACCAATCTCTTTTTGGATTATCTCTCGATGACCTGGACTCCGTGAACCATTCATGCTCGTTGGAAGTGTGGTTGACCACCAGATCCAGTATCAGTTTCATGCCTCTCGAGTGGCAGGCCTCAATCAACCTGTCGACATCCTGAACTGTTCCATAACGAGCGTATACTTTTTGATAATCGGATATGTCATATCCCATATCAGCTTGAGGGCTGTCGAACATCGGTGACAGCCACACGACGTCCACTCCAAGGTCATGAAGATAGTCAATCTTGGAGACAAGACCTGGTATGTCACCCCATCCATCGTTGTTCGAGTCCTTGAAGCTTGCTGGATACACTTGGTAGATTGTAGCTTCTTTCCACCACGGTTGGGATATCTTGGATATCATCGTTCTGGAGTTCCTTGGATTTTGAATGTGGATAAAAGTGTTCGAAGACGAATTTTTGAAGATTTCCAGCTTATTGTGACAATCCCCATCCCTTTTTGCTGTGCATTTATCGATGATCGACGATGAGAGCAGATCAACTGTTTCGTCGTAGCCATTTGATAGCGAGCCACAATTCTCCGAGATAGCAGCTCGACGGAGACAAATAGATGGAATTGTTACTTTTTTCGAGGAAAATCTCCGGATTGGCTCCGACTTGATTCCGGCTCGTTCACCCCCACGTGGAAAGAAAGATTTGTTCCTCCGAATTGCCTCCGGCTTGGCTTCTGCGAAAATCGCCAGTTTGATGTCTGGGTCGAATCATCGTCAATACTATCTTCCACGGTATGCGTCTGGCCTTCAAGCGGACATTCTGACGTCTTCAGCAGAAAATGCTTGGAAACCTGGCTTTTTCCACACCAACTCCACATTCCCACAGCCTCTACTCCGCGTGGAGTGTATGATCGGAATGTTGATCACTGGCCGCCTCATTATCGTTCTCTAACTCTCAGAGAATGAGGATAAATAGCGGCCCATCACCCTGCTGGAAGCATGCCAATCCTTCTCATTCCCACCTTACATCAAGGTGCTTGAACCTGTGTCTTTGGAACGGTCTAGGTTGCACGACCTTATCCGTTTCGATCATGGCGCAGAACTACAAGAGCTCCGACATGCGCGCTGGGAGCAAGGAGAGTTTCTCCAAACACGCTGAAGATACCACAGTCACTCATGCAGAAGCCCTGACCGAAGACGCCAAACATGCTTCCGACTCAGAGCATACGATGGGTCTTTTCAAGGCCATCAAGCTATACCCAAAAGCGATCGGGTGGTCGGTCCTCCTGTCGTCGACTCTGATCATGGAAGGTTACGATCTCGCCTTACTCGGCAGTCTCTACGCTTCTCCAGAATTCAACAAGAAATACGGCACATACAGCGAGGAAAGTGAGAAATGGGTAGTGTCAGCGGCATGGCAGTCGGGATTGTCGAACGGTGCCCGAGCCGGGGAGATCTTTGGGCTTATCCTGGCCGGTTGGGCATCGGATAAATATGGATATAAGATGACGACCATCGGTTCTCTTCTTCTGATGATTTGCTTCATCTTTATACTGTTCTTTGCCCCTAACCTGAAGGTCTTGGTCGTTGGAGAAATCCTTTGCGGTAGGTACATTCATCCGGACGAAAGGAATTGAATGGACTGAACTTCCTCCAGGGATGCCCTGGGGCGCCTTTCAATCTGTGACGCCCGCTTATGCTTCAGAAGTTGCTCCAACTGTCTTACGACCCTACCTCACAACGTTCATCAACAGTACATCTCCATTCCCCCCGAAACGGAGGCTCTTTGCTAACGGTCCCTTCAGTGTGTTGGGTTATAGGTCAATTCTTCGCAGCGGCAGTCAATCGAAGCTCGGTTAATCGACCAGATCAATGGGCGTATCGCATTCCCTTCGGAGTGCAGTGGGTCTGGCCGATTCCCATTCTTGCTGGTGTCGTCTTTGCTCCCGAGTCACCCTGGTGGCATGTCCGCCATGGAAACCGAGCGGCGGCAAAGAAGTCCTTACTCCGACTGACTTCTCGCAATGAGCCACACTTCAATCCCGACGAGACCATTGCCTTGATCGAGCATACAAATGAACTGGAAAAGTCCTTGAAAGAGGGAGTAACATACCGTGACTGCTTCAAGGGTATTGACTTGCGAAGGACGGAAGTTGTCGTCGGCATCTGGCTCGTCCAGACCCTAGGAGGCCAGAATTTGATGGGCTATTTCTCCTATTTCCTGTGAGCCTTTCCTTGGACGATTGATGAATCTGACTAACAGCTCTCCGAGTGTGCAAGCCGGCATGGATCCCACAAATTCATTCTCACTGTCCATGGGACAATACGCTCTCGGAATGGTCGGAACGGCGGGATCCTGGTTTTTGATGAGCAAAGTCGGCCGAAGGAAGATTCATTTTAGTGGTCTTTGTGCTCAACTGACGCTGTTGATTATTGTGGGCTCGCTATCATTCGCCGAGTCGAACAGTGCCACATGGGCAATCGGTGCGATGTTGATTATCTTCACTTTTGTTTATGACTTCGCCGTCGGACCGGTCACTTATTCTCTGGTCTCCGAACTCTCTTCAACGCGGCTGAAGGCGAAGACAATCGTACTGGCAAGAGCGGCTTACAACGCCAGCAATATATTCGTCAATGTCATGACAAACTATCAACTGAGCTCAACCGCATGGAACTGGGGTGCACGTGCGGCATTTTTCTGGGCCGGGAGCTGCCTTCTGTCTGCCACGTGGGTTTTCTTTCGTCTTCCTGAACCAAAGGTGAGTGGGTGCCCGGGTAAAATTAGATTTCTACATGACTGACACTGATTCTTGCAGGGTCGCACCTATGCCGAACTCGACCTTCTTTTTGATCAAAGAGTCGCTGCCCGCAAATTTGCAATAACCAAAATTGACCCGTACTCGGACTCCGTGGTTAGTGAAAAGCAGTGATTGCGCAGATATCCAAGAGTGCCTTTTGCGGAACAAAAGGCTATGAACGAACTTTCTTGTCGGATCATTCAAGAGGCTTCAAGAGACAGTATAAAATTTTGTGCACCTCTGAGACTTTTTGAAGTCCTAGACTTTTTTTTTTTTTTTTCAAATTTTTTTCAAATTTTTGAGAGGGTGAATTCTTCTCGCGACTGCAGGTAGGAGATTTCGAAACGTCCTTTGTGTCAGCCATTTGGTTGCATTGACCAAACCGTTGTTCCAAATTTGAGGGCGCACCCCAATCTTGCTGAAGAAAGACGATCGCAGCCATAAGCTTGGTTCAATATGCTGGCGATTGGAGGGGTTTTGTTCGCAAAAGACTGGAACCACATGAAATGAAGAAGCATGGGGAAAAGAGAAACGCACGAAACGACCCATGAGCGGACGAATTGGCTCCGAAAGCGAAGCTGAAAACGATCCAGCCTCGGTGTCCCTGAAAAGAGGTACACTTACCGCGTAGCATGTATCGACTCTCGCACCACTGATATAAGTTGGCTTCCTGCACCATTTGATCATCTGCTCTTCATGTCTATCGGGTCGAGAAACATTGCCTCCTGGGCGTCTCACATTCATCCATCCATCAATCTGAACGGAAAACCAAACCTGCATATAAGTCGAATTTGCATCAAGTCACTGCCTACGGGCGGTACAAGTGGCAGAGGAATTCCCTGACACTCGAGTTGAGGCTTCCGACGTCGATCTCAGTTTGATGTTTCCCAAATCCGAACTTCCGGCAAACCTGTCGATCAGTAAATGGGGCTTCTTCGATCCGTTTCCGGATAGTTGGCAGGGTGCCTTTGACATGACTCATGTTCGGGTGCGGACAAGGACCATGTCGATGTCGCAAGCGACCCGAAACGTGTTTCCGAGCATTGGCGTGCGTTGAATGCGCAATCGTTGCCGACGTTGGATGCAAAAGACGCGGGGGGGCAGCTGAAGGAACGAGGGAACTTTTGATGCAGATGAAGAAGGATGCCAGGGTGGACGTGTACAGTGCACACATCACAAAGATTTGACAATGGACCTTTCTCTTCGTGTGGTCTTATCTTTCGCTTATCTCCACGTGACAATTACGTCACATGACGTAAAGCAGCCCCTCCATCTCCACCTCAAAACATCATCACCCGATTCACTCCCCTTCTCATTTCTTTTCCATTTGAATACTTCAAATGACTTCACCTTTCAGACTCTCTGCTCTCTCAAGACAGCTTTTGACGACCTCGAAATCCTGGATCGGCTCCCCCGTTCAATCGAGAAATCTATTCAACATGTCGCAAACTCCCTCGGCAGCATGTACGAACGTCATCGCGTTGAACTCCAAAATGATGTGCTAATCTCACACAGGCTGCAACACCCCGGCTGTTGTAAGCAAAGGCTATGTAAGTGGTTCCGCCTGATCTGGTACACAATTCGACACTGATAACCTTGTCCAGCAAGAAAAGGGTAGTTTCATCACCGTCGATGGAATGAAGACCTGTGGGTCACTGGACGATGCATGACCTTTTTGGACAGAGAATCTCATTCTCATACACCCTAGATACAACCGGACCTTCTTCCGCAAGCCACGGTATCCTGGTGATTTACGACATCTTCGGCTTCTTCCCGCAGACACTTCAGGGCGCCGACATCCTCGCCCACTCGGACAAAGATCAGCCATACCAGATTTTCATGCCCGACTTTTTTGAAGGAAACCCTGCCGACATCTCATGGTATCCACCCGATACGGAGGAAAAGGGTAAGAAGTTGGGTGAATTCTTCCAAACTGCGGCTGCACCACCCAAGACCGTTGCACGTGTCCAGAAAGTCATGGATGAATTGAAGACTAAACACCCAGGTGTCAAGAATTGGGGCGTGGTTGGATATTGCTGGGGTGGCAAGGTATTTCGACGTTCTCCCGACCTTCGAATCTCATATGTTGACATATATTCTCAGATCGTCAACTTGGTGTCTCAATCCGGGACACCTTTCAAGGCCGCTGCGACGTGCCATCCCGCCATGGTGGACCCGAACGACGCTTCAAAGATTGCCATTCCAATGCTGATGATTCCATCCAAAGGCGAGGATCAGTCTGCAGTCGACCAGTATGAAGCACACTTGAAAGTGCCCAAGCAGGTGGAATGGTTCAAGGACCAGATTCACGGATTCATGGCGGCAAGAAGCGACTTGGAAGATGACCAGGTCAAGGCTGCCTACGAGAAGGGCTATCAGACACTACTCAACTTTTTCCACAAGTATTTGTAAGACATATGTCTGGAGGCATCGATTCTCAAACGGAGATAGTGTCGTGAAGTCTTGACACATAATATGTGGTGTCGCAATAAGGAGCTCACACTCGTGTTCTCATTGTCGTATCTCCCAGCTGTCATTCCTTCAATTCGACCTTTCTTCCAGAAGCGGTCCGGATGTTGGACTGAGGCTCGGGTTTCCCATTGCGCGGGAGGGATCTTCAATAGACCATACCATCTACAATGCAAAACAAGTCGGAACGACTCGATAAATCATTTGGACCAATTCCGAGTTTTGGGACGAACATTGAAATTGTTTTGCTTCAGGAACTAGGAGTTGAGAAGTTTCTATTCTTTTGAAGGTTCTGCTAGCTCGCTTGCCGTGGTGAAATACTCTAAACCACAAGAGAGCCTAAACAGTACACTGTCTAGCCACCTCCCTTTGTTGAGTTCATCATATCTACCATCTTCCCAGCTCCCATATGACGCGAGGTGAATCCCTTATCCGTTGCGGCGTCCCAGCACTTTTCATTTACTCCATAGAGCTCACAGCCATAATGTCTCTGACTCTAACACGTCATCAAGTGAAATCCTCACCACTCGTTCCGATGTTCTCTTCATCTCCCCTCTCGAAGCTGACCGCTAAACACCTCCACTGTATGAGCTTGAACAGCCCGCTCCCTCGACTGCCTTGCATGAATCTTCCCTCGAAGCCGAGTTCTAGAGAGGTGCAAGTCCGACCGCATCCCGCACAGCTGTTTGAAGTGTTCTTGCTACAACTTGATCTCCAGGAATAGGCCAATTGAGGGCAGTGAGGAGGCGGCGACACTCGTGCACTGCGTAGAACATTTATCAATTCAGTGAGCCTCAAAAGAAGATACGTTTGGGAAGGGAGAGTACCGTCCATATCTGATATATCATCAGGGGTGGCTGGAAAGTTTGGGATGGCATTGCCGATTGGAACTTGAGGGTTGTTGCCCGGATCGACGCAGACCATGCTAGTTAAAGCTGCTGTGGCCACGTTGACTTTTCCGTTCCGCATTCGAGCCTCCAAATTCCAAATCCTGTAAAGAGCAAATTTTAGCAATAATATACAAGAGTTCGTAAAGACTTACTGGGCACTAGTCTTGTTGGTCCACTGCTGGATAGTCCGCTGGAGATCAGCAAGTTGTTGCTGCATCTCATCAGTGAGCCGATTTTGATGACTGCTGTAGGCCTGGGTGCTCTGTGCAATTCTGTTTCCTTCTGCATTCATTCCATTGATGGCAGCCGCTACGTTGGCAGGGTTTGGAGCTTGTGGTTGTGCCATGATGGGGACAGAGCGTGTATTCATAGTGTGGCTTCTGCTTTTGCAGGGGGTAGGTCAAAATGGTGGGATGGCGCAGGCGAGAGGAAATTGATTTGTTTACGGAGGCGCGTCCACAAAGAGGTGCTAACGCGGTTTGGTCTTGGCAAGAAAGGAAACAGGGCATTGTCTTGGCATTAAGTGGAAAAAGCCGCCTAAAGCGGCGACACAACTAGCCCAAATTCGGCAGAAGATTCTCCTTGCAACCTGCGTTGAGTTGAAAAGGAGCGTTTGGCATGGTTGTTAGATTTCCGAAATTTACTCCGTGTCAGTAATGAACCCTCAAAAATCCCGTATTTTGCATTTGTAAAAGTTTCCTCGTAAACTACGCTAGCACCACTTTTTTAACACTATCTGTCACTAAAAGCTACTAAATGAGCTAGTGCCACAATTTGTCACGTGTACAATAGTAAAAAATGGGACTGAAGCGCGCTAAAGCACTGCTTAATGTTCGAAAAATTCTCTCCATCGGGGGGACTAAAGCGCAGTTATCCGGCGTGCGTCGCGTCGAGGTGCACGCCAGATAAAACTAGGGGCCGGGGACAGGATATTCCAGGGGGGTAAAAGCGTTGCTTCTGTATTTCGGGGGCTAGCCCCCAACTCGGTGCGCTCGATATTGCCAAGCCTTTTTCATCACGTGATTGGGTCGGCCACATTTGTCTTGGCAATTCTTGGCGGTACACACAGAACGATTCACGTGATAGGTCAACCCCAGGATCCGGAAAATCTATAATCCGACAATTCCATATTCCTTTTGCTCTGATTGGCTGACCCCATCGGATCCAATCCATGGCCCGCCCATGAATGGGTAGAATGCCGCCTGTCTGCCTGACTGGATCCTGATCGGATCCAGTCCATGGATCATATATTGACGATGTTGATCACGGTGTCCTGTGCCGCACGATATCCTCCATCGGATCCAGTCCATGGACCGTGTGTAGACGATGTTGACCACCACGTCCTGTGTCGTACGATATCCTCCATCGGATCCAGTCCATGGACAATATGTAGACGATGGTGATCACTATATCTTTTATGGGGACTAGCCCCCATACCCCCAGGCCTCACTGCGTTCGAAGGTTCTTGGTTGAGTGGAATTGACTGGCCTGCAGGAGCAGTAGCTGATCCCCACCGGAAATTCACCTATATATTTTTCAACGACAGAATTTTCCTCCAAATCGTGGTTGACCTGTCAAGGACGAAACTCTGGTAACACTGGGTTTTGGTCGAGCCATTGAGGGACCTCGCTAGTGAGGCAAGAGGGTTGTCCGGCCTAAGCTCCATTGAGCTCCTAGGTGTCCTTCATGGGTAAACGTAATGCTCCAATCAGTGATTGTTGATGTCCGCCTGCTGATACCCCGGGGTATACTCCCTAAGTTGAACTTGTCGCTGATTGTGGCGCCCCATTTATGGGACAGTTATACACTGACTATAGGAGGGGGTTCGAACCACTGGTTTTTTTTTTTTTTTTTTTTTTTTAACCAAGTGTCACGGTGCGGACGTGGGATGGTGAATACTGGGAAAGTTGGCCTCGGCACTGGTCCTTAGCACTCTTCCTCAACACTCGTCCCCAGTGCGGGCAGATAGGCTGGCAGCTCTCCCGGGTCCATTCCGTTCTCGGCAGACATGAGAAAAGGAGTCTTGCCGCCCTGATCCCGCAAGAAACAGGCAGGGCAGATCCCATTCTTCAAGTCCATCGAGAGCCACCGTGCGTGACAGCGGCTGCAGGTCTCCATCTTGACCTGATCCGTAGCCGCATGAAAACTTTGAATCGACGCCCATTGTTCGGCTGAGAGAAAGCCGAGGCTGGCGGGTCGGGTCGAGGTATGACGGGTTTCGGTGGTGGAGGAGGGGGAGAGAGAGCGCGTTGGGCGAGAGGAGGGAGGATGGAAGGGGGAGGAGGTTGGAGGAGAGGAGCCGCCCTGGACGTGTAGAAGCTTCTGTGGGCGGAATCGTCGGTGGATGAGGTTGGAGGAGAGGAGGCAGTCCTGGACGTGTAGAAGTTTCTGTGAGCGGTGTCACAGGCCTCTTAGACGGGATCGTCGAGCATGACGGCTGTTGAGCCCTCCTCTTTCTGGACTTGTCACGACAGGATATACAGGTAGAAAAGACCTTGCTCCCTGGAACGGCGGTAGCATCTTTGAGAAAGAAAGAGAGGAAGCGCTTTTGAAGGCCGAACAGTATTTCGTATCATCATCGGACATAAAAGGTGGGAAGGGGTGCCACGGTGTCGAGGCAAGGTAACGGGCACGCTTCAGCATCCGCAGCAGACGCGCACGCATCGCATTCCCATCGCGAGATCATGTGATTTAGCATCTTTCTCGACCAATCAGAGGCGGGATTTTGTCGGCCAATCAGAAACGATTCTAGTCACGTAAACCAAATTGGACTCTCGATAGTTCTCGCGCGCGGGCGCGGGGGGGGTCGGAGTCTAAAAAATGCTTCGCTCACGCTACGCTTTAATCAGTAACGGCTTGAGTCACGTAAAAAAAATCGATCCCTAGGTCTCGCGAGCGTGGGGTCGGAGTCTAAAACTAGGGTTTCTATTCTTTTGAAGGTTCTGCTAGCTCCCTTGCCATGGTGAAATACTCCGGACCAAAGAGGGCCCAAACAGTACACTGTCTAGCCACCTCCCTTTCTTGAGCCCACCATATCTACCATCTTTCCAGCTCCCATACAGCCCGAGGTGAATCCCTTGAGCTTACAGCCACAATGCCTCTGACTCCAACACGTCATCAAGTGAAATCCTCACCACCCCGTTCCAACGTCCCCTTCATCTCCCCTCTCGAAGCTGACCGCTAAACGCCTCCACTGTATGAGCTTGAACAACCCGCTCCCTCGACTGCATTCTACCTTGCATGAATCTTCCCTCGAAGCCGAGTTCTAGATAGCTGGAAGTCCGACCGCGTTCCGCACAGCTGATCTGAGTGTTCTTACTCCAGCATGACCTCCACCTTGACCCACAGGAATAAGTAAATCGAGGGCTGTGAGGAGACGGCAACACTCGTTCACTGCGTAGAACATTTATCAATTCAGTGAGCCTCAAAAGGAGATACCTTGGAAAGGGAGAGTACCGGTCATCCGTGATATCTGATCAGGGGTGGCTGGAAAGTTTGGGATGGGATCGCCGATTGGGACTTGAGCGTTGGGGCCCGAATCGATGCTGTGCATGACGATTAGAGCTACTGTGGCAATAAGGACTTTTCCGTTCTGAATTCGAGCCTCTGAATTCCAAATCCTGTGAAGAGCAAATTTTAGCAATAATATGCAAGAGTTCGTAAAGACTTACTGGGCACTAATCTTGTCGGTTGACCGCTGAAGAGTCCGCTGGAGATCAGCAAGTTGTTGCTGCATCTGTCCAATAGCTTGCTGCGTCTGTCCGGCATTTTGCTGCAACTGTCCAATAGCTTGCTGCGTCTGTCCGGCAGTTTGCTGCAACTGTCCAACAGCTTGCTGCACCTGTCCAACAGCTTGCTGCAACTGTCCAACAGCTTGCTGCACCTGTCCAACAGCTTGCTGCACCTGTCCGATAGGGTAGTTGGCACAGAGTGTCAGCTCATCAGCGAGATGCCGACGATGAGCGTTGTATGCCTGGGTACTCTGTGCAATGGTGTTTTCTTCCGCAGTCATCCCGTTGAGGGCAGCCTGTATGTTGGCAGGGTTTGGAACTGGTAGTTGTGGTTGTGCCATGATGGGGACAGGGATGCGTATTTATAGTGTGGCTTCTGCTTTTGCAGGGGTAGGTCAAATGGTGGGACGGCGCAGGTGAGATGAAAATTGATTTGTTTACGGAGACGCGTACACAGAGGTTGCTAGCGTGTTTTGGTTTTGACAAGAAAGGAAACAAGATAGTGTCTTGGCATTTGGAGAAAAAGCTGCCTAAAGCGGCGACACAGCCCGCCAAATTCGGCAGAAGATTCTCCCTGCAACCTATAGAGTTGGAAAAGAGCGGCTGGCAGGGTTGTTAGATTCCCGAAGTTTACTCAGTGTCAGTAATGAGCCTTCGAAGATCCCGTATTTTACGTTGTAAAAGTTTCCTCGTAAATTATGCTAGCACCACTTTCTAGAGCACTATCTATCACTAAAAGCTACTAATTACACTAGTGCCGCATTATGTCGCGTGTATAATAGTAAAAAATGGAGCCGGTGCGCGCTAAAGCACTGCTCAATTTTCGAAAAATCCAATTAAAACGCAGTTATCCGGCGCGCGTCGCGTCGAGGTGCATGCCAGATAAAATTATTCGCTTGCGCTGTGCGAGGCGCACCCAAACACAAGGACCAGGAATGAGAATTCTCAACACCACGCAACAACCACGTCCTGTATACTCAATCATCTTAGTCATGACTCGTCCAAGTGATTCAAGCACTCACAGAGAGTTTCATGTTGTGAAACCTCCTCCTGGAGATGCAAGAGAGCGAGTCCAGTGCAACTATTATTCAACCAAAGTCTGCACAACCCAGGACACTCAGGACAACAACTTCGACCTACTCCTTTCGGTCAATTTGGTGTTGGCAGTCCACATTGGGACTAGCCTAGTCACGTGCACCGCACCCTTCGGTGCCCCTTTTTGTAGCTTGCACCTCGCTCAGATAGATTCAATCAATCAATCTTCTCTCGGCCCAACATTTGGCAGAGAGGCGAATCCTAAGGTTCTGATTGGTCAAATAAACAGTCAGCTAATAAACGGCCCAGGATTTACAGAATGGAACCCGGACAGTTGGGGAAGGAAAGGGTGCGAATGGATAGTGGGACTATTCTACTATAATTTACTACCATGACTAAAAGGGGACCTTTGGAATTTGTGAAATCTGCGAATTTTACACTTGAAATCAACAAGGCGTAAATTTTTGCTATTCGACGGAGAGGTCAAAAACCAATCCTGCCGTACTATCTACAATGCAAAACAAGTTGGAACGACTCGATAATCATTTAGACTAATTCCGGGTTTGGAGACGAATATTGATATCGTTTTACTTCAGGAACCAGGTCGAAGGTTCTGCTAGCTCGCTTGCCGTGGTGGAATACTTCGGACCAAAGAGAGCCCAAACAGCACACTGTCTAGCCGTCTCCCTTTCTTGAGCCCACCATATCTACCATCTTTCCAGCTCCCATACAGCCCGAGGTGAATCCCTTGAGCTTACAGCCACAATGCCTCTGACTCCAACACGTCATCAAGTGAAATCCTCACCGCCCGTCCCAACGTCCCCTTCATCTCCCCTCTCGAAGTCGACCGCTAAACACCTCCACTACATGAGCTTGAACAACCCGCTCCCTCGACTGCATTCTGCCTTGCATGAATCTTCCCTCGAAGCCGAGTTCTAGAGAGGTACAAGTCCGACCGCGTTCCATACAGTTGATCTGAGTGTTCTTACTCCAACTTGACCTCCAGGAATAGGCCAATCGAGGGCAATGAGAAGGCGGCGACACTCTTGTGCTGTGTAGAACATTTATCAATTCAGTGAGCCTCAAAAGGAGATACATTGGAAAGGGGAATTACCGTTCATATCTGATATATCATCAGGGGTGGCTGGAAAGTTCGGGATGGCATTGCCGATTGGAACTTGAGGGTTATCGCCCGGATCGACGCTGCGCATGCTAGTTAAAGCTCCTGTGGCCATGGTGAGTTTTCCGTTCTGAATTTGGGCCCTCAAATTCCAAGTCCTGTGAAGAGCAAATTTTAGCAATAATATACAAGAGTTCGTAAAGACTTACTCGGCCCTAATCTTGTCGGTTGACCGCTGAAGAGTCCGCTGGAGATCAGCAAGTTGTTGCTGCATCTGTCCGACAGGGTAGTTGGCACAGAGTGTTAGCTCATCAGTGAGCCGATTTTGATGAACGTTGTACGCCTGGGCACTCTGTGCAATGGTGTTTCTTTCCGCAGTCATTCCGTTGGTGGCAGCCTGTATGTTGGCAGGGTCTGGAACTTGTGGTTGAGGTTGTGGTTGTGCCATGATGGGGACAGAGCGCGTATTTGTAGTGTGGCTTCTGCTTTTGCAGGGGGGAGGTCAAATGGTGGGACGGCGCAGGTGAGATGAAATTGATTTGTTTACGGAGAGGCGAGGTTGTTGGCGCGATTTTGTCTTGGCAAGAACGGAAGTAACGCGGAGCATTAGGACCAGTAGCTCAAAATTCACGCCACCTCCCTCCACTGCATTCGCATTGAGACTGAGTATGAGTCTCTCTACTTTGTATTGAATGCTGTCCCCCCAATCCATACTTACAATCTACACACGAGTTTTCACCCCTTGTCAAACTTCTTGTGCAACTTGAGACGAGGGAGCGCTCTGTTCTCTATCTACTTGTCGAGGTGCTGAGGCTCCTTTTATATAGACTGTCATGGCACAACCCGGAATCCCCTCGAACGGTCTTGGCAGACCCACTGTGGCTGTCGAATAGCCTCGCGTGCCTGCTTATAGCCTTGTGCGCCTGCGTGGTAGCCTTGCGGCATAACTGTACCGCTGACTATAAGTATCTGGGATAGGTTTGCATTGCTTTCATGCTCTTTGTCTCTCGTCTTGTACTTTATAGTGCATTGGACCTCCACTCTCGTTCCCTCGTACGCCCCCACCCTGACATAGACACACGAATGCTACATCGTTCAACCATCTGTAACGTTGTCGTCAATGTTTCTATGGTGGAGCATATACACAATACCTCTCTATCCAACACCCCTTCTATCCGCATCTCGCTCCGTTCGACAAATGCTCTGTTCTCTATCTACTGGTTGCGTTTCTGAGGATCTCTATAGACGTGTGAATACCTCGTCGTTGTGCAGAGCAACTCTCAGACTGGTGCAACTTGAGATTGTTGGTTGACGAGAGGTTTCCATAGGCGACGACGTTACAGATGGATGGTTGCTCTGTGCAACGATGTAGCATTCGCATGTCTATAAAAGGAGTCTCAGGACCTCGACAAGTAGATAGAGAACAGAGCGCTCCTTCATCTCAAGTTGTACAAGAAGTTTGACAGAGATGTATTGAATGCTCTCGAAACGAGTGTGGGATAGAGCTCATCTATATATCTATCTACGCTGGCGCTGTTGCCTGTCAATGGAGGTACACGCCAGGAAGTGAATGTTACAGAATGAGTTAGTTAGCCATAAACGATAGGTTACCATTTGTTCAACAGCAACTATCAGGAATGCCTTGTCTATGGAAACCTCCTACCAGTGTGTTTCAGTTGTGGAACCGGTGCATGGTAACTCCCTTGTTCGACAGTAGATTTGCGGGCTGGATTGAATCGGACGAAGAGATCAACTTCGACCGAGTGGAATGCCCCGTACCCCCTCCCGCGGACATGGTGCACAAATTGGATCTGTTGAACTTCGTGGATTGAAAGAGTGCTCTGTTTTCTATCAAGTTGAGGTCCTGCCTCGCATGTTTATATAGACAAAGATTGTCGCCATCTTTCGGTGTCTCCGTATTCAGCTCGTAGACGAAACCCTTGTCCAGCTGAACATTCATTGCCACGCTGAAGTCGTAGCCCCATATTGTCTCACAGTTCAACACATTTGTCCAATGCTATTGTCCAACAGGATCCGATGACAGTGGTCTTTCACCGGATCCGATCAATGGACCATTCCGATATCGAGGCTCGTCGTTCACGTTTCCATACGAGCCATCTCGAATGTGATCAGTAGGGCTTGTCTGGGTGGTCCACAGACTGGATCCGATCCGTGGACCATCTCGATATCGACTTCTATCGAGTAGGGTGCCCCGGGGACCAATGTGGTCCACGGACTGGATCCGATGGCGGTGGGTGGCTGTTATTCTGTACACCACCTTTTGTTATTCTGAGCTCTGAGAATACTGTAACTCTTAGTATAGCTACTACGTGGCCTTTAAAATTGGATCAACCAAAAAACTTCGGGCTTTCCTACGTCGTTGTAAGGTAAATAGAGTGGTGGGAAAAAGATGGGTACGACGTACAAATTTCAAAAGGGTGGATCACTACTCCAGAATAGCATCTACTTTACTACCATTTTGCAAGAATATTTGAGCGATTGAAAGCTAAAAAGATGTATGTCTACTAGATGAGTATGTGTGCACACGATCAAGCAAAAATTTGAGCCTTTAACGCAGTGTATGTAGCGTTTTGTGGGAGATATTGTAGCCGGTGTACAGAATAACAAAAAGGCGGTTGAGTTTCTAGCTAATTGCTACGCGCTACCTCTATTGTCAGCCGGTTCATTTCATGTCCAGCTGTTAGATCCTTCGATTCTACAAGACCGTCGCCCCTTTCGAGCCATCAACCAGGTCATCAAGAGCGTTTTCCAGAGTGTTACTGGTCATTCAACGGTGCAGCAACTTCCGGTGTCGGCACTCGCTCTTTCCTTTGGGCAGCTATCTATCAAACTTTGAGTACAACTTGGGGTGAAGGAGTGCTCTGTTCTCTATCTACTTGTCGAGTTGCTGAGGGTTCCTTTATAGACATGCGAACACCTCGTCGTCGCACAGAGTAACCCCCATCAACATCGTCGTCCATGGTAACCTCTCACCAGCGTTTCAATGGTGGAGCCTATAGCCCCCTGTCCGACAATATCTATCTCATAAGTTCGTCTGCAATCGTCCGGTGGCTTCGCAAGTTCAATCACTGCACGGATAACTTTCATGTTCGCTTTCCATTTGTCCTTTGGGCCGTCTAGCCTTTTATTGAACCACCCTCCAAGGAGATAGGACACATCGCACCATCTTGTAGTTGCTGTTTGAAGGTAACGTCTACGCTCCACTGTCCATCGTGAGCACTCCACAAGAAAGGGTCGTACTGTTTCCGGTCGTTGGCACCATTCACACAACTTCGAGTCTGTCGCGCCAATACTGTGGAGGGCACTGTTGAGATGACTTTTCCCGTGCGCAGCTGCGTTGTGAGGGTCGGGGTCAAGGGTACAATCAGTGTATTCTAGCTAGCATCTAGTTCTAGGTACAAGACGTAGCACGAAGAGAGTCAAGATAGGATGCTACGCAGGAAGTGCTGAAGAACCCCTGAATACGTAATCCTTGGCATGTGGTCCCGTGACATGCGCCACGATTTGGGCTTCTGATCGGATCCAGTCCATGGACCATATGTAGACGATGTTGATCACGGTGTCCTTTGCCGTACGACATCCTCCATCGGATCCAGTCCATGGATCATATGTAGACGATGTTGGTCACTATGTCTTTTATGGGGGCTAGCCCCCATACCCCCAGGCCTCACTGCGTTCGAAGGTCCTGCTGTCGAGCCCTTCTCCTTCTCCGCTTGTCACGATAGGCCATACAGGTCGAAAAGACCTTGCTCCCGGGGGCGGCCGAGGCATCTTTGAGAAAGAAGGAGAGAAGACGCTTTTGGAGACAGGCCGAGCAGTATTTGGCATCGACGTCGGACATGACAGGAGGAAAGGGGTGCCTTGGAGTCGAGGAAAAGTCGGCGGCACGCTTCACATCGATGGGCGCGCGCACCGATCGCAAGATCATATGATTTAGCATTTTTCCCGACCAATCAGCAGCGATTTCGTCGGCCAGTCAGCGACGACTCGAGTCACGTGAACAAAATTGAACCCTCGATAACTCACGCGGGCACGGGTAGGGGGGTCGGAGTCTAGAAAAAGCTCCGCTCCACGCTCCGCTTTAATCATTTGGACCAATTCCGGGTTTGGAGACGAACTTTGAAATCGTTTTGCTTCAGAAACCAGGTCGAAGGTTCTGCTAGCTCGCTTGCCGCGGTGGAATACTTCGGACCACAGAGAGCCCAAACAGCAGCCACCTCCCTTTGTTGAGTTCATCAGCTCCCATATGACGCGAGGTGAATCCCTTATCCGTTGCGGCGTCCCAGCACTATTCATTTACTCCACAGGGCTTACAGCCATAATGCCTCTGACTCTAACACGTCATTAGGTGAAATCCTCACCATTCGTCCCAACGTCCCCTTCATCTCCCCTCTCGAAGCCGACCGCTAAACACCTCCACTACATGAGCTTGAACAACCCGCTCCCTCGACTACATTCTACCTTGCATGAATCTTCCCTCGAAGCCGAGTTCTAGAGAGGTACAAGTCCGACTGCGTTCCGCACAGCTGATCTGAGTGTTCTTACTCCAACTTGACCTCCAGGAATAGGCCAATCGAGGGCAATGAGAAGGCGGCGACACTCTTGTGCTGTGTAGAACATTTATCAATTCAGTGAGCCTCAAAAGGAGATACATTGGAAAGGGAGAGTACCGTTCATATCTGATATATCATCAGGGGTGGTTGGAAAGTGTGGGATGAGATTGCCGATTGGAACTTGAGGGTTATCGCCCGGATCGACGCTGCGCATGCTAGTTAAAGCTCCTGTAGCTATGGTGAGTTTTCCGTTCTGAATTTGAGCTCTCAAATTCCAAATCCTGTGAAGAGCAAATTTTAGCAATAATATGCAAGAGTTCGTAAAGACTTACTCGGCCCTAATCTTGTCGGTTGACCGTTGGAGGCCAGCAAGCTGTTGCTGCATCTGTCCGACAGGGTAGTTGGCACAGAGTGTTAGCTGATTAGCGAGATGACGATTATGAGCGTTGTATGCCTGGGCACTCTGTGCAATGGTGTTTCCTTCCGCAGTCATTCCGTTGATGGCAGCCGCTATGATGGCAGGGTCTGGAACTTGTGGTTGTGCCATGATGGGAACAGAGCGCGTACTTATAGTGTGGCTTTTGCTTTTGCAGGGGTAGGTCAAATGGTGGGACGGCGCAGGTGAGATGAAAATTGATTTGTTTACGGAGACGCGTACACAGAGGTTGCTAGCGTGTTTTGGTCTTGGCAAGAAAGAAAGCTAGAGACGCGTTTCTGAGGCTACGTCGGCCACATGACGTTATTGTGTCCACGCGTCGATTTCTGTTGAAATCCCAAGCCAGGTACAATATTTGCTGCAGTGGAATGTTCATCTCTTTCAGAAAATGTGATCCTGCGGCTGACTTCCGTCAACTCTTTGATCATCACGTTGTGGAGTCTTGGAGAATTTTGCCATGGGTCTGTCATTCTGCATTGATGCTTAAGGCCGCAGTCATAAACCCAAAAAGACCCCTACCTCGTAGCAAACTATTCTCGTCACAACGGCAATTTGTGGAGAACGATAGTTTTCCTGCAACGATATCGCAAGATCCTGCCGTTGACAATACTCGACATATGCTTGCATTGACCGTTTCCCGGGAGGTTTATCTCTAACAAAACGAGATTTTGAGCCTGTGGTAGGAGAATCAGCAGGAGGCCGAAGGACAGGACTGATTTTCACTGCCAGACGTACAACAAGAAACGACAGCAATGGTCTTCCAGGGTGAATACCGTCCAACATTGTCCCGACCACTTCAGGATACCAACTCGGTTTTCAGCCATTACTCAGCATAGCTAGAACGACACAAATACCGTAGGGACTAACTAGATCCTCTCCGCAACTTCACGAAAAGAGAGAGAGTCCCCGGACTCAGGTCGAGGCCTCCCACCTGAGTTTCCCTCGGCCGTCCATTGTCCCCTCAAGCATCTTCCGCACGAGACTCCAAAATCCTCCACTGTCGGGCCTTCTCCTACGGTAGTTCTGGGCTATTCAGCGTGCTTCAAGGGTGTTAGTTGGCCAGCTCTCCAAGCCTTGTATGGATCCATAACAGAGCCAGGACTCGTCGCCGGCAGCGTTGCTGTTATGTGGTAGCGTGCCTACAATTAGGTGGCTCTCCTCCTTGCGCCCACGCCAATTCTCGAGAAAGGGGCACGTCTGGCATTCGTATCCAAGATTTTGAAGAGGCGGTATATGTCGCACACTGCGAACCATAATACGCAAGGACTTCACGTCCCGTTTTCATCATGACACATAACCAGTCTTGCAAGGTCGGTTGAAAGATGCTCCATCATCAAACAAGACGGTGTTCATCGCTGGATCTGGTACGGGTATTTGGATGGCAAGAGCATTATCATTTGCAACAGTGTGTGTACAAGCTAAGCTTCTCTGTGATCGGACTCTTTCGACTCTCGAGAAAACACATCAAATCATATCAAAGGAACGTCTCAATGTCATCGTGGGGAAATTTGTCCTCGACGTCACCGAAGGACACAAAAATCTCCCGAATTCTTTCCTCTGGAACGGAAACAGGCCTCTGATCAACCACTCGATATTCTTGTGAACAACGCTGGGTATTAGAGGCACTTTGAAGTCAGCGTGAAAGACCATCCCTTTTTAGCCGCAGCATCCCTTCAACATGCAGCAGAATTGCCGACAGTGATGAACATTACTTCTAGCGCCGCTGTCGTCGATTTCATTCCAGACCTGTCTGGATATGGGGCAAGTAAATTGGCAGCTTTGGAGATGGTTCCGCTATCTCCATTATGAACAAGCTGAGCGCCGGCTCAAAGTATTCCACATCAATCCTGGACTGGTGGCCACTGCGAATGGCGAAAGAAGGCAAATCCGAGTGCGATGATACAGGTATGTCGGCCCGGCTTGGGCCGGCTTGAGCCGCCCAGCCAGACACTGATTTGTTCTAGCGGAGCTTGCTGCAGATTTTATGGTCTGGCTTAACGCACCATGACGTTGTTTCTCCCGAACAGAGCTCTTAGCTAGACAAGGAAGAGGTCTTGGTACAAAATTTATTGATGCCTGGATGTGGATTCGGCTAGCAATGTAACTATTGCTTCATGTCTAGTTGAATCTTGAGCTTCTCGTCCTTAAAGCTGCCAACGTCAAGGACCCCGATATACACATTCTCTTTTGGTTTGTGCACGATCTCTCCAGCTTTCTTCTTGCTTTGAACCCTTCTCATGCTGCCGCAGGTCTTGAATCCGAAATGACCATTGGCTTTAGCCGAACAAGATTCAAGAACGTCCTTCTTGAGGAACAACGAACAGGTTTCTTGTTGTCTCATCCATGGTCGTGTGAAGAAGACTAGAATTACAGGCCGCTCCCTCTCACTACCATCCGGCGTTTTATTCGTGCCAGTTGCATGCCAAAGCCTGCTTTCGAAGGCCATACAGGTTCCTGCAGAACCAGCTGCTGCCAGGGTGTCAATTGGATCATATGGATCATCGGTGGTCCAGTTTTCTCTATGACGACCTAGCATAAACAAGGTTCTACCGTTTTATTCACCGACATCGTCTAGGAAATACATCCAATTCATACTGGCAGCAACCGATCCCAGTGGCGGCCGAATGGTGATTTGATCGGTATGCATATGCGTCGGAGAGTTTCCTGGACGGGCAATATTGGCGGTATACGAGAACAGGAGGGCATCGTCTCCTAGAAAATCAGGAACTACATCATCTATGATCTTGTTCTCAAGCAGGTCAATGAATTCTTTGCCCCTGTTTGGAAAACACCAAACGCGTGGATTGGATTTCGTCTTACCGCCGTCAAAGTACCCAGATCCGTCAACCTTCAGCGATCTGGCTTCCTCTGGGAAAAGTGCATTTTTGACAAAACCATATTCCCACACGCCTGGATCTCTTTCGCTGGTTCAATGTCCTCTCTCCGGTTTTGGCAAATTATTCAAATCACGTCGATCGAGCTTAGGATGAACAGCATTGAATGGTGTCAAGGCATCGACGAGTTTGACACCAACTCGAGTAGAACCGGTAAGCATAAAAAGATGTCGCCGGTTGAGGGCGTACCGGGCGTCCATTAAACCATCAACGTACCGCTTGATCTTGACTGCGGCAATATAAACTTGGGCATCAACATCGTCCGGTAGCCCGCCAGTGACGGCCGCAAGCTTCGCCGGACACTCCCCACGCATTAATCAATTATGGAAGATAATTAGGTCCGAAAGTAAGTGTCAAGTTGGCCGCCACGAGGGACAAATTGTCAAGCCTGGATCTGATGAGCTCGACTCTCCGATCATAGTCCGCTTTTGATACATCTTTGGAGAACTGGGAAAGGTTGAGATGACGAAAATGGACGGTCGCCTTTCCGCTGATCTTTAGGGTCGATGACTTTGGTCCGGTAATAGTCTACGATGCAATGGCGATGTTTATATTGAACATGGTGTGTGGACGTAGATTGATCGGTGTTTGTCTGATCCACTTGCGTCATCTCTCAGTCGGAATCAGTGCAGTTCACACCAGATGCAAGAATCTTCGGCAATTCTGTACTTCTTACATAGAAACCTTTCGTTCAATTGCTCTGGATCAACGACACGTGAGTCAAAAGTCTCAAACGAAGCCCCATATCAGCATTTCCCCCGCAATGTCTCCTATCCTTGGCCATTCAAACAAGGGATTCAGCTCTATCGATCTCCCCCGCTTCGCTTTCCCCGCAGGATATGATATCAGGATGCTGATGGAAATACATCTCATGCAAGTGGTAAAGGACACAGACCGAGTTATACTGCTAAAGGAGGATTGAAAGGGGTCCTGAGATATTACCCTAATAGTGACGGCCATTGTTGGAACACATCAAGAGTTCTTTACTGGGGAGAGAAGACAGTGGCCAGCTATGCATGATGGGAGCGATCTTAGTATATTTTTCGATTATATGGCGAGGACATACTTCACCCTGTTCGAGTCTACTCTCCACCGGGATTTACTGACCCAATATATCTTTTACTTTGATCATCTTTCTCGTAGATTGAGATCATTCCACTCTAATCATCGCACTGTAGCTTCGATTGACCACGTGGGACTTGAGCGCAATATTTACTCGTACGCTTCTTGGCCGGATATACAAGGCCCATTCTACCTCGTTTCCGCTAACGTAGAAAAGGAAGGTCTAAGACGGGAATTTTCTCTCGGCGCAGGGCCAAGAAATTCCCTTCCATTCTCCATTGATGTGTTTTGACCAATATTCTTCCCTTCAATCGCCATGTGTCATTTAGATTACCGGACCCGGCTTTGAATTGGCCTCTTCGTCATTGGCTGCCTGTCTTGCATACCCACAGAGACGAGGGTACATGCCGAAGGAAGGGAGCTTCATGACGTTCAATGTTCCACGCTGTGCCGATGCTCGACAGATCCCCGTTCTCCGCTGCTGTGAGATTTGACGATCTCAGGATCGTATATAAATCATTGGAAGCTATGCTGAAGTTTGGGTAGGATCTGCTTTCATCCTCCACATTGCAACGCTCACCATGATATTAGGCGTCGTTTATATAGCCTTGTTGGCCACGGGGGCTTCTGCCAGCTACGATGGCAACCTCAACTATCTCAGTCCATCGACCGAGCACCCCGCCCTGGGTATCGATGTTCCAAAGGTCATGAAGAGAAATCTGGAGAAACGTGACGGTACCAGCTGGGATCCGGCTTCCTTGAATTTTACTCATGGCGTTGCCTCGGTATGCTCGCCCGAAACTCACCTTGCTCCGTCTTCTCACAATATCAGGGTGATCCATATCCCGACTCGGTCATTCTTTGGACCAGAGTTGCACCGATGATGGAAAATGACGACTCGAACGTCACCGTATCAGGAACAGTACCTTTCTACAGCCACGAGACCGAGCGCTATATCAAAACATCCTCCAATCCCATCTGTTTGGATTGGCGCGTGGCTTCTGATGATGCCTTCGAAGCCGTCGTCAGCAAGGGCCAGGCATATACCACTTCGGACATTGATTACACGGTCAAGGTATTTGATGTCTCCGAGCTGGCGCTATCACCGAGACTTATTTGATCGCAGGTTGAGGCCACCAAACTTCAGCCTTTCACCACATACTATTATCAGTTCACCATATGCCGCTCTTCCAATTCCAGCCCAGTGGGCCGTACAAAGACCGCTCCGGCCGAGGATGACAGCTCGACGCCAATCGGCTTAGCCGTATACTCGTGCTCTAATTTCCCCAACGGCTACTTCAACGCCTATGGTAATGGGGCGCGAAAGGACCATGTCGACTATGTTGTCCATCTCGGCGATTACATCTATGAATATGAAATGGGCGTGCCGGGCCGGGATGCACGCGCTACGAATCCTCCTCGAGAGATCATCACGTTGTACGACTACCGAACGCGCATTGCACAATATCGGACCGATCTAGACCTCCGCTTATCTCACCAGCAATTCCCCTGGATTCCGGTTTGGGATGATCATGAGGTTGCTAACAATGGGTACCGCGACGGGTTTTCTGGTATGAACAATACTGAAGAGTCCTTTATCGAGTTTGGCGGCGTGAGCGTCGATCAACGCAAGATGAATGCCGTGCGAGCCTACTTTGAGTGGATGCCCATTCGTCAGGTTGCACTGGACGATAATTTGCGAATCTGGCGAAGTTTCAAGATGGGGAAGATGTTCGATTTGATCATGCTAGATACACGCAACTACGACCGTAGCATCACGACGCTCAACTGGAACGACGATTATATCTATGATATCTCCAACGACGCTGCTCGGTCATTGATGGGGGGTCCACAGGAGAACTGGTTCTATCGAACCCTGATCGAAAGCAAAAACCGTGGTGCAGTGTGGCGGATCATTGGTAACCAAATCGTCTTCTCTCGTATCAATGTCACCTCGTGGTTTGGCACATTTGAAAATCCCTATAATGGTGATCAATGGGACGGGTACATGGTACGCGGTGGTAAAATTCCTCGTGGGTATGGCCTCACTGATATGATGTATAGGCCAACCGGAACCGAACCTACCAAGTCATGTACGACCATGAGATCGATAACAACATTATGCTCGCCGGTGATAGCCATGCGAATTGGGTGTCGGACTTGGTCTGGTTTGATGAGGCCGATTACGATCCGGTGACGGGAGCCGGTGCGGTTGGCGTGGAATTTGCTGGCACGGCCGTCAGCTCGACTGGCTTTGGGGGCACTATTGCCACCGCCAACAATCAAAGCACCTATCTGGTCAACGACAACAGTGAGCTGCAGTGGAACGAGGGTTATTATCGAGGATATTTCGAGCTGCAAGTTAGTGCGGAAAAGATTGATGCCCGATATTTTGGTAAGACTAGATTTCCACCATATATATTTTTTTTTTTTTTTATCTCACTGACATCTCTAGGATGTCCAACAGTGGCGACCCGCAACCCATTGGAGATTAGCTTGGCTAATTTCACCGTTCAAGCCGGTGCGAATCGTCTCCAGCGTCCGGTTGCTGGAGGATCTGCCGAGTCTGGATACTTGCAGGGTGGGGATATCGTTCCGACGAACCTTACTTATAATACAGAGACTGGCGAGTACTCATACACCAGCTTCGACCAGATGTTTATCGAGTATCCTGATGATGACGAGTGAAGTATCCCGAGGCGGGTATCGGCGATAGCGAGAAGTTATAGAGACTGGAAGATACTCTACGAGGCCAGTGGGGCCTTGTCTACAAGTACGTCATACCTGGAGAGGGATTTACTGTAGTTAGCCTTCGTCTGGCGAAACTCACCTGAGTTGCCACCCAACACCTGCCTCTAACAGTAGGTCTTGCCGCGCTCTTATTCTTGAGTATTCTTGGCCCAGAACTCTCATTGTAGCAAAGACCCGTTGAAACCATTGACGTTCTTTACATCTGGCGTATCGGAGCTCTCGCTGGTCAGCGGGCTCCATCGAGCCAAGTACACTTTCTCCTCCCAAGCCAGTCCATAGGGCTTGGAAGATCTTGTTGCGATGTGGCCCCATCCGCGAACAGATTTCCTTCTGCAACGTTTGACGTGGGCCGTGCTCCATTTAAAGGAAGAGGTCACGCTCAGCTCGTTTTCTTCCTCAAATATCTTGCCAGCACCTCGTTGCTGAAAACAAACTCGCCCAGGACCAATATTCATTCATAAGCCTTGAAAGGTGGCTGTTCCTCGCTAATCTCTAGGCTCTAGCTAGCGCAACTTTTTCTCCACCCCGCCTAGCACCTGAGTGGCACACCCCTCGATGATACCGACGCCCTGGGCTCCCCCGCACACCGTGATAACCTTGGGTGACCCCTACGATGACTGGAGATCCTGCAACCCAGTCCAGCCGCGACTGGCAGAGGACCTCACTACCAAACAATGGCGTACTCGGGCACGATGCTCCAATGGAGTACAAGAGCAAGGAAGGCAGACATAGCGTCGCCAATAACGTGGAAGCCGGACATGCTGACGATTTGCTCAACATCCTCGGATACCAGGCCGAGCTGGTCAGATCGAGGACCACCTTTCAAGTCGCGTTTATGTCCTTTGTGCTGGCTTCAGTTCCCTATGGTCTCTCCACGACTTTGTTATATCCCATCGCTGGCGGAGGGCCTGTCGCCGTCATCTGGGGTTGGTGTGGCGTCTGCGCCATCATCTTATGCCTTGCGATCTCGCTCGGTGAAATCACCTCTGTATATCCCACCGCGGGAGGGGTTTATTACCAGACGTTCATGCTGTCCCCTCCCCGATTTCGCAAAATGACTGCCTGGATCTGTGGATGGGCATACGCTCTGGGCAACACCATCGTCACGCTCTCCGTCAACTTCGGCACCACACTCTTTTTTGTTGCCTGTATCAACATCTTTCAGGACCAGGAGGGTAGTGGTATCTTTGCCGCAGAAACGTATCAATACTATCTCATCTTCCTCGCCATCACTCTCATTTGCAATGCCATTTCCGCCCTGGGCAACAAATGGCTTCCTTTGTTGGATGTAAGACATTCCGGAATCACTTTGCCCCCCGCAATCAAGACCTGACTTCGAAGTAGACCATGACCATCTACTGGACATTTGGAGGCGTCTTTGCCATTCTGATCTGCGTGCTCGCCATCGCTAAAGCCGGTCGCAACAGTGCGGGCTTCGCATTCGGCGAATTCCAGGCCAACACCGGCTGGACCGAAGGCTGGTCATTCTGCATTGGCCTGCTCCATGCCGCTTATGCCACCTCAGCCACGGGGATGATTCTATCGTGAGTTCTCGGTATTCTCTCTATCCAGCCCTGATCTAACACACAACCCAAGCATGTGCGAAGAGGTTCGTGACCCGGCCACTCAAGTTCCCAGAGCCATGTGCTGGGCCCTGGGTCTCAATTGGCTCTGTGGCATCATCTTCCTCATCCCCTTGATGTTTGTTCTTCCGGATCTCCTCGAAGTCATCAGCGATCCCTATGGACAGCCTCTGCCCTTCATCCTCCGCTCCGCCATCGGACACGAGGGCGGCGCTTTCGCACTCACAGTCCCCATAATCATCCTTGGAATCCTCTGCGGCACCGCTTGCACTACCGCCTCGTCACGCTGCCTGTGGGCTTTCTCCCGTGACGGAGCGATTCCAGGGTCGAGTTGGTGGAAAAAAGTCAATTTGAATCTCGACGTGCCGCTCAACGCCATGATGCTCAGCATGTTGGTACAGATTTTACTTGGTCTCATATATTTTGGGTCGTATGCGGCTTTCAACGCTTTTAGCGGTTCAGCTGTGATCTTTTTGACCATATCGTACGTGATGCCCGTGGCGGTCTCCCTTCTGGGTGGACGAAAGCACTTGAATGAGGGCGCATGGGACTTTGGGATTCTTGGTGTCTTCTGCAACGTGGTCACGATTGGTACGTCCCCTTAACGCTGAACTCCAATGGTGATCCCCAGTGTCCTAACATCTCGACAGCCTGGGCTTTTTTCATTATACCCGTCTTCAGTTTTCCATTCTTCAACCCTACGACTTTGGACACCATGAACTACGCTTCGGCTGTCTTCGTGGGCGGTATTGCCATCTCTGCGCTTTGGTATTTCGTGTGGGGTAAGAACAACTACGAAGGTCCTCCCGTGCAAGCGGATGAGGTACAGCGGCGACGGAGCTCGATTATTTCAAGGTAGTCCAGTTGATTTATTCCCAAGTTTACAACTCTCAGATATTAGCCAATCCAATGGACCTTTCGCCACATTAGGCTCAGCTTCGACCCCATTCGACCGTGTTCTCTTCACAATTCACGGGTTTCCGATGGCCCAATTTCGCTCGATCTTGAAAATGACGAGATTGTTTATCTTTCAAGGTGACATGTGACCGGTTCTTCCGTCTTAACTCTTTCATGTCTACCTCCTGGAAAGGCTTTTGTCTGAGGCCGAACTAGATTCTCTGCATAGGTACATACAGCCGCAATTCGGTCAACCACTTGGACTTCCATCCTCACAGCATCGATTCGAAATCCGAATACTTGTCAACCAAAACCCGTTAACTCGGTCCTGATGCAGTTTGGAAGTCATTACTAGATTATAGACGGACTTCCAACGTTCAGGTCGGTTGATCAGAGGCCTCAAAAAGCGATGGACATGTCTGACACTCTGGCGTGGAATATTTCCATGCTATGGTACGCTGGCTGGTAATGTAGTCAGTTCTACTGTAAAGAGCCGGAAGAAGGGTCTCAAATATCAGGCACATACCAACACAGCCAATGAGGAGAAACCTGCGACGACCAAATCGGTCCACGAATAGTACTATATCGACATTGCGAAAAAGGTGGCGGTGACCAGGAAAGACAAACACATCAATGGAACGTATTCTGTGAGCCCGAGCCGTTGGAACCGGATCATACCATAGTTAGCGATGATCACTAGACCCATGAACAGATCTTCCACAACCTGTTTGCGGTTTCCAGGGGTCTTGTTCAGTACCCAGCGGGAATGGGTGCTGTCCATTTCGCGATAGAGTTCAATTTGAGCGTGATGCCGTCGGTAATCTAGTCGTGATTGTGATGTCCATCGAGACCGTTTTCGGCCTGTCCATTCAGATTGTTGTCGTTCTGCCCCTTCCAGGTATGAAGTCGTTGAAGGACTGTTTCAGCCTCTTGATATCGGTCTCGCTGCATCTATCAACGTGGAGAGTAAGGGAGTCAAGGTGACTCCATCAGTAAGATCAGTGCCGGGGATGATTTGAAAGGTAATATGGGAAGCGCTAGGGAAATGTGGAAGATGAACCTGAGGCTGAGATAAAACGTATGCCAAAGCCCACCTAGATTGAGAGTCCATAACCGACTGCGAGCAATACTCCTGAATGGCGCAAAATTAGATTGGTGAGTTTTTTGCGGAGTATCCACACACACAGACAGTATACCCCGTGCATTGAAACCATGAAACCTCTGGTCTCTGGCGTGGCGATTTCAGATTGATATCTACCTTTACAGAAACGCTGTCCTCTCAGCAGATTCTAGGGTGTCGTGCTAAGAGAACTCGGAGATCGACTCACACTGGGAGGACACAAATCAATATCCCGATTCCACAGTTTGAGAGGAACCCAACTACAAAGAAACATGCCAGGGTCAACATTTCCAGCATACAAGGGGGCATTGATAATCAATATTACACTCCCCATCTGCATTGTATGTTTACTTGAAAGCGGCCGGCCGATCAAGAGTTATGGATGTCACCAAACGCTGCTCCGGCCGAGTTGAGTCCTAAAGTGCCCAAAAGCCAGCACGAGAATGGGCACGACATCTCAATTATATTCGATGGCCGTAGTGATTGAGGTATACCGTTGAAAGCTCCCAGGTTCTGTGCTGTAGACCATCGATCCCATAGCCACGGGAGCTCGAATATATTTGGAATACATCCATCTGCATGATAGATGTATTATTAGATGAACGTTGACACCAGAGTTTCATTTCAGAGTTGAGGTTGTTTCTCGAAGAAGGGAATGATGTGAGTTCAAAGAATATAGGCACTCGCACACAGGAATCAAGGGGCATTATATCTGCCGTACCGTCTCTCATCTTTTCTTAATACAGACCTGGCTTGGAGACCACCTGGAAGGCTCCATGCGGGGAGATGGAATCTAGGGATTGACTTTGACTCCGTTTCCCCCTGAACAAGTAGACTCCACAGCCAATGCATGGAGTGAATCGAGCCTGGAGCTCAGATTTGGTATGGGCCTGGACTCGCCGGGTTTCTGATTTTGAGGGGCTGTCTCAGGGACTCTCAATGTACCTGTCGGAAAGGACACGATTGGGTAAGGAGTCTGAATCATAGCATTTAACGCCCGACACCGCCAGATGCTTTAAATCCAAGCCGAACCATTTTCGCTTTCCGAGGGAGGTCGGAAGTGTATGCCAAGAACCGGAAGCAAGGCTGACAAATTCCGCACAAAGACCGGAAATGCGAGGCGGAAGCAAGGCTGGCAAATTAGGAAGGCAGTGTGGACCTCGGTCTTTGTTTGATATGGGAAACCATGAATTTGTTCTTGCATGAAGCGTCTTGTTATCCTGTTGGGTGGTTCGATCATACATAAACAACGAATCCTCACGTAAAACTATATTTTGGATATTCTTGGAATTCCTCACACCCTCGGCAGAAATTTCAATTCATGGCCTACCTTGAACATTCCATGAAGTCTGCCATGGGGTCGACTGTGCCGAACGAGGCATACGATCTAGCTTGAGTTGAGGGTATATGTAAGCAGACAAGTGAAAGGTAACAGTCCTCAAAGGGTAGAATTACGTACCTTTGTCATACCCAAGACTACTTGATATCGTGGCTCCATGACCCGGCCTGCCAATCTCCGACTTGCCTGCTCAAAATATCTTTGTCTCTCTGGGCGAGTCATTTCTACGCACCTCGGACCTTTGGCTCCTGCTCCCAAGCGCTGAGGCCATTTTGAAGCTCGATTTTCCCAACCCTGTGGTCAGGGGAGGATTGAGTGGATGGCGTAGCGGATAGGGGTTGGGGGGCCGACTTAATAATTTGATCTTCCAGGGCATCAACACCGAAAGACGACGCCAATTCGGAGAAGGTATGTCCCTAGGCCAGGATATTTCCGTTGACAGCGCTCATAATGTGGGATAATCGTACGATGGTGGAGGTGGAGGTGAAATTCTCCTCTGTACTGAGATCCTTCGGCACATCTTCCAGATTATGATAGAAACTGGGCACAGCGTGACGCGCGGATCGTTTTCCAAACAAGGAGAAGGCTGAGGAGCCAGCCGAAGGCCGTAGTTTTGAGCTCTAGCTTGTGACGTGATTCTATTGAAGGGATCGTCTCCAAGCGCAACCACAAAATCCTCCAGCATCTACACATTGACTCGAACCGTCTCTCCTCCCGCCCATAGTTCACCTTCATTTCCGGTCGCTTCTTTTGTAGACAAGGTAAACACGTAGTTTGCGTTAACTTCTTTTGCTTGGAGGGCTCGTCATATCTTTGCTTGGTCCTCCAACAAGTCCACAGAAGTATGGTCCGATTTGGGGAGCATCGAACCCTGAAGGTGTTCGTCTTGAAAGCGCATTGAATTTTGTCCATCCCTCCGGAAATTCTGACACAATGTGCAATATATATTATCCCGACATGCCATTGGCAACGGCCACAATCACAGTTTGACCAGGCTGAGGTAAGAGTCCAATGGAGGGCCGGAAGCACTTCCACCGGAAATTGAAGGATTCTCCAACCTGCGACTCCCGGATCATACTACATAACGAAGAAATGAGACCATCATTATTGAAGAAGTTCTTGAGTTCGGTTCATTGTTGCACTCGTTCCCTCCCTCCCTCCCTCTCTCTCTTTTCGATTTCTACCCAGATCTTCAAGGCCTTTTGTGAGTGAAGATCCCGTCGACCTATCCCGCTGGCCTTGGCGCAGACCGGAAGTGGAAAGTTGTTTTGCTACGACCGGAATGTCACGATTCCGAATCTCTAGACAATGGGCTGTCAGACCTCGGAACTGATACCTCGACCATGCAGTCTGAACAAGAGGGCTCCACGAGCGTGTGAGGCATGCCGAACAAGAAAAGTTCGTTGCGATGTTACGAGGACGAAAAGTCCTTGTACAAATTGCAAGCTTGATGGCAAGACGTGTACGGTGCCCGTCAGCAAACGGCGGCATCTAGGAGATCGAATCCTCGGTTCTTCCTTTGATGGGAAAAATCATGATCCTTCGGGTCCCATATGCGACGCAATTATCGACTTTGGAGATCTCAATCCATCCCTGGAACCCAAGAGTGATGGCGAAGCGGACCATGTTATGGGAGATGTGTCGCCCGAGGTATTCAATATCTCAGGCAATGCATTTACAATCCCGGCTGAAATCGAGATTTCGGAGCACTTGGAAACGGAAAACGTGGTGGCAAGAAGTGAGAACTTTCTTGCATCGTATCCATCTCCCACTCAGACTATCTTAGGCGACCATCAGGGCCAGTCTTTTTTACCTCCCTACCTATCCCCACTGCCACAGACCATGTCAGCGGAAGACTTGGAGTACCTTCAAAGCCGAGGAGCCTTCAACCTTCCCAACAAAGACACCCGAGACCTGTTGCTATCGGCCTACACAAAATGGGTGCACCCCTTCGCTCCCATGCTTGACCTTTCCAGAATTTTGACCGCAGTCCACAGTAATGGAACAAATGGTACCGTCAGTCTTCTTCTCTTCCAGTCCTTGATTTTTGCTGCTGCCGCTTTCTTCAATGCAGCAGACCTTGGACATGGTGGCCCGAAGGCGACCAGGATGGTCTTCTATGAACGAGCCAGGATCCTCCATGATTTCGACATAGAATCTGACCGGCTGGTCATCGCACAGTCGGCCATTTTACTCAGTTTCTGGGACGGGAGCTTGGAAAAAGTGCGCGATAGCTATTACTGGATCGGAATGGCTTCTCTGCATGCGACAAGCATTGGACTTCACTTTGATACAGGAGTCAAATCTCCTGATCCAAGACGACAGCGCTCACTCAAGCTGACGTGGTGGTCGTTGCTTATCCGAGATCGATTGGTCGCGGTGGCGATGAGAAGGCCAGTACAAAACAAGGCCTTTCGCTTTGATGTTCCAATGCTACACATGGACGACTTCGAGCTGGAATCCCTCCTGGAGGTTGTACAAAAGACGTTGCAGATAAAAGATATTGGATTGACCCAGTTCGAACTTCTTGCCAGTTGTTGTATGGCCCTCGCTCAGCTTTCCGAGTACATTGACAAAATCCTGTCAGTGCAATATTCCGCTCAAAATGTTTCTGGTGCGATTGGACAGCGCGCCGCGGTTGTCTCTCTCGTCCCGAAGTCGACAGGTTTCAGATCTTCGGACATTGCAATCTGTGGCCAGGAACTACAAAACTGGTATGGATACTTACCAACAGAGATACAACAAGTGCAACGAGAAAACATCCGGATCCAGACCAACTTGGAGCATGAGGTAATCAGAGTACACAAGGCTCTTTTGGCTGGGTACTATTCAATGACTCTTATGACACTGTATCGACCATTGATTCCGCCGTCATCGACGGGAAAAACAGATGCCAAGCTGCAAAGTCTTTCGGTGAAGATGGTGTTCCAGGCAGCAAAGAGCATCACAGACATCTTCAGTGACCTATATGCCGACAAACTGATAGCATTCCTACCAGAGACCGCCATCGCAGTGCTGGAGCCGGCAGTAGTCACTCACCTGCTCTATAGTATGTCCGACGTGGCAAAACTTCGAGAGACGAGCTTCCAAAAGTTTTACCTCTGTTGGAGAATTCTCCTTCAATTCGGAGAGTCATACTATCTCGCAGATACGACCATATCAATGTTGAATGCTGCAGCACAAAGATTGAAGGCGCACCCAGATTTGAGAAGGTCGAAGCCTGCTGACTGCTCCTCACTCATCGACGAAGTGTGCTCGAATGATAGCCAAGGGCCAAAACCGGCAATTGCCGTTCCATTCATTGGAGTCGTCGGTGATCAAAAGAGGGGAGATGTCGGTACCGTATCAGCTATAGCTACTCCGGATACAGACCGTGACCTCTTCCGGCCGCAGATGGGCTCCATCAATGGCGGCCAAAGTAATCATGATCTGGAAGCCAATTGTGCGATGGATGGAAGTCCATTTGAACAGCTCGTCTCTTGGGATGCATTCGAGGAGGGGTTTCAGTCTTGAAGCAGCTCATGTCCGAATTGAACGGTTTTCTATGGCAGCACTTCAAGTTAGAATTGCCCAATGATAGAGATGAACGAATAATTGTCCCCGATAGCCAAACTCGGCATTTGATATCCACACATTTACCTTAAAATTTGAGTTTCCTGGCTACCTCGGTCGGTCAAGTGAGATCGGGGAGCCAAAGCAGGTCATCCCATATCCATGCTTGAGAGGTGTTATCGAGGGTGTTGGATGTCCTGTTGGCAGAGACTCCGTTGGATGAAGACAGAAATTGCCTGTATGAAGTGTTTCGCGTTTCTGGCGACCTCGTCGCTTCTGGGCGTCGCGAGCTATGGCTAGATCGAAAATTGAAATTGCTCCGTCCGTCACGAAACACTAAAATAATAAGATTAGCAGAAATGTGTTAAACAGGCTAAAGAGGAGCCCGTACCATCCTGTAGGGAAAGGAGTGCATCGGTGAAATTTCCACAAGCAATATCTTCAGGCAAATCAGGTGGCTGTTGGGATAAAAATCCAGCAGAATCGGATTCGGGCATTTCGACATCACCAGATACTTGTTCTCCAACTTGAGTGGTCACTGCAAGTGGCTGTTGATAGGTGTGGACGTCGTCGGTGTTCGTATATGGATTTCTAGGAACTTCTCGGTCTTGAAGAGCGATTCCAGCCCCGTTGTGGGCTGGGTGATCTCCGTCGGTCAGGAGGGCTTTCATCTCTTCGGCAAGAACTAATCGGATGAGCTCCTCGAGGATCGCACCGCATTGATCCGAGACGACCGTGCGGTATTTGTGCAGTCGTGGGAGTTTGACGATTTTACTCACCGCATGTTTGGCTCGATGAGCTTGGTCGGATAGAGGATCTGACAGGGCAAAAATCCCGAGCACGACTCCAGCAGTAAAAGACTGGATTCCAACGTATGCTGCACCATGAGTGTTTCGTGAGGCGGCAAGTATGTCGGCATATTCACCGAGCCGTGACGTTCTCATGGACGATACCCAGCATTGATACTTGCTAGTTCTAATCATGCCATTCACATCATCGGCGGGACCTCTGCGCGTGTCCGGAACCAATTCGCCGGCTGAGGCAGCACCCTCCAAGGGCCATCTCGGTACCCGATTCATTGTAAGCAAAGGCCGGTGGAGGACAAGTTGGATGTTATCATACGACAACTGCAGTACGAGAGCTTGAAGTTGAAATATTTTGAAAGTCTGTCGTATCTTCTCGTCTGTGGAATTGCATCTGAGATGCTTTAACCGTAGTTCTCGCGGGATACACTTCTCCCATTGATGAAGGCGTTCATTTATGGCTTTGATTTCTCCGACAACGTGGTGGAGAGTGGCTCCATTTCGCATATAAACGTTTCGTGCGATCGAAGAAGCAATACGATAAAGTCGAAACTTGTATCTCTGGTAGGAAAAAATCGTCACTGGTCCGATTGTTTCGTCATTGTACGTTTCCATGGACTCAAAACCGGGACAAGTCAAAGAGGTATCGTCGATGTTACCAGGGAAGGTCAGGTCCCATTCAATATCTTGGACGGTACAGGGTGTACCGTAGCTAATAGCACCAAATCTGACGTCGAATTGTCAGCCGACGGTAGAAAATGGGAAGGAATACAGACACATCGGCAACGTAGAGTGCCCAACCTAAGCGGCGCCACACTTCTCGAAGAATGGGATCTGAGAAATTCCAACTTGGTTCCCTTTGGATACCCAGAGCCTGAGCAACTTTGAAAGCGCTCCCCGACAGTGCAAAACTTCGATGGGGCCGACCGTTGTAGAAATAGTAGGCAGAGAGAAGAATCAACACCTGAACGGTCTCGATTCCCGCATCATCGTATAGGTCAAGCAACTTTCCTTCAACTTTTCGGATAAGTCTTGTCGCCAGGGCGTCGATATCCACTCCAGGGCATCGCTCTTGGGCGTCACTGCTGGTTGCATAGCTGGCACCGATACCGATGACGAGAAGAGCAAGAAGAAGGAACGGGACCCGATCGGCGCGAACATAACCGGTGGCGGTCAAGATCTGCAATTCGGCCCTGAACGAAGGTTCATGGAACAGAAGCATAAACCAGTGCACCGCATTGATGTAGTTTTCCAAAGTGAATTCGATGATGTGTGCAGGAGGCAAATCTTCTCCGAGTATTTCAGATATAAGAAGGAATTGACCGCCTGCTTCGGAGGATCTCGCCTCAGGGCTACCGCCAGGGATCGCAGCTGTTGTATGATTCAGCGTAGCGGTAGAGTTGAGTTCTCTGAAAAGCTATCCGGCACTGATGAGTTGCCAAACCCAGGAAGGGAGGGGAGAATAAACTTGCCTGATCCACAACCCCGTATGTTGATCTTCTTTCTCGATATACTCCAGGCGATTCTCTTCCTGACTCTTGTGGGCTGAAACCAGAGGGAGGAGGGTGATTTAGATGCAACGCCGGTGATGGGCTTGATCGGGAGGCAGGCGTTAGGGAAGACAGGGAGCATTCGTCTTGGACTCGTCCTGCTACTGAGGAATAGTGGCTTTCCGCAACGTCTGCGTGAGGTCTGATCGTATATCTATCCTCAATATCAGAAGTCAGTCCAGATTCGTCTTCTAGCGATATTCTCATGAGCAGAGCCGTAGGATCTTACCTTGACTTCTGTGGACGTTCCTTGCATTCTACCCCAACGCGCCGGCATAGGGTGCAGGGTCGGGCATTGTCACACTACGAGAAAGGATCCATACTCAGCTATGATTCTTGCAGCTATGAAATGTCCGGAGCAGCCATCAGGAAGCGTACCCTCAGCTTCTGTTTCCTGCATCTAAAGCATGCTTGTCTCGCTCTCGGGAGCGGTCGTTTTTTTGGTTTTCCAGCTGCTGCGGGAGACATTGGATCCGGTGGTGCTAATTCGAAGGTTTTGTCGCGACTGCCCATCCCAATTCCATGTCGACAACCCAGTTGGCGTGAAGACGACACATTGGACTCGCGCGTTGGTCTCGAGATCCTGTTGATAGTGGGATGGAAAAGTGAGGGCCTGAAGCAATGGGCGTACGTGGGTGGGAACCCCAGTTCTTGGTGATAATTAAGCAGCGACAAGACGCCTAACCACATCGAGCACCCCCCCGAGGTGGTCAAGCAAGAGGCTAATTCTTCCCCTCCCAGCGCCAAAGCAAAAAAAGTGCTCTTTCAAATTGATAATATCAAGCATTGCCATCCGAGCCATCCGACTTGAAGCATCACGCCACAGACTAAGTCCGAGCCTCAGCTTCCCTCTCTTCGGGTAAATGAAGGTGTCGTGCGATTGAAGTCAGCATATTCGGAAGAGTCTGATCTACCTTGGTTACCAGAAGAGGTAGATATTTGTGTCGTCCGCCGGGCAATTGAGAGATGAGATGACAGAAGTGTTTGAGGTTATCTTCCGGTCCAATCTCGAAGCCCTTAGACTTAACGTCTGCAGAGGGCATGCAGGACATCACGTCAATGAGAGTGCAGGCAATGTCGAAGACTTTCTCGGTGAGACCAATTCCATGCATTTGCATGCTATGGAGAGAAAGCTTCCAGGTTGAAATGGCCAGATCTTGAGCAATCTTCAAAGGGTAGCGAAACGTCAGACTCTCATAGGCAGCCTCACTGGACAAAAAACCCATCATCGTACATAACTGCCATACGATCACCCTGAGCCATTGTTGTGAGACGCGGATGTTCGCGAGCTGAGTTTCCACAATGTCCAGCGATGTCGGCAATGTGGTTCGAAGGTCTTCTTCCAGCTGAACAAGTGATATCGAATCGCAATTGGTACTCGCCCTATTCCAAAGAGCAATGAAGTTGTCGTCGAAAGGCCGGAACAGATCGGCGAGATAGCGGAAGCCTGACAAACAGGTGTGACCCTGGACTGCCTCATCGATGGTAGGACTCTGCGGTGTTATTTGCAGAGTGATGGGCCGGCGTCGGCGGATAGCGTGAGACCTATTCAGCTGCGATTCAACATCAATCCTAAGTTGGGGCTTAGAAAACCAACCTCTCGGATATCAAAAGAAGCCAATACAATCGACTGAAGACCTCGTCGACAATTTCATCTCCGAGGTCCAGAGTGGCGGAGGTGTACAACGTAGTTGCTTCGCGTAGGAAATACCAGGCTTGCCGATGCTTTCCTAGTGCTGAGTGACAGCCGTAGATGAAGAATGTGAGGAGGACTGTCTGTCGAGTGGGAGCGGCCAGAAGATCGAGGTAGCTTCGGGCTGATAGGGCCTCCTTCAATAAATGTTGACCATATGCCGCCGAAGTTTGGCCAACGCCAGATCTTGCCATTAGATTTGGATCGGGACCTCCTGTTTGCAGAATCACAAACGCACAAAATGCACTGATAAGACAATATGAATCTTCGCCGGTGTCCTCATTCAGTGCCGCAGCCGCCTCTTGTCTGATAGATTCGGGCGTGATAATTGGAACGGTCGAGCCTAACTGGGAGAAAAATAGTTCTGCGCAAAGCTCAACCACCCGCGATGGGAGAAGGTCTGAACTTCGAGAAAACCGTGATTTAGACGGTAAAATGTCCAGACTCTGGGGACTAGTCTGTACATCCAGAGAGAATGCGGGAGAGGTATAGTCAAGGCCCTGGAATGGAAACGGACTGGTTGGAAGCTGATGAGAATAACTTCCGGCCTGTGAATGGTGCAGCTCGTTAAGAACCTTTGCTGTGTCACCCTTGCGTCCCTTTTTCAGACGGGCAGTGAGAAAAGTGCATTGAAGCCTGGCTCTTTGACAAGCGGCGCATGGTTGTCTCAAACTGCATCGGACTTTTCGCCGTCTACACGCATCGCAGGCCTTTGACACTGGATTCCGGCTCATTTTGGTCTATTATAGATAATTGGAGCTATTTAGTGGTCTGGATTGAGAGATCTGTTTCGTCAATTGGGAATCAAAGCCGGAATGCAATGATGGATAAATAGGTGAAGGAGAAATCGATCACAGCCCCCTTCCACGAGCGACTGGTAAATCGTTGCCTATATCACGACACCCCCTCCTGCAGTGACGAAGTAGGGCAACTCAGTTGTATACAGATGACGACAACGACGACGACGACGAAGAAGAAGTAGGTGACAACATCCACAGCTGAATTGTCAATCTAATCGCTTGGAAGCCGACCAAATAACATTGTTAGGATAATTGATCCAGGCACTTTCTTGGATTTGAAACCCTTGCTCTATCATTGCCTACCCCTCACCTCCCGGGGGCAGCTCACTTTGTCAGCCTATTACATTCTTCCTTTTCACAGGACCGATAGAAGTCGAAGCTATCAAGGCAACAATCGGTGCTCTGCATTTCCCAGTCGCTAGGGTAGCCGCAATTAGGTAGAATACTTTCAAATTCATTACATTCTAACGCGAGCAAGCTGAATTTCTCTACCTCGGCCACGAAATTTTGCCCATCGCTCTCTACGTAGGCGCTGAATACTGATCCGAGTTGGCTCCCTACCAGCAGATACTAGGGATGGAATACGGGTGTGAGATGAAAAAAGAAGATTGGCCGTGGTGGGTCTATTGATCAGGCAAACGGTAGCCACTTTGACTTACGACTTATCGATCTAGTTGCAGGGATTGTTGTTTATGACCTGCATAGTAACAGAAAGCTTGTCGTTCATGGCATCCATGACTGCCCCACCCATGGGAATGTAAGCCCTAAAAGGGAGCAGGCAGGTCAAGAAGGTATTCCCCATAATGTGATGTCGATCAAATGCAACATCAACAGTCCCATAATCTGAGGACCTGGTGATGTCTCCAAGGGGGCTCAGGGATGGGCGGGCAGTATTTTTGTGGGGATAGGAGGGTACTAGCTCTACACTTCCTGGTTCAGCTTTCGGCGATCGACGCCATGCCAATCCCCCCTGCCAAAGCGTCCGCTCCTGCTTCCACCCGCCCGCAGTCACACCCAACATGAGTCGCCATTCAAAGTTTTCCAGGAGTGGTTCAGCAATGCAAAACGGTCCAGGACCAATTCAGCCTTTGAGCCAATGATTCCGGTTGGATTGCAGGCAGCCGTGCCAAGAACCAGAAATTGACCCTCCAAGCCATCAAAAGAGCATACTTGGCGGCGGAGATGAAGATGGTTGCGGCAACTTAAATGCACCAACATTAGCTAGGCGCTTCCTACAATGCTCCGCCTTTGCCTCGACATCTTATACGCCAAAGATGGTGGTCTAGCATTGACCAACAAGTGGACTGGACCGAGCTATAAATTCTGCATGTCACTTGTTCCTGGAAAAGGCCGGGCAGAGCAAGCTTCGATACCTAATACGAACAGCAGGTGGAGCGACGTTGTGGGTTATGACTTGACGGGCCTATAGCTGCTTCCAGTCAGGGATCTGTTTGTGTGAGGACTAGTGGGCTTTTGATGATAGGGTATGGATAGCCTGCTCCGGTCAGCATGTTACATCCGCATTGAAAGAGTCATCTTCTTTTGTATTTGGCGAGCAGTCGGCACCCTATTGACTGCATGGGCTAAAATCTACGACTTGGCACTCTGACACTTCTGGGAGCTACGACCATGAATTATGTAAGGAAGCATGCCCTACCACGGAGTCCGACACAAGCATAAGAGAGGACATGGGCAGGCAAGAAAGTAAGGAGGACAGAATGGGACAACGGAGACATGAGTGAACAGAGTCTTTGAGTCTATCGAATTGTATCTAGTCGTTTCATATTCCCTGAAGAGGTTGACATAGTCGATACAAAGGAATTGGCTGAGTTGACTTTCGTACATGGTTGCTCTCCAATCCTGATTTTAACATCCTCCCTGCGTGATAGGCACTCAAGTGCTAAACCGTTCATCATCTTTATAGTACGAAGGCGAATACTGTGCATATCTGTAGACGCAAGCTAAATGCTGGGTCTGATGAAACTGCTGAATAAAAATGCCAAAAGGTCGAAGAAGACAACCAAAATGTTCCTCGCGACAGGGGTTTTCTGCCTACTCTAATGCTGACGGAAGAGAAAATCAACACAAAGATAGCCATGATAAATATACTTGGTTTGAGATGTGACTGAATCTGTTCTAGCATTTCGAAGAAAAGGAAGGTCTTGGATATTATACGGAATTTTTCAGAAAGTGAAAAGTTCTTTGATTCCTCCATGAAGGATCTGGGGCGTTTCCTGACCAAATGCGCAAGCCTTTCAGGTAAAGGATGAAGCTGGGAATGCCCTGTAAATCCACCGATCCTTGACAGAATTGAACCTGCTCGATGATAGCAACTGCTGGATTCGGAACCCACCACATCGCAGATCCCGTCGACATAGAAGCACGGCTTTAGTAGGGGCTAGAAACTGGGTTGAATAACGACGATATAAAACTAACTGGGGTTCTTTGGCGAAGGATACTCTCGGACCTTTACGAGAACATTCCATTAGAGTTTCAAGGTGGTGTTCATTTGAAAGGTCTAGCTTGGAATGCTGCAAAGTATCATTACAGGCAACAGCGACTCTTTTGGGAATACAATGGTTCGCAAGGTTTATGACGGTAGCGAGATCCAATCGTTTCACCAAGGCAGGAAAGCTCAACCTATCATAAGGAGCAGAGTTGGTGTTGGGCTCCTGGCGGATCTCTTCATGTGTATCAAAGACAGAGACCATCAGGCTTCTGCTCGATCGCTTGAAGGATCATGGAGCAAAAGATTTGAGAAAAGTGGGAGACAAAACTGAGTATTTTGTGCTCCTGGCAGGGACCACCCTGGCCGAAGTGTGTGCTGGAATGTATTTATTAACTATCGCAACTTCTCAAACAAATCGGTCGGCCTTTTTCCTTTTCTTACATCGTGACTCTTCTAGTTTCAATCTACACACCATGATTCAAACACTCAGAGACCAGTCTATAACACCGGAGCCCAGCGACAGGGAAAGGTTGCATGCCATTCTGCTCGAGAGTGTTGACACCGTTCGCAGCACTGGCTCGTTCGCGATAACGGCGGTTGCGGAAGCATTCCCTCCTCCAGAGTTGAGGATCGAGGGGGTCGGCGCAGTTCGAGTTCCACTATCGCTCGAGGATGTGCAAAGCTTCCTTAGGGTTTGCGACAAAGCACCGTTTGGAAAAGGGCAGCACACACTCTACGACGAGAGCATAAGGAAAACCTTGCAAATTGACGGCTCAAGAATCAATTTTGGAAACGATGCTTGGTTCCGCTGGCTCAAAGATGTGACAGCATCGGTGGCTGAAGGTCTCGGAGTGGCATGTGGAGCAGAGAACGTTCATGCTGAGCTGTACAAGATGCTGGTGTATGGCGAAGGGGCCATGTTTAAGCCTCATAGAGAGTAAGAAGACTCCACAAGATCAGAAACGACCATGCTAATCTTCGGTCTAGCACAGAAAAGGCTTCCGGTATGTTTGGGACACTTGTCATCTGTCTCCCAAGTGAACACGTTGGCGGTGCAGTCCATCTCCAGCATGGCCAAGAGCATATGAAATTCGAGACCGACAAAACATCAAAACACAGTGTCGCTTACGGAGCTTGGTAAGTCATCAAATTATTGCTCCGCACTACCAGATAGCTGACTCATCGGGCGTATGATAGGTACGCCGATGTATCTCATGAGGTTAGCATCGTTTTGCTGAAGATCAATCAGATCTGTTGAGTGTTGACGTCTTCTCCAGGTCGAGCCGGTCGTATCAGGGTATCGGATTGTGCTCGCATACAACCTTGTCACTACCGCATCTCTTAACATGCCGACTGCTGCCGCTGTCGAAGACCCAAAAATGCGACTTATGGGAGGGTTAGACCTCTGGTGTAACCTGAAGCCAAACGGCCCCCAGGGATTGTGTTATGCTCTAGAACATAAATACACGAAAGATGGACTTAGCATCTCGCGTTTGAAAGGCTGTGATTATCTCCGCACAAAATTCGTCGCAGACGTCTGCGACAGACACGGCCGCTTTCATGTTTTGCTAGCACTTCTACATAAAGTGGTCACACGTCCGAACTGTGACGAGGGTAAAGATATGGAAAGTGTGTCAACCCAACTAGGGCCTATCAAGACTCTAGAAGGCTTCAAACTGCAAACATCCCGATCGTTGACAATTTCTGAAAGCATCATCGTGAAGTCTCCTTACTATCCAGCAAATTTGTGGGGAGATCTAGACGAGGAAGGCGAAGAAACCGAAGCACGACAAAGACGGCCCGATGCGCTGGTGGGCGAAGAATACCTTGGCAACCAGCCTGGCGATCTGGACAAGATCTACACAGATGCAGTAGGTGGGTCGTACATGTGACAGGATGTGGACGCTAACTTTGACCAATTCAGGTGATCTTGATTGTTGACAAGGACTATCTAACTGATTTCCTTCTTCCTCGGTCTTCTAACCGAGCTGCGGACTATGAAAAGATGCTTCGGCGACTTCGCGACCAATTTGAAGAGAATCGTCGAGACCCAATAGCTCAAAGCTTAATCCTGCAGATCTCTCAGCAATATCTCGAACGCAGCTCTTCGTCTAGCCAGGAGAAAGATGATTGCTTGGGGACCACAGCGGCTGCAGCAATACATATCGCGGAGCACGACTTGTGGAAGAGGGCCGTAGCTGCACTTGAGAACGGCTTCAACCGAGATAGCTTCTACGACTTAGGCCGCCTTTTTGCTTCAGGAACTGCAAAAATCAAACTAGATGAGTGCGTGAATATTTGGTGTGTCTGGTACCAGGACTAACGGTCGTCATAACTAGACTCTCCGAAGGGTTTTCGAAGATCCCGACATTGCGTGATACCTGGTGGGCCCTTGAAGCTTTTACAGACGCCTTCTGGGATGCAGACAGTTCTTACGGTCCAGAAGAGATGTCTGATGCAGGGGTTTCTCTCTTTGTAAAGCAACGAGTTATTGATGCCCTCGATTCTTTGAAAGCTCTCCCTCAAGACGCAGCCACAGTCATTTTTGTAGGCCACGAATATGGTGAGGAGTTCTTCGACCAGAGGTGAGTGTCCTAGAGCTACAAACAACTTTGACTAACAACTTGAAAGAGTTAAACCATTCATCCTTCGCTTTCTCCACGATACAGACTTCGTGAACGCCATAACGTTGGAGGCTCTCTTCTGTTCGCGGGCCTCAGACGAGCATGTTCCTGCTCATTGTTGGCTGGCATCAGATAAATACGGTCCTACTATTTCCCGGATCCTGCAACTGACATTGGACGTGGCCTGCTCGGATTTCACGCTCGGAAAATACTTGTCGCGTGTAAAATGCTCAGCACTAGACGATAAATCCTTTCCCTTTTCGTGCCGGCCTCAACATTTTTTCTGTAGCGGGAAGGCAGAACGTGATGCGGACGTGGTCGCCGACTTTTATAAGCGAGCCCGAGACATCGACACCTATAAGGGATACTTGTTACTGGACAAGATACAGGCATCGGCAGCAGACATACCTATAACCGAAATGGATCGGCTCCTAATTCCCCTTTTGCAGAAATTGTTTATCCATACGGATGCTGACAGTGAACATGTTCGCCACTTTTACCAATCGACCTTGATAACTTACCTCGTGCGTACTGTGGAATATGAGCCAGAGAAACCACTGAACTGGGATCGAGCGAACGAACTAGACCGATGTTATCTTTCCAGCTGCCCCGACTGCGATGCCTTGCGGAGCTTTATGGCGGCACCCGATTTGGAAAAGGTCACCATCAAGTTTTCAGGGCCATATAATCACGGAAGCTTGATGATCCAGCGTTGGTGTGAGACGAAGGAAGAGAGAAATGGGGCCCTGACGATCACAAAGACGACGAAACGGTGGGAGGTGGATAAACAGCAATGGGAAGAGCGTGCCGAAAGAGCTCGCAGAATTCTCCATCGCTTCCCGGAAGAAGAGCTGAGAAAGCGTCTGGGCACAAAGTATGGCTCGGTTATGAACTTGGATGTCATCAAACTATCGTCAAAAAGGGCTCATTCGGCACTGGGAGAGGAGCCACGTTCTGTTTTGAACAGCAAGCAGCTGAAGATCGAGGCAACAACCTGATGATCTGCAACCATCAGTCCGCTTGGAGCTGTTGAACAGGTGGTGACATATCGTTCAAGACAGGCCGACTCATTCTGCAGTACTCGCACACTAAGCTGTATCACCATTGACAGGCAACCGCGTTGACGCACACTGCTTAGATAGTTGTATACATGAACTCCATCCTACACTCATTTCGAGGGCCAGAGCACTTCTTCAATTCGAGCTGCACAAGAAGTTTGACAGGAACAATTACTGATAACTGGTCTCATTGAATATTGCTATAGATAAAATTGTCCCCGTTTTACCAACTACAAGGTCTCCTCTTTGGACGAGAAGCTGACTGGCTTCTTCGCGAATACTATTTTCATGGATGATCGCTGAATCCAATATCTTGCATGCTGTTCCCTTCTACCCATGGCGATACAAGTCTCGTTCCTTTTCCCTTTTAAGCTATGAAAATAGCCCTCGGAAGTTGCAGAAGACTGAAAAAGGGAGGAACAAGGTTGTATCATCTGCACTTCCGCTGGAAGTCTGCTCGTGCACCGTTGCTGACTCGTTCAACACGATCCCACGCTTGATTGCATCAGGATGGGCGAAGCACCTCCCAAAACACCAGATCGAACTGAAAGGGCCGGTTAGCGTCGCGGAAGGAAAAGAGCCTTTGAGTAATCTTGTCTTGGTTCGACAAACGAGTAAAGAAAGAGTCGGTGCTAAGTTGAGGCTGCCGACTCAGTTTCGTAGGCAACCATATTTTCCCGAAACGTTTGAGGCTTTCCTCTCAGGCTTCATGATGGATATTGTGAGTGAGCACGTCGTATCTTACGCTTCTCTTTTTTTTTTTTTTGGAAGCTCAAGATTTCTGACAGAGAAGTGCCGGACGGGGAAGTTCTTTTAGTGGTTTATTCCTTTTCAGGGATTTTGACCAGCACCAGCTGATACAAGCACTTGGCTTCCTCGAAGTTCACCACTTAGCCCACAGAAAATTGAGTCTGACAAATATCTGGGCCAGACAGGCGGGAAAGATTATGATCGATACGTTTCCCGAACGACTCACATCTTGTATGGCCAACCTTGCTGGGATTTCCGCCGGACGCAAATCTTTCGGGGCGAAGACGGATGACCCATTCGGCTTCAACGCCGTGTAGTCGTCGAAAAGTCCTCACAAACTCGTCGATTGCGTCTCCATAGATAGATACTTCCCTTCGAGATTCGAAGTTGGCGAGAAGAGAATGAGCGTGTCTCAGCCACGCGGTCTAACGTGCAGTCCCCCATCCACTATAGTTCGCGGATGAGGAAGGCTGTGGGTCATTGTCCGTCGGCGCAAGGACCGTGTTGTACAGTAGACGCGAAGTTCCTGTTTCTGATGCTTTTGTCGACGACATAGTTCAGTGACCTGCGTGTGACGCAAGCCGGATGCTTCCGCAATAATTTCCTCCGGTTTGCGGCCCCGACGACCATAGACACGATCAGCCATCTGTGCCAGAAACAAGAACGACAACAACAGCGCCAGATCTTCTGAAACCACATTTGGATGGTGCGAACACGTTCATCTAGTTTGATCGAGCTTGAAAGCTGCTCGAAAAGCTCACAGATACGGGTGGATGGCAAAGATATAATATTGAATAAGGGCTAGGGTGGGTATAATCCAATTCCTCAGCTGTAGGCAACATCTAAAGCTCGGGTAGTCGAGACACCGATCAATATACCGGGTAAATTCCCACCCAGCTTCCATGTCGACTTGGTGATGTAGGGCCATTGATATTTCCTTTGATAAAATGCGGCAGGATTTCTCCAGCAAGCACCGTCAACGCACTGACAGGGAGAAACTCTGCCAAATCAGCACCAGCTGCTGCTTTGATAATTTCGGCAACAGTGACAGGGTTGAGTCGGGTCAATGTACCCTCAGGGCCCCATCGGAAAGGATACGTCACCCATTTGGGAGTTGGCAGGTTGAGCCAGTCTGCCGACACCAGTTCATACTTTTCTGAACAATCCAACTTGAATTTGCTGGCGGCTGTGTCATTGCGGACGAAGAGTTCAATTCCGGCGGGGATCCCTCCTATTCTTCTGTATTCGGACGCGTTGGAGCCCGGACGGGAGAAATTTGCATGGCCATTTTGGGAAGAGTAGATGATAGGTTGAGTTCCTTTAAAGGTGAAGGCATGGTCGATCTGGTCTCTCGAGAAAAATTGGCCCTTCGAGTGCTGGGAAAGCCAGATGGCGATGATTTTGAGGGTCGTATTGTCGACGCGAACCATGCACATTTCCCAATCGCCGACGTGTTCACCAAGAGGAGCCACGTTGATGTCACCAGAGCTCGAAATGCTGTCCATCATCAGACCGTTGATATGGAGTGACCCTGGTCCGTTATACGCGTTGAAGAACCAAAATTGAACATCTGTGTGTGGCATTCCGGACTGCCAAAATCCGCGAACATATGCTTTTGTGGTTGAGAAATCCCCCTTCTTTCCTGCAGATTCTAAATCCAGATAGTATTGAGCATCATCTCCTTTCTGTGGGAGACTATCGGGACTTGGATTCTTGACCTTTGTTTTCGTCTTCTTGTCCACGAGCGTACAATGCTGAAGAAAATCTTCGATCGAAGTATTGAAATACCGTTCATCCGGATGTAGATACAGAATGGGACCATACATCTCAATGGCCTTTTCGAGTTGTTGGCGATTAAGAGGCTTTGCTGTAGTTGTAATCGCCGTTGGCGTCACCAAGCCTTTCACACTGGACTGAATGACTTGTGGTTGCAATGCCAAAGAATCGGCGAAGATGTGTTTGTCCATCGTTGATAAAGCCATGGTGAATCTTGTCGTCTTGTTTGAGGAACGATGAGATGCGAGCCTTCAGAAATCCTTCGACAAATATCATAACTCTTGGACTCAGGTAGCCTGATGTGAGCTGAACTTTTCCCTCGTATTCGTGTCAGCCGCACATCTTCAAACAGTTGCCCTGGCAAACATTCTGGGCAAATCACTTTCAGCTGATTCGGCAATTTTTGGGGTGTCACAACTTTTTTCAAGCCAGCCGACTTGAATCACAATCCAATGGTTTTTTGCAAATTGAGACATCAGCTGAGACGTTTCAAATCAGGCTCCATCCTCAGGATTTGTTCTTCACCCCCGAATGGCGTTTGAGGTTCCCGTGTTCTCAGCCTTCAAGTCAGCCTTTCGCATCTGACGCCATTCACATTTCTGCCGCAGGCAACCGAGCCAGGCATAAAACGCATGGAACTTTACGCATTCGTAACTGAGGCACTTTGGTGTAATATGGGAAGATGGAGGACTAAGAGTGTTCCTCAAAGTCACAGAATACTAGCAGAATAATATAAGGTCGGGTTCGCTGCTATTAATCAGCCCTCGTAGTAAGCAGATATATTTGGGGGATGTGCCGTGCACGGAAAATTGACACACCTATTTTATTGCTAAGCCCAACCTGCACCTTTGTTTGTGAACGAGATCTGGTGTCACGAGAACAATTTTTTTCGGTTCGCTGCAGCACAAGGATTAGATGAGGTTCCAGGCGCCTAGCTTTCGTATTGGCTGAGAATGCATGGCCGAGACTTTGCGAGGCCTAAACAAGAACCGGTAGGAAAGCTGCTGTCAAATTTGGATTCCGATATGATCATAATAAAGCCTCATCGAGTATCGAGCGGATATGAATGAGATGCGGTCCGAGTTTCGAGGGGAATTAGAGGAATCTCAAGTAGGGAGTTTTTCCTGATGAAGAAAGTGTAGGCGGTTGGCTTTTCCCATGATTTTGCGATCAGAGCCAATCACAAGTCGTCTTTTTCAATGGTCTCGGGGATCACAAGTGGAGAGTGAGAATGTTTAGAATGCACGCGGGATGATATAATCGATGAGCCAATTGCAAAACAAAAAGATCCCTCCCAAAAAGGGTGGATGGAGTCCTGCCAGTGTAGCTATGCCAGCAAGACTTGCACTTGGCGGTCCAGCGCTGCAGAAACAGCTCAAATGATTTCATCGACCGTTGAGGCAAGTACGGACGATGAACATCCCCATGCAACATGGGAATGAGCTGCATAGGAAATGTCGTAGCTTCCCAAGCTCCGCGGAACAATCAATGTGGCGCGGCACACATGTATGACAAAGGTTGGAGTCTGTCGAAGGGTATAAATGAAGACATCATGGCAACGATTCCACTCCAACGGCACTCGTCAAACTTCAAATTTCCATCATCTCATCAACAATGTCTCCTTCTCTTGACATGAACTTGCGTTGGCAAGACCAGAACGTGGTCAAAGTAAATGGGGAATGGACCATTGATGGGTCGGGCAAGTGGCGAATGATGGTAGATCCTGGCTGACTTTTCGTCTAGGCGCCCGGTCGTCAACGTCGTCCCAGCTTACCAACATCAACCCTCGAATATTCCAGGAATGACATATATCGGATTGAAAGTCACAGCACCCCGGAACGCGGCAACACCTCCTCATAAACATGGAGGTGCAGCTGTAGTTGCGACGATGATTCGAGGTCGTATGCTCAATCAGATGGAATGTGATGGAAAATGCGACGGACCGCGAATTTATTCCGAAGGAGAATGTTGGTATGAACCTCCAGGTTGTCATCATGTCCGGAGTGAGAATGCTGGTGACGAAGAGGCGGTTTTCATAGCCAATCTTGTGATTGAGACCAAGAAGATCGAAGAAATGGGGGTTCTGAATGCATTAATTCAGATCGATGCCGCGGAGGAAGAGAAAGCCGGGGAGCTGGTGGGCAGCAAGATGTGAGCAGCTGGATTCAGTTGTGAGGTCGCTGAAATCGTGTTCCGCAACATTTAAAGTTCGTCCCCAATCACTCATCGACAAATTTCACATTATGGATCCAAGACTCCCGTGGCATTTTTACCGGCTGATTCGTTGTTTTAGATCCTTGTGTCTGATTGCCAAGGTGTAGAGAACTAGCATATCGTCGTTGATACCCAGTTCTTTCCGAATCAACCCAAGGAACACCAGCTGTGCTGACTTGAAGACAAGTTCCGAGTCCTTGGTCAGTGAGCAGCAGCACTAGCGTCTGAATGTATAACCTGACCGACAAGATGTGCGGTTGCATTCAATGTTTGATTGATAACAACAACAGCAATCATCGGAGCATCATAGAAGCGGAACTTGCCAGCGAGTATTTCGTCATATTCCTTCTTGCCTCCTCGTGAAATGTTGTATCCTTCTAGCCCGTAGATTTGTTATCCCAGAGCGCTGGGGAAATTCGCATGTGCAGTGAGAAGTTCGGGAATTTCGAGAGGGACGTTGCTATTCGGTGAGTGTGTCGACGAGAATATTCTTGAGGCGGGCAAGACTATTACCGCTGGCAAAAGTGAGACGCCACGGTTGAATGTTTGTGGATGAGAGTGCTTGCTGGGCGAGCTCCAGGACACAGTGGAAAGTTGATTGAGGAACAGGATGAGGGAGAAATGATCAGGTATTGTGTCAAGCGAGGACAAAGCTTTGAGACGGATTTCTCGGACAAATACTTTTGATCATCTGATGTTGACTGATTTTTTGTAGGGGAAAGAGAAAAAAGGGGGGGAAGGTTGCGTAAGGCTCATTCGGCGTTTCATGTAGTCTCGAGCAGGTTATTTTAAACGGAAAATGGTTCTTGAGCTTGAATTTGAAGTGTGATGTCCAGTATGCCGAGAGAGTTGTCTCGACAACATGGGATGACGCCTTAACATTGGCAACCTTTTGGTCATCGTGAAAGCCTGGTGCGGTCGACATTCTGTGTTTTCTGGCGTGGATTAAAAATATCAACATAGGATCTGAGAAGCTTGATAGTATAGTCGCAAGAGCACTCGACTCGGAAGAATTTCAAACTATCGTGAAGCCCTGTCAATATTCCATTTAGTTCGATCAAATCTTGGGCTGCATCGCACCTCTGTCACCAACTCCGGCTCGTCGGACGAGGCGCACCTCAGCTAAGGAGCATCTAGACAATGGGTTGTGTTGAACTGAAGAGGAGAACGGTGGACACGTTAAATTCTTACCTTGCTGCTTTTTTTTTTGCAGCTCAACTCCTGGTTCTCAGCAGATCTAAGCTAGATCAACACAATCCAGAGCTCTTTCGGAGGCGTAATAATTATGTCCTGCGCTCTACGGGTAGATCCATGAGCACCGGCGGACAAGACCAAAGCGCTCATTTATAAGACGGAAATGTTGTGTCTTTGTTGATGGCTTTCATGCCTAGCGAGGGATGTTCTGACCGATTTCCAGCACCCCGTTTTGCTCATGTCCAGAATCTAGCAACGATTTTTGGAAAACTTGCGGCTGCCCCTCTGTGAATTAGCGTGCACGAACGGGGAAACTGAAATACAGCTTGCTGGGAAAGGGAAGATATGTGTGCGGTTCATCTTGCGCGATGTTTCATTGTGTTTGTCGCCGCTGGTATATCCAAAATGATATACGTACATACCGGCTGTTCATCTGGAAAAGAACCTTTCCTTCATTTCTCATGAACCAATCATCTTCTCAAAAACTGTTCAATATAGCCATCAAGAATGCAAGGAATACACCAGTGCCTAGTTCTATCTTCCCGGCGGCATTTGTGTCAGATGTTGACGCTGCGGAACCTGTCGCCGACGCAGTCTCCGAACCACTGCTTGAGCCACTACTTGGCATTGCGCTGCCGGAGCCAGATGAGGTTGTGACGGCTGAGCTGGAGGCTGGAGTCGGACTGGGACCAGGCCCAGCCGTGATCATGTCACCATTTCCTCCAGGGTATGTTCCACCTCCTGCCGCAGTGAAATCTTGGGGTACTTGAGTCTGATTGCTCGCAAAGTAGTACATTGCAGCGGCGGGACTCTGGCCGAGATTGGATTCATCCAAGAAAGTTGTAATGTTGAAATTTGACCGATTCGTTTCGCTATAACCCTCAAACGCGGAAGGGAATGTGAAGTTCTCGTGTTGGAAGAATGTGTAAATGATATATCGGTGGGCAGAGGAATCGGGAGGAGGAGAGGGTCTGCGGTAAGATACTCGAGGTGCGGTCGAGTTCATGAGCTGACTGGTGCCGTCGGCCGCCATTGATGCAGGCGTCATGTCGGTTTGCAACCAATGGAGGATGAATCGAGATGTAGGATTCGATGGGTATCTGGCATCAGGATCAACCATGATGAGGACATAGGAGCCACTGTAGCTGGAGATAGACTCATAGTTTGCGGTCTCAACTGCTACCGTAGGCTGTTCGGCGGTGACTAAGAGTGTTCAGTAAGAATTGAGGCAATAATGACTGCAAACCCACTGCCCACTCCGAACAGCTCTGCCTCTCCCACAACGATGGGTACGCCATTGTCTTGATATGTGACCGAGAGTTCGGTATGATTTGGGGCTTCCGGAAAGCCAAAATCTGGTGGAGGAATGGTTAACGTCGGAGTAATCGCGAGAAACAGTGAAACGATGGACCAAGGAATCATGGCGAAAGGATCAGTTTGCAGCACTGGCAAGGTTGAGAAGATCTAGCTATTGGTCTTCTGGTCCCAGCTTCAGGTTTATGAACTCGAACATGTTCTCATCGACTTACGTCATTATCTGTCTCACGAAGTCGAGTTTTTCAAACCATCCACGTTAGAAACTCGCGTCCAAGACGTGTCGAAGGCGTGTCGTGCTGCGAGAAAGGTGTTTCTGCTCGCTTGGCAATCTTGGTGAAAATTTTTGTCCATGATAGACTGTGGAGTCTAGTGAAGGAATGCGTTACTGTTCTATCTAACAAGAGAGCAAGACTGATGGAGGAAGCAATGTCACGTGATTAGCCAACAGCCCGGTGTTGAAATCCCCCATTAAGCTTGTAGGTGCCGGGGAGGGCCAAAGGGTTACTAGTGGACACGTCTGCCCGGCCATTTCAGGCGTCTGTGGTGGGATTGCTTCACCACAGTCAAATTCCTTCATTCGTCCTTGTGCTGATACGCCCTTCTCTTCTCATGAATTGGTCTTTATCATTACAGCACCCTCCTGGTTTTCACGTCTGAGAGAATAATTTGCCCACTTTGGGAGGCACCCGACATGACTGTCGAAAGGTCTGTTTTGACTAATAGGCCCAAGCATCAATATTTTCTTCACTAATATTCTTGCTATCATTTCCTTCAAGTTCCATCCTCAAAGTACGCCTGTCCAAAGACTCGATTCGCAAAACGTCGAAAACAAAGTTCACACTTTCCCTTTGAACCGAATGATGGAAACTTCAGAACAGCCCCCTTGCAACCATAGCGTCGGTAGTAGCAACATGAAGGAAGATGCCGTAGGCAAATCACAGCCCTCTTGCAGAGAAGGGGAGGATAAATACCCACCACAGGTCCTGGTTGTGGTGACCATGGCGACGGTGATGCTGGCTGCTTTCCTGGTCTCATTGGTACATATTCCCTCGCCAGCACGAAAGAGATGTTGCTATTAACATAACTTTATTCAGGGTCGCACTATCATCGCCACGGCTGTCACCATCATAGTCAACCATTTCAATTCTCTTAGCGACGTGGGTTGGTATGCCTCTGCCTGCCTGCTAACCATGGGCGCCTTTTCAACTCCCTTATGAGCCGAGTCTACAAATTCTACAACCCGAAATTGGTCTTCATAGGCTGTGTCAGAGTGTTTGAATTGGACTCACTCGTCTCTGGTACTGCCCCTCACTCGACCGCTCTCGTTGTTGGCCGGGACATTGCCGGCTTGGGTAGTGTATGCCTCTTCTCCGGCCTAATGACTATCGTTAGCAGAACCTACGAACAAGCCTTTTACAAACTACTCACCTCGTACTCCGCATTAAACTTTCGATACCGTCAGATAAGGCGGGCGCCGTGACGCAATGCCTCATTCTCACTACGACAATTTGATCACTGCCTGACGTAGAAACGTCCAGCGTTGACTTGCTAAAAGAGGAGGACTGTCGCTGGGGTAAACTCCCCACCAAAACACAAGAAGAATTGAGGTCTTCACTGCCATACTATTGAGAAACCAGGTTCAAGAGCCGAGCATATTCAAATCTTGCATAATGAGAATGCCATCCTACATGAACCACGAACCGAGGACACGCGACTCCAGTCAGAACAAAAAGGTATTGCTCCTGGTAAACTCTGAGCATATCAGATGCGCCTCTTTCAAACCTTAGCTTGCCCATCGTTTGCATACTCCGTGCTTCGCCATTGGGCCTGAAATATATTTGCGTTAAACACCGCTAGGGTTGGAAGAACTTCGGATCAGTCCAAAAGGCACTGTCAAGTAGCAATGAATGTTGACTTGCTATCGTGGACATGAGAGGCTCGGAAGAAAAATTCGCGGTTGACATCAGATCATCCTCCCGAATGTCTAGAACAATGACACACGTCCATGCTGTTTGTACCGCAATTGGCACAACGTGAGCAAATGATGCTAATATTTTATTTGTTGAGGCAGAGATGCGATCCTTCTCATTGATGCCTTGCCAGCCATTTTGTCCAGGAAAGCCGCCGGGAACGAAACAAGCAGGTCATCCACTGCAGATATTTCATCGATTGTTTGGCTGCTTCGCGCGCCCATCCATCATCCCCGTCGTTAACTCTTTCCGGTTGCTCACCGAGATCCGGCGCTAACATTCCACGGTGAAAGGATTAAGGACAATATCCCATTCGAGAACATTGGGTTAAAGAGTGGGAAAGTTGGCACGTCGGCCGCTTGCGGACTTGGTTTCTTCAATCAGCATCTTGAACAATCTCACGGGTATGTGATATTCAACAGAGGATTTTCGAGCATGGGAATCTCCAAATCGATCTCGCCATGGACCCGATATCGGCGAGACAGCGTTTCTGAATTCTTATGGATGAAAAACCATTTTCACAGCAAACCCCCAAAACACCAAGTCACAGAATCATATTACGGGAAATAATTTCGAACTGTTACTGGTATGAAATGACCAGTGAAACGTATTGACCTGGTACCAAACGGCTCCTTGGATCCTCAACTATGTTCAGAGAACCGGAAATCGGCCGAGGAATTTGCACGAGGGCGTTTAAAAAAAAAAAACACCGTCGTGATAAGATTTGATAATCGAATCTTATCATGATCGACCCCGCCAAGTGCCCACCCAATCAGAAACCCCTTCATCCCGCAAGCCCAGAAGTACCATCTGCAGCCACCTCAACCCTCAACTGTCAAACTATCCCAGACTTCGCAATATTGCCGAAATTCCCACTCGACTATCTCATTTTCTTCTTCCGGTATTGAATGATGTATTGGGATCTCTTCTGCACGTGGACTTTCCACGACATCGCATCTTCAATGACCCTGGCCTGGTGCCGTTCTTGCAGCCATCAAATGTTAAAATCGCCATCACTGGAGTGTGGGCCTTCATCTTGTCTAGGGACATGAAGATTCCGGCGATGGCGGATCCAATATCAGGCCAAAGTACATTGTTCATCCTGGAGTTTGCTGTTAGTCACCTCTGTCGAGTATGCTCTCCTAAAAGAGGTCTTCGAGAACTCCTTCAATCTTGAACTTGAACGGTAAACTATTTTCTCGAGCTCGTCCACCTCACTGTCGTACTTCTCTTCCAGAATGGAATCTTTCTTCCTCTCTTTGAATGCCACCTACAATGTTTGCCGAAGGATTTCCCCCATTCAAACGACTGGCCGAAACCACCCTACCAACTGAACCAGCTAACAATGAGACCCCACTAACCGCGATGATAAGAGTACAGCTAGACATATGGAAGAATCCATCAGCCATGGCAGCGATGAAACTCCTACTGAGCTCCCTTATCAAGCACAAGGAGGTATGAGAAGGGTTGAAGCAATCACTTTATCATGGAGCAAGACGTCGCTGGCCATCACCGGTGGCCTAATCTGCACAAGGCAAAGAAAGAGGGTTTACTGGACAAACCCCGAGTGTTCAAACGTTCTTTCAGAGTGGTTGGTTTTGCATCATCGAGTCTGATGGTGAGTTTTGACGACTTGATGGAGGTGCGATAGGAATCTAACCCGAATATAGCGCTTGGGGTGATGCTTCTTGCCACAGGAGTTGTCCTCTTATTTACTCCCATTCTCCCCTCCTGACTCAACTAAGGATAATGGGAATCGGCCTCGATCGCTGTCATATTGGCTGCTGGGTTCGTTCTGCTGATTGTTTTTGGTCTTATGAAATGTTCTTCTCACCAAGCCCTTTCATCCTGTATCGGCTCTTCGTATCCAGAACAGTCATTGATACCTTGTTCCGCGGTGCTACTTGCCAAGTTGTCTATTGATGCTGGGGCTTGTTACTTCAGCTCGTGTCTGTAAGTGGTAAATAATTTGACTATCGACCAGGCGGGCTAGGTCAGTGGCTTTTTTGATATGACCTCAGGTCTGTGGCTGCTCTTTGTTGGATTCTTGATGTCTAATGATCTATTTCAGACAGCTACACACCAACATCAGATATGTTATGTGTCAAACCTTCATTGCCTTCTCCGGCAACCCAATTATTCTCTACCAACAGGTAACAGTGATGGTCCCTGCGGAACCATGGTCAAATTGCGGCAGTTTAGGCCCTGCTTGGCTTGTTTGGATGTATGGGCGATGTTGTGGGAACAGCAACTCTGGAGCGATCTGGAGAAATTCATTGCCTAAAGATCTATGGTGATACAGCCTAGTGAGCGAGTGTTGCAGAGTCGGCCTGTTGCGAACGGTAGGTCACCAATTGTTCAACAGTAGGATTTGGCCCTTTTTGGGGATTTGTTGATCCGAAATCGAATAGGTGCCGAGGGGGTTTTTCCTTCGGAGACTGAACGTTGTCCCTATTTCGAGGGGGTCCAAAGTGTGTACGAAGCGTACAACGCTTCCGAAGGTCTTTACAAGACTTGGCGTCTCCACTTATCACAACTGCTTCTCCGCTTCTGCCTTGACCGATAGCGAAGATAGCCCCGTCAACTCCATGACGGAAATAATACCGACTCCTGTCTGACGCGCCCATATTATATGAGAAGAACTCTCCAAATACTGAAATATCCACGTCAGGCAAGTGGAAATATTGAGACGTCTGATAGGCTCGATAGCGTTTTTTTTTTCTTTTATCAGATAAGATTTGATCAACGTTGTATTCCCGACATCGGCCGTTATGGGAAGTACATTCATATATATTGAGTACTCTGAAACTGGCTTTTCAATAAGGGAATGGCCCGGAGATTCTTCTCACTGTCAAGTTTTGCTGCTCGACTTCTCAGGATGCCATCGAACGAAGGGATTGGATTCGCAAATCGCGCTGATCCATTCAAAGTGCTGGTGGTAGGCGGATCATATGGAGGTCTGGGGGCGACTTTGAATCTTTTGGATCTTTGCAATGGAAGACCTGCGCGGTTTGCGTCAGACCCATCTGCATCACACATACCCAGCAGAATACCGGTTGATATTACAGTTGTCGACGAACGAGATGGCTATTGTAAGACTTAGTCGACGCTGTTGACTGCCCTGGATCGACTAATCTTTGAGCGAATCAGTTCACCTGATCTCATCACCACTTGCCCTGGCTTCCAACGAGTATGCTCCGAAGTCATGGACCAAGTTTGATAGTATTCCAGCTTTGAAAAACGTCCGTTGTATCAGAGGCAGTGTGAAGAGCGTTGATTGCAAAAGGCGACAAGCACTCATCACGGAGACCAACACCCAGTCAGAACTAACGATGAACTACGACTTCCTAGTTGCTGGATCAGGGCTTCGGAGGGTTTGGCCCGTGGTACCTCAGGCAACAATCAGAGAGGAATTCTTGGAAGAGGTAGCAACTCAAGTTCAATCCTTGAAAGATTCCCAAGACGGGGTTGTTGTCGTTGGTGGAGGTAAGACCTCCTCAACTCATTGTCGCATACGACGTCTGACGGCCTTCAGGAGCTGTTGGAATTGAAATGGCAGCCGAGATCAAGCTGGTCATGCCCGAACAGAAGGTCACTTTGATTCACTCCAGAGACAAACTTTGTTCGGCTGAGCCTCTTCCCGATGAATTCAAGGACAGATGTTTGACCACACTGCACGAAGCAGGTGTCGAGACCATTATGAACCAACGAGTCTTGGACACCGAGACTAGTCGGAGAGACGACGGAACAATAGTCTCGAAGCTGAGACTGGCAAACGGAACAACCATTACTGCTGGCCAAGTGATTCATGCTATATCCAAAAGTTCCCCTTCGACGACCTATCTCCCGAAAGCCGCGTTGGACGAAGAAGGATATGTCAAAGTCGCCCCGTCGTAAGAAGAGTCCCCATGTTCACAGAACGAGGCTGAAATCGCGAACAGTTTGAACTTTCTTCCCGATATGCCAAACTCTCAATATCATTTCGCTGTTGGTGACATTGCCAAATGGTCTGGAATCAAACGCTGCGGAGCAGCAATGCATATGGGACAATACGCAGCTCAAAACATTCACCAATTGATGTTGAAACAAGTTCAAGGAACGAAACCTAAGTTTATGGAACTTGATGAAATACCGCCCATGATAGGAATTGCTATTGGAAAGCAAGCAGTTGCCTACTATCCAGGAGATGGAACGACATTTGGCGAAGATATGATGCAGAAATTATTTGGTGACGACTTGGGCAACATGAGTATGTACACTACTTAATCCGCTCCTTCCTGGCTTAGCTGACGAGCAATGGTAGTCTGTTGGAACTATATGCAGCTTGGAAAGGAGTTTCCTTGATGAAACTCAGGTACGCAACAAGAACGGACTGCTGGCAAAAATTCCATCTGGAAACAATTTGGTCAAGCGACTCCATTCTCATTCTTCATTCAGGGAGGAGGTCTGTTCCAGATACCCTAAAAGCTATCGGTACAATTGATTTCCGTCGTAAGGGACCTTGATTTGAACTCTCGCCAACATCCATATTGCATCAAGTTGTCGCTGTGTCTGTCTTTGCAACGCACTTCCGGCGATCATCCGGACAGCAGCTCTTCAATTAGTCGACAGAGTATTCTGGTACTGACGTGGACGCCAGTTGGACTAACGAACCAAAAATTGACAAATGAAGATCTTTATCATGAACAACATGTTCGAGAACTTTTTCTTTTGCGGGTGAGTAGCTGTGCTATTACGTCTAGGTTGAATGCTGGTGATTTTCCTCGTATAGCGTGATTAACTACATTGTCCCCTGGTATATGAGCCACGGTGTGCCTTCAGGTCGGTGCAGTCGCTAGTGGTATCACAGCATTTTTCAGCTTGCTTGCTATCTCTATGTACATTTTTTGGCAAGAGGTATCGAAATTTTGGTACCATCGCAACATCATTAAGACGCTGCATCTCGAGACCGATCAGACGGGGAGTCACTGAAGGTGGGTACTGTTTGCTTCTTTAATGGGCGAACGTCGAGAGACGCCTGGAAATGTACTGACTTCATACGAAAGAGCGCGCAGATCAAAAATGTCAAGACACATCACCGCTAACTGCGGAAGCGAGCAATGCCATCTTCGTTGTTTGTGAAGATGATATCGAGCTGGGGTTGGTTTAATCATATGCATAGCAAACAAAAGTATCACCACGCTCGTTTGGCCAGGTATGTCTTGTTAGGCTGTCCCACCCTTCAAATCAACTGATTACCAGTAGAAACGTACAACTCGAGGGACAGGTATATGAAAGTCAGGTAAGCAGATGATGTATGACAACTCACGTCACACGAGCATTCTAGTAGTAGCTGAACAATGTAGTGGATTGCGATGGAACAAGTTTACTCCATAGCACCTCCATCGTCGAGCACTCCACATGGACAGTGGAGAGCCAGAGAGTACTTTATTCCCGCTTGTCCACCACCGATCTTAGCAGCCACTGATAAGACATTCATGACCTCCACATAAGTCGAACCCTATTACATCCAAAGCTGCAGATGCTTAGGATGCTCACGAGGCCGGAGACTCCCACAACTTGAACGGGATTCGAACTGTTCAATCATGCCTGCATTCAACCCGGACGACCTATCTCGATTCAATCCGTCACGTCCTCACGACGCCATATTAAATAGTACACGACCATGCCATCACGCTGGATCTACTGTACCCAAAACCACTAGAGAGTTCGCCGCCTCAAGGTATTCTTGTGGTCATTCGTTTCCATGGTGGAGGACCAGGATCCGTATCATCATTATTTCCCAAATTTCTTCAGACGCTGGGTTTTGGAGTCGGTCGAACAGCACTCAACGTTGATCATCTCGGTGGACTTCTGCCAGACTCAAATTTATCTGATGTTCTAGATGGTATGGAAGATGTATGGCAGTGGGGTACAGACAGAAATACCAGGATTTCTTCGCCGGCAGTTCCGCGGGAAAATAACATCAGACCTCCCTCGCGTCATATCCCTGGAGAATCCTCGGGGGGTTTCTTGAGCATCCAATTGAGTCCAAGCCATCCTGGCAAAATCAGGGCGACCACTGCCGCCCAGCTCTTGGTAAACATGGTGGACCGTTTTGGACCCAAAAGTTCCTCGAACGGCTTATGGGCGTGCCCACCATGCCTGAGACTCTGATCGGCGAGCATATGGCAAAGGTGAAGGCGCAGGAAGTACTGCTTCAAGGTGGGAATCAGAAGATCGTTGCGACGTCAGATCCACGTCCTGACGGGGCGCCGTTGATGTTTGCAATGATATAGCATGGAGAATACAAGGACTACTTATACCCGGCGAACAATCGACAAAAATCCTGCAAGAGGTTTGACAGTGGCGCGTGATTCCTCAGGGGAGGTGTCTTCACCTGGCATGGCGCCGACGATAGCGTTGTACCAGTCGGTGACAACCAACGTCTTAAAGATAAGGTATCCCAACTCGACTCTGGCTTGTACTTCAATTTAGCTGTACGGGATGGGCAGGAGCGCGGATTTGATGCTCTGATAAATATCGGCGATGACTGGGTAAAGGATGGTCTGCAGCCTATTGAGGGCTTGGCTGGAAGACTAGACAAATATATCGGCGCTCATAAGGTGAAATGGATGAGGAAAAATACCTGAAACCAGCAGGGTTCTGTCGTTGTACCTGCTGTTTTTCAGCCCTTTACGTCGGCATATGGTGACCGCACGCATCCTGGCTGTTTATGTCTTGTTCGACTACAAAATGGATGCGCTGGTTTAAAATCGGTCGAAAACCGGGGCGTGTTATTCTGATAACAACAACTTTAGGATATAAGGGGTGCCGAAGGAAAATCACAATGCTGACAGATAGACAAGCAAGGTGACGACAACAAGAGAGAAATGACGGAAGCGACGCTCTACAAGCTGGTCGACATTTTTCAGCTGACTCTGGAATTCGGCCTGTTCTGATAAAATTGTCCGTGAAGGGCTCTATGTCCGTGGCTCTGAAGTGCTAATGCCATTTAACGAACTCTTGATAGGGAAGCATTAAGATCCCCTAATGATGCTCCGCTTGAACACAAAAAAGGAGGCGAGTACGCGGTTCTGCAGGACCTCAATAACCAATTTGAACCCACCCTCAAAAACTCTAAGTAGGGGGTGGAGGCAGTAAAGACAACAGTACTAGAGTATGCCGTTGGAAGTGGAAGAATTTTGTACCTTTCGCTCAGTCTTTTGCCTGGTGTATAGCTGGCTCCTCCAAATCAAGAAACGATTTCTTGATCTGGTTTGGCCCATGGTTCATGAGCACCGGTTGACATGTTGGGTGGAACATTTGCTGGAAAAAAATTTGCTCTCCATTTCGCCCTTCAGAAATCCAGCCCGGCCGCGCGGCGACCATCTGTTGGCATGCGACCTCCTTCGGATGTGATGGCGACTTCGGTGGTCCGCGTAATAACCCCCATAGTTGGTCTCACCATTTGCTTTCGGCTCGATTGACTATCCGTAGACGTCCGTCTGTCATTGTTCGACTCTGCTCCTTGAACAGAATATGTATCATGAGGCGAATCGTTGACCTTGTGTTCATTACTCCAACCAGACGGTGTGTCGCCCACAACGATTGTTGTTCCATCTTTTGTCAAGGAAGCCATATGCACGGCGTTGTGATTGCTGAGCTTGTTGAAGCCACTACCGTCTTTCGTATAACCTTTACGTAAGGGGCCAGAGTCATAGGCTTGACGACGACGACTTGAACCGTCTTGCAAGAGGCGAGGTAAGAAGCGTTTGACCAGCAGTTTGAAGGAAGGAACCGAGGCAGCCCAAATGCCAATATTGATTTCGATGACGGACCAGTAAAATGGAGGGCTAATCACGTAGGTGGCGTCTGTGGAGGTGAGCATGGCCGGGATGAACGTAATACGGATGATGGAGGAGACACACGCACTGAGCGACTTGTCAGCCAGAAAATGATATAGCAACGTCGTGAATTGAAAGCAGCTTACAAGAGACCCAGGCAAAGCATTACACCAACGGCAATCTTCTGCTTTCTGGGGAGCTGCAAGTGCCAGACCAATCTCATGGGCAACAAATATGTCAGAAGATCTGTGCCGATATTTGTTCCTGCATTGGCGAGGTAAAATGCATTGATGTTGACACATTTTGCGTTTTGGACGTTGGTATCCCAAGCTGCGCGAATTGGACGGCATTGAAAGATGCAGACAAGAACATTTGCAGATGCTGAGCAGGCGACAATGGTCGCGACAACAAATGATAATCTGCGCAACTGTTTGTCACCTAATCGAGCATACAACGCCAGAAACGAGCATTTGATGAATCCCAGACTGGCATTGTAGAAAACGGATGAGGCGTAGACCTCCTGAAGTCTGGAGTTAGATTCAATCATGACAAGGCTGGGAGGGCTTGAGGACTGACCTTCATATAGACTGAGAAATTCTCGGGACCCCTGGCCATGACAACTTCGATATGATGGCCCATGCCGTGACTCACGCCTATTTCTCATTATTTCCATGTCCTCCGTGGCAATGTTGGAGGCCCTACAGAGAATATTCATGACCATGAAGGCCCATGTCAGGAGCTATGTGTTTTCATCAGCCTGTCAGCTTATCGTTCAAAAGTATAAGACGTACAGCCGCGCAAACAATCAGATCTAGTTGCACATTAGCAGAGCGTCCCTTTCGCAGGTACTGGGTTGCTTACAATCATCAAGTCCAACATGACGGTGGATGAGAACTTTGGTGAGCAAACGAAGGGATATCACCACCAAGGTTATGGCTCCAAAAGAAATGGCAATAGCCAGCACGACCGGCCCCTGAGAGCCTGAGCGCGGAGGTGTTTCAGCCATGTTGAATAGAAATATATAAGAATTGAGTATGCCCTGGAGTTAGTGTTTTGGTACTCAGGTTGTGATGGTTATATAGACTGCCTATATGCTCCAAGAGGAGCCAGTGCCCATCCTAGCATGGCCATCACGAGCGCAACAGCCCCCGCACCGACGTTGTGACCGTCGCGATTCTCTCTCTATTTCTTGTTGGTGCAACACTTACTACCAGGGATGTCCAGTAAGGTGGATATAGGGTTATATCTTGCTCCTGCAGATCAGATGCCTCGCCCAATTCTCGAGTACCAACTTCTCCCCGCCACCGGTCAAGATGCTTACCATCATACAGGGGTAAAAATGGCGTGCTGAAACTTACTGGATCCGGCTGTCAAACTGTCTTCCGGCACCCAATGGAGAAGTCAATACGATCTACGGTGAGTGGAACATCCTGGTGTCCCCGATGCTTGTCGTTAGCCATTGAGCGGCTAGTGCACACTTTACACGGTTTTATTCGCTGTACCGTGGTACAGTATGCAAGGTCTCGGATGGAGTCCATGCCACTGTCCGACGGTTATCCGGCGCCAGCCTCGTACGACAACAACCGGATAACGGTCGATCTCTTCGCGTGGAACAGGTTCCGGCCCCTGGTTCGGCCTGAGGAGGAAAAATGCCCGAGCAGCAGGAACAGGTTAACGGCGATAATAATGTGAGGTGGGGATTTCTCCACAAACCTCATACTGGAGTGCTAGTATGGTACGCCCATGCAATCCTGTCTAGCGGCATCCGCCACAAGGGATACAACTGGCCAGGCGAATGATTGCTGCTTCTAGTACGCACCAGCCAATATTCTGGGAGTTTCAAAATAGCAGGGCACCCATGCAATAACCTCAGTACGGACCCGGGACAAGAGGAAGAAGCCCCGATTGCACATGCAAATGAAAACAAAGTTGGGCTCCCTGAACTCTTGCTCCGTTTCCTTCCGTAGAGATTGAGTGCCTGACCCTCCTCAATGCCTCATTTGCAAAGCAGATGTTCTAGCACTTGAACTGCCAACAAAGGCCGAAGGATCTACTCATTCCAGACAAGCAGTCGACAGCGGATGATTAACAATGACCCTCTTCGAAAGGACCTATTTCGACAAGCGGTCTTTAAACATGAGTGATTGTCTCGGTGGGCCTCGTCACGCTCGCGAGACTGTCACATGCCTTAATGCTTGTTCACACGAGCCAGTATGTCAATCCAAGATTGCTTCAACGTTAGACGGAACCACTCTGAGACATCATGCATCTCCTCTTCCTTGCATCAGGACAAGGACACGTTGGACGCGAGTCTTGAGGAAACTCTCGAAAGTTGTTCAAATTTTTTCCTGCTCAATTGCACTTTTGACCAACCGGAAATGGTAAACTGTATTTCGTGAAGGAAGTACCCACTGGCGGTCCTGCCAACACAGTGTCCATCAAGCCTCCATCGTGGGCAGTTTGACACCTAAGTCTTACGTATTCTTAGTAGGTATCCTCTTCAGAGTCATGAGAATGAGGCTGGACAGGGGAGATCGTCTTTTGTCGCCGAGGTGGTGTACCTACAGAGTAATCCTTAATTCGACAAGGTGCGTCGATTCTGTCCGCGGAAACACCGCTTACCCTCAGCGACGGTTCGATCAATGAATGCATTGACAAGGAAACATGAATAGGTCATGCCGTCGGCTTTCGGAATATGGGCTCTCTCCGTACCGAAAAGAAATATTGCTTTTGATGCAGGCACTGATAGTCAAAAATCTTTCGCAATCAGCACAAGGTCTTTCCCCCACGTTCCGGAGTTGGAGTTCAATGGCTAGCTCTCTACATTGCTGATGGGAGAGAATTACCAGGCAGTTTTGGACAGACTTCAGACTTACCCAGGAGCTACAGCATGCTCTATCAACGAGATAATGTTGGTCACGGAATATCTCAATGGACGACAACCACAACCATGGTATGCCACTGACTCAATCTATTGCAGTCTCTAAGAAGAGCCTGGCTCACGCTACGGGTGCACGCTCTGTGAGCTTCAACCATATATCTGTCCAGTAAGCTACTCCTCCTTTGACCACAAATTTTCCCATGTTCTCCTGGTCGACTATCTCTGGTCGAAAAGTCCGGAAGAACTGGAAGGCTCCATTAGCCGGGCCCGGAGCTAGACAGAGGTCACTTACCTGCAATGGTGTTTTGTACAACTCCATCAGAGCGATGTCTCGCCCCAGGCAGACTCTCGCGCCATAACCAAAAACCATGGAGTATTTGTCTAACATCTTGGCACGCTCTTGGTCCTCAAGCCATCTCTCGGGCCTGAACTTCGCCGCATCAGCCCCCAAGATATTAGTATCACGACCCACAACGTATGGATTGCATGTAACCTCTGTGCCCTCCGGTGCGTACTTGTCGTACAGCCAAATACCGTCTTTGCCTGCAATGCGTGGGAAGATGTTGGGCGCCGAAGGCCAGAGTCGCATTGTTTCTTTGACGCAGGCAACGTAATAAGGGCAGTATTTTATGACCTCCTCGTATTGTGGCATTGCCGACAATTTTCCAGCCCGAGTAGCATCGTCAATTTCCGCCATAAGCTTAGAATAGATCGCAGGATCCGACATGACCATGCACATAAGCCCTTGAAATGCAGTACCCGTGGTGTCGGCACCGGCGAGAAGGACCAAGAGGACTTCTGCTTTAATCCAATCCATGTCCATGGGATTGCCATTCTCATCACGCGCATCCAAGAACCTGATTCATCATGAGCAGGACCCTTGCGCCGGGGATTTTGGCTTACGTCTGTAAAAGATCGATTCGTCCTCCAGTAGTGCCGGCAGCAATGTCTTTCTGTCTTTGGGCGATTAAGCCGTCCCGAAAACGCATCAGCACACCTATACCGGTCTGATCTTCTGGTTTGGCCACGAGATACTTTTCACCGATCCAGGTCGTTTTGATCCAGGTCGTGAAAGGGTGTAGTCTTGCCATCAAGCCGAAAGCGGGTAAGCCATCATGGAACCCTTGAATGAGGCCGGCGACGTCGGTCTCTTGCTCAACAAAGCCAAATGGTGCGCCGAAACCAATCTCCGAGATTATATCATATGCCACATATCTGTACCGTGTCAGTAGGGAAACAGCCTCAAATATGGAGAATAGAGAAAAAAGGAGGGAGAAAACAACCATACCATAAAACACAGGTTTACTTACACAGCCCAAGGTGCAAAGTCAAACTTCTCGCCCTGTCGGACAAATCTATCCTTGAGTTTTGCAACCCAATCATTGATCCTGGCGTCGATCAAAGGTTCCATTCTCTTGACATTGGAAAAGCTATACTGCAAGAACATCATCAGTGCTGGTGAAAGCTTAGAGTCTCGCGGAGGCGGCATACTGGACCTGCAATGACCTTCCGAAAGCTTGCATGCTGTGTATGGTCTTGCATATTGAAGACGCTTTCCGTCTTTCCAAAGCTACCGGTGATATAATGGTTAGATTTGTCGGCGTAGCGATTATAGATTATCGGTAGCTTTGTGACATCATTGACCACGAGCAAAGTTGGAGTAATCCTCACAACTGGGCCTAGAAGACGCACCATGTATTAGCATCTCCTCCGTGGCCCTCGATTCGCAGGGATTGACGACTTACCATACTTGCGGTGCAAGTCGAGCATATGCAGGTGCTCAGTCCCTTTCAGATTGTAGAAAGTGATATATAGCCGGGTCACGGATGCCCAGAAAGGCCCTGGAAATATCTTGAGGGGATGGAAAAGTCGGTAGTAGATAATTTGATATAAGAACTTCAGAGCGAAATACAAGCAGAACGCCAGACCAATTCGACTGATCATGGCGACAGACAGAACCTCAGAGATAATAGTCACCGCGGCCACCATTGTCACGACTGGTTGAACCGATCGCAATCCTCATGTGAAGAGCGTATTTTTGATTCCGAACAGTCAAATAAATAGCAGACATCCTCTTATGAAGCTATCCTCGGAGCAGCACCATTCCAAGTAAGTGGGTTCCATGTGTTGGGATGGAACCGTTGGGCTTTTTTCGGGTGGAGTGAGGAGGCTTGCGTTGCCTCGTGTGATCCATATCAAGTTTCACAGGTGAGAGATGATCGACTTGCCCCATGCCGTGTACAGGCTAATGTTCCGTTCAAAGACCCCAGGGTGCTGAGCAAGCAGATTTCTTACGAGCGTAAGTAGCGTACGTTTTGTTTATTAACTCGCTTTAGCGAGACAGCCGGAAACTACTCATAAGGGACAAGTCCCCGAGTGGCCCCAAACGGACGGCCTGTCGTGTTAGAATCGGGCTCCACCAGCCGCCAGGGCTCAGATAATTGGGCAATCTCGCCACAAGCCGTTCCACACCCCTACACGCATAGCATGCGAATGGTTTCGACGGCGCAGGCCTCTGCCCTGGACGGGGAAGCACACGCTGTCCGCTTGATGGCCCTGGTAAAGTCCAAACCTTTGCTCATTCAACAAGCTAGGGCTCCTTCTTCAACTAGTTGCCGTACAATCCAACGGTCTTGGGGACCACCCAAACGGCCAAAGCCAAATTTGCCTCTAAGAACAACAGAACAGTGGGAATGATCCAGAAACGGATAGGTGTGAGCTGAAGATGCCGAGACTATATCAACATTCTTTTCTGAACAGAATCCTTTGTCTTTGTTTCACCGAACAACTTTAACTTACTCTAATCTTTCATAGAACTTGGGGCATCTATGGCACTCGAAGGTCGCAAACTCTATCGCGACGCCCTCGTGGCAGGAAGCCTAGGCTTCATCACCTTTGGGTGGGATGCTGGTGTATTGGGAGGAGTTCTCCAGACCCCCGAGTTTCAAGCCGCGATCGGAGTATGTATCGAAAGGCCTGAGATTTCTTCACAGCCTAATAAAATGGACAGAATCCGACAGACACCTATCAAATCTCCATGGTCACGTCGACTTTCTTGCTGGCATCTTGGCTGGGATGTATGGTCATAACATTTTTGGGTAGCAGGCTCGGACGCAAGACGTGGATTTTGGTGGGCAATTTCGTGGAGATGATTGGCACCATCATATGTGCGTCATCGTACTCGTACGGACAAATGAGTAAGTATAAGGTCCTGGAATTTTTGGAGAGCATTAAGCAAATTCGTCCACAGTTTCTGGCAGAGTGTTTATTGTACGCTTTTCGGGTTCTTGATTGACGTCCAGCAGCTGATGCAATGAATAGGGAATCGGTAATGGATTTTTGACGTCAATGATCCCTGTCTACGTCGCCGAGATGGCGACTCAGAAAGAGCTCCGCGGCCGAGGCGTTAATGGTATGATTGCAGCCGCATCTCTCGGAACCGCGCTTGCATATTGGGTGTAAGTATATTCTTCCCAACTTCCGTTTAAATCTAAGGTCTGACCTCGGCCACAGCGATTTCGGAATGGTCTTTCTTAAAGACAATTCAGTCATCTGGAGATTCCCAGTAGCGCTTCAAGCGCTTTTCGCCATCCTTACCATAGTGGCTTTCGGGAAACTGCCGGAGACACCCCGCTACTTTTACATGAAGGGTCAAGATACAAAAGCTGATGCTATTCTTGAGCAAGTCTATGGAGCCCCGCTTGATCAGCCCCAAGTTCAACATGCTAGAGCTGAGATTTTGGCCGCTCTTGAACTCGAGCGTGCCGAGCAAGCAGCCCTCAAAATTACCGACTTCTTCCGGGACACTTCGAGCATGCAATCCGCTCGCAGGATCCGTACAGGTGTGATCTTGGTCGGTATCGCGTACTTGATGGGTATCAACGTCATCTTCTACTACACAACGACGATCTTCCAGATATACATCGGCCTTGAGCCTCTGACCGCCTCTGGACTCGCTGGCGCTTCGACTACGCTCCTCGCCATCACAAATTACATGGGAGTCTACTGGCTCGAAAAATTTGGCAGACGAACTTGGCTCCTCGCAGGGGCAAGTCTCCAGACGGTGTTTATGGCTATCTTCACTGGGCTATTGTCATCTCCTGGGCCTAAAACTGGAGCTGCCGCAGCCGCGATGCTTTTCGCCTGGATTGCGGTCTTTGGTCCTACATGGGGTCCAGTAACTGTAAGCTGGCCCTTTGATCCAATAGGCTCTGTTAGCTGAGAATGTCTACTCACCATACGCACCCCAACAGTATGTGTACGCTTCCGAGATTAACCCTCTCAGATATCGCCATATTGGATTCGCTCTCAGCGTGTGCGCTCAATGGCTTATGTCGTTCGTCACCGTCTTCGCGGGACCAATCGCCATCGCCGACCCCAATGTCGGATGGAAGACGTGGATCTGGTTTTTGGTGTTCAACTTCATTGCTATTCCATTTGGTAAGCCCTGGACCGTTCCAGAACCCTTTTGTCGTTTCCACAGCACCCAGCTAACCAGGAGATACAGTTTATTTCTCCTGCCCTGAAACCCGCGGTTATACCATGGAAGAGATCGATCTGATCTTCATGTTGGACAAGGTTAAGGACACATCGGCCGCAAAGACTCTGCAACGAGAGGGCGCTGAAGAGTCTGCCAGCTCCGCCGCGAGTATCAATGAACAACGAATCTCCGCCGAAAAGAGCGCCGCATGAAAAAGTTCTCAGGAAGCGCCGGGGCTGGTTTCTGTGAGTCCGCATCAGTTGGTGAAGTTGAAAGCTCTGTGCCTGAGACTTTTATCAAGTGGCTGCTCAGCCATAGGCTCTCCTCGCCCTGCGCAGGTTAAAGCGGCGACATCACGTGGTTTCAGACCGCTCAAAGAGCGGAATTGGATCGCCTAGAAAATATGGTTGTGAAGGAGATGTTGAAAGAGGACAAGGAATATCAGCTTTTGGCAGGGACGAACTTGGATCAAGTCACCAGATCTCCTGATACTATGGTACATAGTAAAGCGTCGACAGAAATGGAAGACAAAGTCTGAGGCGGATATCGGAGCGGATCTCGTACCCGGGGCTTCTAGCGACCAAGACGCTGAGCTATTGGGGGAGTCGTAGGCCAAACTACGCTGATAGAAGCCATCTCGCAGTAGTCACGCTTGCGCAACCAACAGGGAGGGCATCTTACAATGACTTGTTCAACAAGTCTCGACCCGAAGAAGTTCGATTACATATGTCAAATTTTGTACGACGCGCCGTTGCTCCCTCAAGTTGGACCGTTCTTCCCCGTCATTCCACTATGTTCTTTCATCCTGATGGTGTTATTACCTAAGTCGGTTGCGATTGCATCGATGGCAGGACAACGCGGGGCAATTCTTACATTCAAAATTGTATTCCGCCAGATAATGGTAGCAGACTTCACATTGACTGTCGGGCTGCCCACGATATTTCCATTGCGAACGTCGCCCATGCTCGCATCCCACATCTTCATAATGGATTAATTCATCCACACCCGGGCAAAGACATCGGCTCTGTTCTCTTCTGCCGCTCTCGCCACCATGGCGTCGTACATCACTTGGTCCGCAATATTGTGTAAACGCGTAGGGATGTGATAGTATACGCGTGTAAAAAGGTGTTCTGTAGCATAGTACGGATTGCCGAATTAGGCCTAGACTTTTCTTCATGAGGTTAGAACATTGGAGCTCCGGGAGCCTGCGGCCAATCAATCCACTCTAGCCATTTTAAGATCCCACTCCAGTCCAATTAACAACGCCCTCCAATCCCATAATATCACTGATACTGGCAAATGCTGGAAGTCAAACCTGAGGTCGTGACAGGACTTGGTGTTGACGAACATGCAGCTCTCAATGCTATGGGCGTACTTGGCTGGCAAGGTCATCTTCCTCATTGACAAAGCGACCAACGAAGAGATAGACGAGCCAAAGAACAAAGTCGTCGACATCGCCGCGGAATTCTTGGAGAGTAATACTGCCATCGGCGCCGGTGGTCAATGGGAGTGCGGCACCCGAGGAGATGGATGTCCGTGACGGCCACGACGTAAAGGAAAGTGCCCAGACGATCGCAGTAAGTATAGATGCGCTACAGTTATACATTACTATTCCATGGAGGAGATGCGGCATTGATCAAGAAGTCTACTCATAAAGTAGTCGATTATGCCGCCATTGTCCTGCTTTTCTCGCTCTTTGTCGTCCTCTTCGGCCACCGTCACCACATCCTCATTGCCCGTGGGAGGTGGTCGGGGAGCTTCATCTCCAGGGACTGTTGTGGACGACTGCTTTTCAGCATTGCCTTGGGGCTCTGGATTGGAAAGCGCTGGCTTCTGGTCGATGTCGGTGGACGCCATGGGCGACGCTGGTCAAGCGTATCGGGAGAAAGACTGACGTGCACAAAGGAAATGGCCAATGGATGGTGGACAGAAAGGACGTCGGAAGAACTGCCTCGACCGTACAAGAAAATGCGGGCAGGTACGTTCCCATGGAGCCCGCGTCCATCAACTTCTTGATTCGTCATACACTTAGCTAATAGTAGAAAGGTTCCGTCGGGCGGCAGGGGTGCACTAGTCGTGCTGTGATTTTCAGTGACGCCAGGGCTTTGTAAAGACCCTAGGAAAGGATCTACGCATCGTACACGCTTCGAGAACTATATAGTTTGACGTCCCCCGGACATCTTCGAAATAAGACAAAAGTCCTCCGTAAGATCAACCCTGTGTCTTAGCTCTGAGCGGAGTATGCATATGCCAAGGACTTGGCGTGTCGCAACTGGTAAGTTGCAGTGCGGATCAGATAAACTACAGATCTTATCTCTTCCGCACATCGTTCAGGATCCATCTCCATGGCGGTCCACTGCCGGGCAGTGTGTCTGTGGGAGAATCTGCTCGACGGAGGCATCCGCAGTAACTCCAACTACTAAGAATCCATGCTCTTGACGTCTTTGGTAGTTGTCTTCGAGGCCGGAGTAATAGCTTGTCTTCGGTTGGGAACCGTTTCGTTCTTACGATTTGCGTCTTGATACCGCCTGTAACAATGGTGATGACTTTGATCCCGAGCAGCACCACCTCAATGCGTAAGGTGTTGGATGGAAATCTCTTGAGTGACCTCGAGAGATATGGTCTCGGTATCTTAAAAGGCTTTAAGAGCTTCGGCGGTACGGGCGATCACAAAGACATGCCATCCACGTTTATGAAGCGCGACGGCCAAAAAGGTGAAGATAGGCCCCCTTACCCTGTGATGAGACGGATTTGAGTCACACCGTTGTGGATGCCATCTTGGTTCGGATTGCAGCAAGTGTTTCACAGGAGCTCCGCCAATTGTAAAGCGTTGTCCTCGGTATTCCAATAGTCAGAGATATCGAACTATTTCTGTTGAAGTTCCCTTGCTCCGTTGAGCCATCGTCATTGCCAAAAGACGTCGTCATCATGACATAACCGAGTCATAAATACTCCGCTGGGTCTAAATCTGGGACGTACTCATTGTGGTCTGGGCCCATCTTATGTGTGAAACCTGTGAGTAGCTTATTGCCCTAGTTAGAGGGACCACCTTCTCTGAAAGTAGTCAGCAATACTAGAGTAGATAGTCAAGAATTAGCCACAGTAGTGGTAGGCTGAACATTCAGCAAAGGGAGTGGCCCGGGTAAATGAATACACCCCCCCCCCTTTCACACACACTCTCTCTCTGCGGCGATGTTTGGCCGCCACTTGTTGCGCTCACTCTTCCCTTGAGGCTCCGTCAACCTGTAGTATCGGCGGTAAAGAGAGCATGTCCTCAATCAGTAATTGAAGAGATGCTGCGCTTCGTGGCCAGCTTCAAATTGGAAGCCACGCTTTCTCCACCCATAGGAGTCCATTCTTCAGCCATTCTGTGGTATTTGCGTGCTTATATTTGTGAAAGCCGTGTTCTCCATCTGGAAGATCCAGCCTTAATTCTGAGTCCGGCCACAACTCTCGCGCTTGCCTGACAAATTCGACGCTCCCTGCGGCTGGAATTCCCGTGTCTTGCTTTCCATGGTATATCCACAGTCTTGCTTTTGGCAAAGCAGAATATAGTCCCAGATTGACTCTGTCCACCGGATAGAGTATGTCTTCCGCTCCCAGGAATTCGCAAAATCGTCCATGTTGAATGACTGCCGTTCCTAGATCACCTCTCGCGGGCGGAAGAACACTTGATACTACCGAACTTGCTTTCATGGTCTCGAGGTGATTGTCAATGATCGATTCGGGTAGCATCGGTACACCGGTCATCACCTTTTCAAATTTCTGCGTGTAATATGGAGCTCGAAGATCCAGCATCGGATAGGCGGCGATCGCAGCTCGAAGCCCGGGAAGGCCAGACAGGGCGGCCTGAACCACGAGATAACCTCCCGCTGATTCACCTTCAGCTATGATACGCGTTCCGTCAATCTCGAGTGATGGATATAATGAAGATAGGAATGCCTGAAGCCCGCATTCAGACGCCCGGAGCCAGTCCCAGAAAGATGAAAGGTCGTCCAGGATGTCTAACCCTTTGCATTCGGGCATCAAGCGGTAGTCGGCGGAGATGATAGGGACGGCCTGCTCATAAGCATATTCCAAGAGGTAGGCGGGAAACCATTCGGGATACAGCGACATGCCAGTAAACTGATATGGTCAGTTCTTGTCTTTCTGTACTTGCGAATGACCAAAATGCACGCACCATGCCACCGCCATGAAACCGAACAATGATCGGTACTTTCGTGAGACCTCTCGTTGTGGACAATTCCACCACCAAGTTCCTCGGAATGAAAACATCGGCCACTATTTCATGCTCGCGGACTCGTTTGTAGCTAGTCTGATGTACTTCGAACTGGGAATACTTAGGGTGTTTTATCAGGTCATCCATCGCCTCAGACGCATCGAAAAACTCAATTAGAAGTTAACGCCGGAGGTCTCCAAATAGTTGAACTTCAAAACAAGAGGAATGGAGGGGACATGCGATGCTTCTACTTAAATGTTGAACAGTAGCCAATACCCCGCTATTGGAAAAAGGGTTACGATTCCTATTCAGGATATAGGGGGAGAAAAGGGGTCAACCAAACGTGTATATACTGGCAATCTGGCAGGACCGGTGACCAACCAGAAAGAGTACTCAGTAACAATCAATGAACGCCCACTGGTTTGACAATAAAAGTTTTTGATGCTGATCCACGTGATATTTTCCAAAAACTATGTGATTTTACGGAGGACTCGTCCTATTTCGAAGCGTGTACGAAGTGTACAACGCTTCCGAAGGTCTTTACAAGCCTTGGCGTCGCCACATATCACAACTACTCCAACGGTACGTCTCCGATTAGATCACGCCCCGAACCTATCATCGGTGATGTTATCTTGCGTGAATATTTCTTCTATGCCTTCAGCTTGTTTCAAAATGCGTCAGGTTAACGATCGTCTCAATCTCCCGTGTGAGTACAGGCTGGCACAATGGTGAATCTGGTCTGGGAGGAACTGATCGACGCAACCCGGCCCTTTTTCCTCAGATATCATCTTCACAAGCCGCTTCTACTGCATTTGCACAATCCTTTGCAATAAGAATGAGTTCACCATGTACAGCGCCATTTAGTTTCCAGCTAAGGCTGGAAAGTTAGATGACTAACAATACTTCACAAGTGATCTACGCTTTGCTATCAACTGGTCACAGGATCACAGGCCATAGGCACTGCGGCTGGTTTGGGCTCAATTCACGACCCCGAAGAGGGTAAATGAGGATGTCAGCCTTTGGGCCATGTAAATTCCTCCCACGAAGCCTTAATCATACGGCGATAACACCGTCAAATGACTGATATAACCATCTCCTACCTGAAGGGTGATACGAACAGAGTTCTTGACGCAGAAGATCCTGAGAGGACCAGGGCCATAGCCAAAGGTGTGGCGCAGGAGGAAACTAAAGCGAAGTTGGAAGCGCTATATCTGGGTCACCATTGAGAAAACCTTCCAGGAGCGCTTGTTTCTGTTCAAATTCGATGGCGCCGTCCTCACCATTGCATGCTCGTGTATGGCCTCTTTCCCGTGTCGTCCCTTAAATCGTGCTGACCACTCGGCCCGGCCGCATATTTTATTACATATCGGGACCAGCCCAATATCAATAACCCATTTGTATCCGAGGTGGGAGGCCCGGCACCTTCCCTGTGTGCTAGAAGAGGACGACTCATTCTTCCACAGGAAAGAAGATCTTAGTCTGTACAGGGAACAGCTTAGCATCATGCAGCTTGCTGGACTGTGGGCTACCTAATCGGCGAGATCCCGAGTAACCTGATTCTCACGCGAATTCGACCGTCCATCTGGCTTCCGACATTGAAGGTCATCTGGAGTGTCCTTACCTTCTGCTTAGCCAAATGCCGCTCGGATGGTCAGATTTATGTTGTTCGCTTTCTAATAGGTATGCCTCATCACAGCCGCAGCAGCATTTTGAGCGTGTTCACAGATTTGACATGCCCTGCTGAGAGCGACTTCTACCCTCGGATGAGTTACGTGATTGAATCATGGAACCGTTGTGACGGACTTGGGCCGACGTTCAGGTATATTCCCAGCCTCAGCGGGCATTTGGACTATGATTTCTAGTACCTTGTCGCAGAAGTATAGAGATTGAACGGAAAAGGCGTGCTGGCTGGCTGGTAATGGTAGGCCCTCATCAAGTAGCTTTGGACCTCCACAAGTTAACAACCACCAAGCCGTTCGTGGTGGATGGGATTATCTCTCCGCCGGTGGCACTAGCCGGTTTCTTCTTGGTTCCACATATGCTCGAAAACTCTAGGGCCTGGTATTTGAAGAATGAGGGGCTGTGAGCGTTCCATGACTGTGCCTGCCATCAGGCTGACCTCTATGTCAAGAAAGTTGCCTTTGGCCAAAGACGAAGGGGAGGCGCTATCGGGCACCATATACAAGATCCAAAGTCAAGAAGATCTTCAACAGCTGGCACGTACCTATCCTACCATGCAGGGAAGATGTCGGTGGAGCAATCACACGCGAAGGTGAGTTGCTTGATTCCTCTGTGTAGCCTATATGGATCTCCTCGTGAATATGGTCAAACTAGATGAACTCCAATGCGCTCTCCATCCACCGTGTATGTTTCCTCTTACATAATTTTATGCACGTAACCCCCCGCTACACGAAAAATTTGAATTGCACATGTCGGGCCTTGGCTCTCTGTCATCGGCTAGAATTGGTTCGCATCATGCATTTCCGATATCGCATGATCTCGGGCAAAATGAGTTGACCTTCCAAGCATCATTTCACTTTCGGGGTGGAGACTAACAGAAGAAAGTGCATTGTTGTTCACCTGGGAAGCAGCACCATCGGTTCGATGGGTGGTCCATTGACGATTATCTTATCAGATGAAAATTTTTCGTTGCCCATGATCAAGATCAAGTAAGTACAACATGCTCTCCCGAGCCCAAGCCGGCAAACTCGGCGGGCAGGGATATCTGAGTGGGAATAAAGTTATCTGATTTCCTTTTGAGTTATCTGATCCGGATGGTATCCGCCGCCAAGCATCTCCAGTCCCTGCCAGAGGGAAAAAATTTACCGCTGTTCTTTTGGTATTTTTCATACCGGCTTCTAGATCACGCAATGACCTTGTTGCACAGCTCCGCGATTGGATATCGAGCCCCCAGAAGCTAACCACGCAAGGATTTGCTTTCCCTACGACGACCCATGGATCCATTGAGCCTGGCAATTGGGGCGAGGCACTCAATGCATAGGCTTTTCTCATGGATTGTGGAAGCTCGACCTACCAACACATTGTTCTGTTTAGCAGACTCCTTTCCGAAAGAAGGCACTGACGAGCTCAATAATTGCGATGGACAACAACACGGAATTTGATACCACAGCTTTGGAATTGGTGTGTATTGGCTTTGGGACTACAGCTCTTTCGGTCGCTATTGCACTTCATGAAAGAAAGTCTATCGACAAAACGTGGTTTCTGGAATCCCAACCACAAGCAAGATGGAAGCCGAATGCCAGAATCCCATCCGAACGTCTGAGAACGTCTTTTCTCAACGATCTAGTCACATCAGAAAATCCACGGTCCAAATTTACGTTCTTGAACTACCTTCACTCAACAAACCAACTTATTGCCTATGCCAACAGCTCCCAGCTCTGTCCGTCAAGAGAAATGTTTACTGATTATCTGCGATGGTGCGCAGCCTGTTTCCAAGACCAAGTCAAATTCAACAAGTGTGCGACGGCAGTATTACCTCTGAGACGCAAAGATGGCCCTGTGGAGCTCTGGAAAGTGGTGTATTCCGACTCAGAAACTCGACAGCAAAGCTCTGTGGCAGCAAAACAAGTCGTTATTGCGGTGGGAAATCAACCAAGAATTCCTCATCTACTATCGACCTTTAATATTCGCCCGCGCGTCGTTCATTCGTCAGAGTGTTTGGATGTCATTCCTTCGGTATTATCAGCAACTGGCGGGAAATCTCGGCTTGCTGTCGTTGGAGATGGTCAAAATGCAGCCGACGTGTTTCATTATCTTCAAGGCATAAGAGAGGACCACCAGGTGACTTGGTTTACTCGAGATCCGGTTCTCCAAGGGATGGACGAGACACCGTTGTATGTCATTCCCTTCCCCGGATTTCTTTTTCCTCTGACTTCTTTCGTATAGTGTTGTCGACAGTACCAAGCGACCAATATCAAAGATGGGACAAGTTTTACCCATTGAGCTGAGAAGAAGGACGGACGAAAGTTTTGTTCACGAAACTCGATCTGTCATAAATTGTGAACTTCTGAAGAGCATTTATGAGGTACAATACACCCAGAGTGTGAAGCAAAGGGACTCCAAAAAGTGGAAATGCCAAATTAAGCTCCAAAGTCAACTTCTGAAGGCTGAAGAGACCCCTGATCGACGGATAAAACTGTCATTCCACCCACCTGATCCTGAGGAAGCTATGACCGATGCGAATGTGTTCGACCTGGTAATTGCCGCCACAGGTTACGAAAGGAATGAATACAAAAGACTAATGGCCCCATTGATGGATCTTCTGGACGGTCGCCAGATTACTGTGAATCGTGAATATAACGTGAATTTTCGTGTTGGTTCTTTGGCTCCTGGATGCAGTATCTGGTTGCAGGGATCTTTCGCAGATGGAGAAGATGTAAGCCCCATTCTCTAACTGATTACAACGAAGCTGATTATTTGAATAAGATTGATGACGATCTCTATCCGATGCTTGCGGAAAGAAGCAGAATTGTAGTGGAGTCAATGTTGAAGCAGCGAAGTCAGCAATCTCAAGTGTCAATTTCGGAAGACAGAAGTGCAAGATTGTGATGCTCTGAACCCCATAATCATACGATGTTGGGGGAAACTGTGAGGAAATGTAAACGTGCGGACCTCTTTGAAAAGATGAATACACAATCCTGTAGATCTGCGAATCCAAAATCAAGAGCCTTACAAGCATCACAGTCAATATCTACTACATGTCTATAGTTTTGGTCTCCCTTTAGCAATAATTTCTTCAGCCAATCTTGCAAGCTCAAACTTTCTGACTTTGCCACTCCCTGTCAAAGGAACTGTGCTCGGAATGTCGCCTTCGCCCAGCCAGAAAACAAATGCCGGGGCCTTGTGTCTTCCAAGATGTAATCTCACCCAGTCGCGTACGCCATCATCACTGAGATGAGAATACCTTACCTCTCCAGTAGATGCACGTTGCAAAAATGCTGCCACAACTTCTCCATATCTGCTATGCTTTACGCCTACCACTATGGCACGTTCAATCGCTTCATGCTGGACCAATCTCTCTTCAATTTCGAGAGGGTAAATGTTTTCTCCGCCTGGAGAAAGAAGTCAGATCTAGTAATCAATTCGAAACGGCAACGATGCTCTCACCTCTGATGATTATGTCTTTAAATCTGCCCGTGATTGTGCAGGTTTTGTCCTCGTGGAAAACAGCTTCATCGCCCGTGTGTAGCCATAAAACGCCACTTTCATCACGAATCATCACCTCAGACGTCTTCTCGGGGTTCTTCCAGTATCCTCGCTGTAATTGATACCCGGCGATGCAAAGTTCTCCACGCTCACCCACAGGAACAATTTTCCCATGGCGGTCAACTATCTTTGCATGTGCATGGGGCATGATTTGACCAACCGTGGCCAGTTTTAAATCGATGGGATCATCATGAAAAGCATTGAAGCATGTTGGAGATGCCTCTGTTAGTCCTGGAGTTAAAGCATTAGAATATATTCCGTGACAAAGTGGGAGGCAATCCTTCTTACCGTAGCTACTGGTGAATTCAGTCATACCGAACTCGTTGACCAAGAGTTCCATAAGATGTCGAGGAACTGGAGCTCCTGCAATGATCCCTGTCCTTAAACGATAGCAATCGAAGTCTGCCGGTCGAGGCAAACTGAATATGGAATCGAACATGGCTGGAACTCCGTGAAGTGCCGTACACTGCTCCTGGGAAATTGCATGTAGACATGCTGCAGCGTCAAAAGTCTCAGTGGGATAGACTACTTTTCCACCATGAGTGAGAATTGCCAGAAGTCCAAGTACAAGCCCGAAACAATGGAATAATGGTGGTGGACAACACAAAACATCCTCTTCGGTGAGTGCCATGCGATCACCAATAAATCGGCTGTTGTTGACCAGAGAACTATCCCGTATCAGGTTCCACATTCAGCATTTCAAAAAGCAACAACTCTTGCACTCACTGATGAGTCAACATCGCAGCTTTTGGATTTCCTGTTGTCCCGCTGGTGAATTGAAAGTTACACACGTCATGAGTGCTCAAATTTTGGGAAATCTCGGACAATAGCTCGTCGGGTTCTATGGCTCCCATTTCCGCAAGGTTGGTATACGAGCTGAATTGACCAGGGTAGCCGCGAAGAATGACAATATCGTCAACAATTCCGGGATTTTTCGTCAGGTGGTGAAGAAGTGGCCTGTTGTCATGATGGCTGATTCTAGGTGTCGTGAACAGGATTTTGCATGCTGAAGCCATTAGAAGCGTTCCATCTACCTCGTGTCACGAGGCTTACCAGTGAATTTCAACGCATACAGTGCTTCAGATGTGGTGTAGGTGTTGTTCAAAATGACCAGGATGCATCCGACCCGCATACAAGCGAAGAATACAGAGACGTACTGTTCACAATTTCCGGCCATGATTCCAATTCTGTCACCTGGGCGAACTCCTCGAGCAGCAAGAGCTTTTGCCAACCAGATGCTCTCTTGCTTTAGGTAGTCGTATGTCCATCTTGCTCCTGTCCATGGCACCACCAGACATTCTTTGGAGCCGTACCGTCCGCATTGAAAATCGAGAAGCTCGCCAAGGGTAAAGTTTAGTAATGGGACTTCGGAACTTCCATGGAAAATAGAGAGAGGAGGAGGCGGAAATAGTAACGAGTCGGTGTTCGTTTCCAAAGCCATCGCAACCAAGGATTATCTGGTGTTCAATGATCGATGTATCGCTTAAGGGATCATAATGTTTTACGTTGCTTCAAGTCTCAAATTCTCCTAAAGTGTGAAAGCACGTGCGACTCGTATCATCACAGAAAGGCTTGCCGAGAGGTAGGGTTCCTCCTTGTGAAGCGGTCCGGTCTCGGACGACGTAGAGAGATCTCAATAGTTACTCCCTCCAAAATTTTCCTCGGACCAGATCACCGGCGATGAGTTTGCATGCTCATCAACGTACTTTTTTTTTTTTTTCCGTGGGTCTGGAAATGCAACCCCTGTCGATGAATGCTGGAAACAATTGATTCTTTCGGTTAAAGTATGTATGCGGCTCGGTAAGGATTTGGGAAACTGATGGTCATGATCTGGCTCCCGTCCCAATGCGTGACCGGGGTCGGGCTGAAAGAAACTTCCAATGCTCGTCGGTCACCTAGTGAGAAGGTTTTTCGATCCTCGCTACGAGGACTTCCGCACTCTTACTTGTCAAATTGAATACGAGACCGCAACTCTAGACCTCGTGTCGCAATGCATGAAGACGTATCGTCTCATATCAGAGTGTTTTAGTGATCATGAAGCGAAATGACAACATTATATCTCGAAGCTAGATATTGCGACTCTGATGGGACCCCCTTAATGCAAGATTCGTATTTTCCTTTCCAAAACCCATCGTCATTTCACTCCGATTTTGATGAACTTTTACCACGATTTCCTGACGGATAATTTGACAACTCTCCGGGTATCGGATTTCAGCGGCGAACCCGGAACCGCTTGAGCCCCCATAAATCCTTGCATCAAGTTATTACTTCTGTGCTTGTATTGTTGCTAGTCAAAAATGGAGATTGTGAATAGAGAATAGTTATGACTGAATGCTTTTGGATTGGTCAGCGATTGACCTGAAATGCTTTACAATCTACCAAAGTCACCAAGAGGGTTCTATATACCGACACCAGCTCATCTTAACCTTTACCTCAGCCAGGGAAGATCTGCATCTGGCTTCTGAGCAAACAATGTGACAGTTCCAGCCAGCTCCAACAGCATTCCTGTAGCGAAATCAACCCAAGATTCGCTTGTCTCAATTCCAATGCATATTTCTCCTTCTTTTGGAAACGACACAATTTTCCACTCCTGTGCTGGTTCAGGATGAGGATTCAAGAGGCCAACTCTGCAAGATCCTGATCCGAAAGGTAGCGTGTCGAAATAATCAATGTCTTGGTGGTGAACAGGTGAGTCGAAGAACTTTGTATCCGAGGGCCAATTGGTACAAGCTTGGGTGATTTGTTTTAGTCCAATCGCTGCGTACTGGCCACATTCGATCGCTTGATTCTGAACAAAACGAAGAAATTCAATTACTGTAAAACGGTTTTCGAAATCTATCCTCACATGATAGCAAGGGCCCATAATTCTGTCCGCGTCAAAGTGCTCAAGGCTGCGTCCTGTGACCACACTTCCGAAGGTCACATCCCGTACATTGAGGTGTCGTGCGAGAACAAAAGCCCATGATGCAGTCAGCAGTGTTGCCACAGTGATATCCTTTGGTCCACTCTCAACGTCGACATTCCGGGTAATGAAAATGGATTCGGATGACTTCTCAATACCAAATGGTGGATGCGACATTGAAAGAGATGATCCAGCTAACAATCCGCTCCAGCACCTAATGCATCACCGTTTCTCCTCCAAAACCGTACGATAAATGTATGATGAGAACGAAGGCGTTTCCAGTATTTGTTTGCCTTCGTACGGGATGCCAATTTGCCACATCAATTCAGCGAGAGATATTCCGTCGTACTGGGCGTGCGAGATTCTCAGCACAAAACAATTCTCGATCTTCCCTTTGATGAACATGAATTTGAGGGAAGTTGAGCCCAAACGGAACGGCTTTCAATGTCAGCCTCACAAATTCGATGCACCGAAGATTCCAAATCTTGGTCGGCGTCATATTCTTCAATGGGCACATCCCAATCTTGTAAAATAACTTGAAGAGACTCCCCGTCATGATCAATGAAGACCGTTCGTAAGATCTCATGAGAATGAACCAGTTCTTTGCAACATCGAGAACGCCTTGTTTTATCGATTGAATGGTCAAGATAGAAGAAGTGGTACTGCACGGAGCTGCGTGGAGAGAAAATAGTCGCTTCAATGTCGAAGTGTTGCCGCTCTGTGGTGGGCAAGATATCCACTATTGTTCTGCTTGGGTCTGCCAGGCGTGTTTGCACATGACTAAGAATAAATTCGTCAACGTCTGGAGTGTTCAGACTGGAGAATGGTTGATGGATTTTGAGAACTTCGTGGGGAGGGGATGCTTGTTCTAGATTTTGAGCCATTTCTGCGCTGCTACCGACAATTTGAACCCATTGAGTCGAACTGCTGAAACCAATTTCATGGCTTGAATTGAGTCTCCTCCTAAGCGGAAGAAACTGTCATCTTGATTAAGCTCTTCTGGCTCGATACCAAGAACTTGACTCCAAAGCTGTTGAAGAAGTGTCTCCTTTTTACTCATCAGACTTGCCAAATTCTTCCGTTCTGCTTCAACAAATTGTTGACATGCTGATTTCAATTCCGAAATGCGTACTGCGGACAGTTTTCGCGACAATGATTTCAGGTCCTGTCGGCAGCTTGTGGGAGTTCCCACCAACTCGCTTGTGACATATAAAGATGGAATCATGTCCCAGGGGAGACGCTCTCCAAATGCCCTTTCAAGGCCGGCAACAGACTGTGCCGGCAAACGTGGTAATCGCATGAAAGACAGACCAGACAAGTCTTGAGATTTGTCTCTTTCGTATTCTCCAATATCCGCTATCGGTGCATGATTTGTTTTGCTCTCTGGCCTGTAAGTGAAGAGTGCAGTAAGTAGAGGAGCCGTGGAAGAAGTTTCTTCGTCTCGAGGATGATGAACTTCCACCACTATCTCGATGGCTTCTGGCAGAAGATCTCGCCGTTCAATTTCAAGGAGATCAATGTCTCGCCCTTCAAACATGACATGCGTGTCCTTTCGACCTACAAAAACAATTGTACCATTGCTGTCGTATTTCACTAGATCCCTGGTTCTGTGAACCCGACCATGACGACCAGCGAATCCTCCATATCCTGCGATCAACCAAGGAGAATCCTCTAGGAAATCAGAAGAGCATAAAGGACCTTCAAAGCATGAGTTCTCCAATCGCGCCAATAGGTGTCAGCTTATGGGTGCGTTTTGGGCCCACAATCCAGGAGACGACTGGAGGCGGATACGGTTGCTGACTGGTGAGATTTCTCGAATGGTTAACTACTTGTTAAGCGATGTGGGCGCATGCTGATTTCTGCTCCAGATTTCAGAGTAGTCTTGGCCACTGATGCATCTGGTATTGCATAGCAACATTTCTGGATGGGAGAGCAACTTTTGTACGACACAATCGAATTGAGAAAGGACTCTTTGCATCTGTGATGTTGTGATCACCCTGGAATCGAAGCTTGCCACCACCAAATATCCATCCGTGTTCAATGAGCACACGAGTATCAACGGATAAGTATTGAAGTTGATCGCTTCCCCGGCGGCTTCAATGTGTGACATGGCCATGAAGTCTGCGAATATTCTGCAATCCGGTATGCTCATAGGACATTCTTGCAATTGCTTGATCATGAATGGTATCGAGATACTCCTTGACTGCCCAATGATAGTTGGAATTGTAATATCACACCTAACGTGTTTATGTACCGTAATAAAATGCTCGAGTTGAGAGTCAGGCTTGCTCAAATATGAGCGGTATGGCAATGCAGGGAATTGAGACCCAGTCGCACCTCGAAGTTGAACTCGCCAATATTGCTTTGAATTCTCGCGGACAGGATCCACCAGATATCTGATGAAAAGCTTCATCTCTGATGGGCGCACAGTTTTCTCCCCTGCGTAGCACCGTCTCAAGCGTTCAAGGATCAGTAGTGTCGACCACCATCGTACAATGCATGATGGACAGTCCACACAAAATATGTTTTCCCATCTCGGTCGCCGATGATTCCAAATCTTGTCAAAGGAGAGCCGAGCTTTGTTGGAATGCTTTTGTCCCAAGTACTCTGCAACGTTTTGGCCACTTTTCCAAGAAAAACTATCTCGGGCAACCAGTTGCATCAAGCCATGGCTGCTGAATTGGGCTATTCTGGTTCTCAGGATTGGAGACTGAGCGACTGTATCTTCCCAGACCTTGATGAATTTGCTCATATCAATGTGGGTCGGAATCGCCGCTACTCTTTGTGCAACGTAGACTTGAGAATCCTTTGCCGGGAAAGGCATCAAAACTTCTTGAAGGGGTGTACACGGGTAGATATCTTCCACCAGTGAGGGTTCAATACCACATATTTTTGCTGCCTCGTCACAATCGATCTCAGGAGGCCAGGATTGGCTGATCAAGGGGAATGTCGCCACATCTGGTGGTGACGTTGAGAAAAGGCTTTCAGTGTTCAGCGCCATTTCATAGAGAATTGGATGACTGAAAATTTTGGCGACGGTTAAGACAAGGCCCGACTCTCTCGCTTTGGCTACGAGTCTCATTGCCGAGATCGAATCACCGCCCAATCCGAAGAAATGGTCGGTGTTGGAGATTTGGTCCACATTGACATTCAATGTATGACACCAAATCTGTTTGATCGAAGCTTCAATTGGGGTGTCCGGAGCTGATCCGGTTGTTTCGTTGAGCTTAGGTAAATTTTGTACGGCCAGGTTTGATCCCAAGTTCTCGCAACCGTTTCCGGTCTGTCTTTGCACTGATGAGGATGGGAATTCGAGTAACTGGAATGTATGCTGTCGGGACCATGTATATTAGTACCGATCCAGACAATTGTCATCGATCTCGTTCAAGAGCCTTCTCAAATTGGGAGCAAGCGAAACTCGCTCGACTTCTCCATCAGTACTCTTCTGCGGTTCCGCGACGAATGTGACCAAAATAGGCTCTGAATTGGACTGAGGCACCCTCCGCATCATCGTGAACCGCGTCTGCAATTCTTCTGCTCCCTTGCCAGAAGGCCAAACCGTTCGCCGCATAAGCAATAAAGTACATCACGCCTGATCGCACTCCTGTGGCAATTGCTTTCTTGATACCTTCTGTCTGCGAAGATTTCAGATTGCCTACAAAAATTTGTTCCAGCCGAGAATTGGTGCAGAATGCCTGGACCACGATGACGTTCGAAAGAGCTTCTGATGCAATGGACGCAGCAGACGCTCCATAGTCGGAAACCATCCCCGAATACTTCTCGATATAGTGGCTGCCAACAAATGACATCAAAAAACATGCCGGAACGAGTGAAACCCACATTCCTGCCAACTTTGAATCTTTGATGAAGGCGACAATGTTTTGCGGTGACAAAAAAAGAAAGGCTGGAGAGACATATTCCAACTTTCTCTGATGTTCCAAAGCGAATCGTCTGAATATCGCCATTGAGTCGCGAAGATACTTCTCCGGGAGTTAGATCGTCAAAGAAAGACGGCTCTTGTCGCAAGAGGTTCTTGAAATAACATTCTCGCAATCGTTGGGCCAGTTGAGCACCAGTGAAACTCCAGCAGGCGAGATGAACATAAATGGTGACAAATTGAGCGATGGCAAAATACAGAATGAGAAGAATTTTGGAATTGACATCGCCTTGGTAATCGTTTGTTCCCTGGTTACAAGTTGCAGAATTGGAGTCGTCGACGAGTTGACCAAACAGAATACCGATCAGTGGAAAAGAGATACCTGATGCAATGGCAGAAATCGCCCCCGTGGTCAAGAGAAGAACGTCGACCTTAGTTGGTTCTGCTGAAACGAGCAACCTCAGGTAACGCGTGGATTTTTGAAGGACATGGCTGCCAAAACGCAATGATCGGTTCCTCCGTCTGCTCGCTGGGAGCAGCATGCTGCGTGATGAATTTCATTTTTTGAAATCTCCTGCTCCGATGCTCGCTGCGACCAAATGGGCGATCCTGAAGTTGACATGGTGAAAGATGCAAATCCAAACGGAATTGATAGTCCAGCAGTTCATCGGTATTGTTGTCAGATATTGGATTTCATTTCAAGAAAAGCAGAGGGGTCTTTTGAGCCCGCGGTGTCCTCCGTGTTGAAAATGGTCCGATGTCGGTGTCGTCCAATTGTCAAAGTGTCAAGCTTGCATTGAGATTTGGAGAGCGTAAAGTCCGGATTCGACTCGGATGTTTTGCTTGGGAGATTTTCAGTCTCGTCTCGAAAAAATAAGCTCGCGATCATCTTAAAGAATGCCAAAGGACAAGGGGATACTGTCGAACAAGGTCTCATTGAATGGCCGAATAGTAGTAAGTGCACCTTTATTGAAAAGGGGTTATCACCCCTATGCAGGTTTTAGGGGTAGAAATAGGAGAAGAAAAGGGGTCAAACCAACGTGTATATATACCAGCAATCTGGCAGGACCGGTTGTAAGGTAGACAGAACATTTAATACATCTCAAGTTGTTCCCCAGTTTGACAGATACCTATCCTCTTCAAGGGCCTTGTGATATGATATGCCTCGTTGTGGACGTAGCACCCCGTCCACATTGGGCCTAGCATGGTCACGTGGGCCGCGGCCATCGTGGCCTTTTTGTAGCTTGCACCTCGTTCAGTTAGATGCAATCAGTCAATCTTCTCTCGGTCCAACAATTACGGTCAAGGTGCCAAAGAATTTTAGGTACTTAGCCAATTTATATCTCTATCTACACAACGTACGTCAACGCTGCTGCCTATCAATGGTGATCAGTGCTGCACACTCGCGAGTGCCACTCGTGACCACTCGCCACTCGCCACTCGTGAGTTGCGACGATAAGCAATCACGAGTGGCACTCGCGAGTGGCTTAGAAAGCCAATAAATAGTGGTGTAGAAATCTGATCGGTCCACATGGATAGGCTAACCCCATCGGATCCAATCCATGGCCCACCCAGGAATGGGTAGAATGCCCGCCTTTATCTGCCAGAACCCCCCTGATCGGATCCAGTCTATGGATCACGTGTGGACGATGTTAATCGCGGTGTCCCATGACACGTACGATATCCCCCATCGGATCCAGTCTATGGACCATATGTCGGCGATGTTGATCACCATGTCTTAACGAGGACAATGCTGGAAGGTGTATGCGACGCGAGTGGATATTGCGAGTGTTGAACAAAGGGCTATTGTGTATAGGCTCCACAGCTGAAACACTGGTGAGAGATTTCCATGGACGACGACGTCACTGATGGTTGCTCTGTGTAACGACGTAGTATTCGCACGTCTATAAAAGAAGCCTCAATGCCTCGACGAGTGGATAGAGAGAAGGGAGCATTCAAGACATCTCGAGTTGAACCCAGTTTGACAGCGAGTGTGCAGCACTGATGGTGATACAGCCTAGTGAGCGAGTTTTGCAGAAGGAGTTGGTCTACTGCGAACGATAGGCCACCAATTGTTCATGTCGAACAATGAGCAGTACTCCTTTACTGGGAAAGGGTTATCACCTCTATGCAGGATATAGGGGAAGAATGGGAGTAGAAAAGGGGTTAACCAAACATGTATTTATACAGGTAATCTAGCAGGACCAGTTGCCAAAGAGGTAGATCGTTCAATACATCTCATGTGCACCCCCCCAAGTTTGAGAGTTCAACACCTACTGTCAAACTAGGGAATGCCAACAGAATACGAATTGAATGCTCTGTCTATCTAGCAACTGGTACTGCCAGGTTACCGGTATTTATACACGTTGGTTGACCCTTTTTCTTCTCCTATTCCTACCCTTATATCCTACATAGGAATGATAACCGCTTCTCCCAGTAAAGGGACCTAGGAGCAATAAAATGATTTTCTTGTTCACGCTAGCCATGGGTTTCAAGCAAAGCGAGGTTAACCCGTACGTCGGACAATATATATTTTGGCTAGAGTTCAACCAAGCACAAGATAATGTATCGAAGCACATCAAGCTTGTCGACACAGCCGTCATACCAAATATCCCACGCAGGATAGAAGAGGCCAAGAGCATCATTAGACAACCAGTAAAGGACCTTTATTGAAAAGATCACGTATACATGCAAGTTCTACCGAATGTATGTAGAACAGCTTGAAACGTCACCAGCGAGGATGAAATACAATATGCACATGTGGATGCTCTGGCCGAGGGTTACGGTAAAGATACGAGGATTTCCTTCAACAGCGGGAGCAGCCATTGTACTAATAATCCCCAACCATCCTTGCAGGTTGGACATTGACTACAGAAGACATCGGAAATGCTAGAGTGAGGAGCGGATGGCCGTTGCTCATTCGTCCATAAATTGTTATTAACAAAGGTGTTATTACATTAACAACGTCTTTGGATGTAGGAATATCTTCCTGTCAAGCTTCTTGAATTGAAAGAGTGCTCTGGCTCTCCTCATGAGTGTAGGATAGAGCCAATCTATATATCTATCCAACGAGTGTACGTCACCATTGCTGCCTGTTAATGGTGATACCGCCTATTGAGCGAATGTTGGAAAATATCCTGGTCTGCCATAAACGATTGGCTAGCATTTGTTCAATGGTATTGTCCAACACTTCCTAAGTTCCAGGGTCCGCTACAGTACTACGGGCACAGTTCTCAGGTGCATATTGTAGCCACAGGTCATTCAGGCCAGAACGGTAAGGATTAGTAAGCAGGCTTATCGAACGAAATGCTATTGTAGTGAGAGACCGTAGACATGAGTTCATACGGCAAGACTGAATGCCAAATCCTTGAACAGTAGTCGATGTTCCATATCTAGCTTTGCGTTCCTCATGGAAGCCCAATAATCCTGTGATCCCCATTGACATATCTTGGGAACGTTTTGAGATATTTGATCCTCCATAAGCTTCCTTCACTGATATCATCACGAACCAGAGCTGCATGGTATTCATGAGCCATGACAAAACAATCACGGTCTCCAGTTTTGACACCTTCACCAAGACGATAGTGGTGAGCTTGTACGTTGCACATAACTTCAGCCGTGCTTTGGGTGAGAAGAGCAACCCGAAAGTTGCTCAGGAGATGCAACGTGTCCATCCGTCCCATGGTCTCAAGAAGGCCATCTAGATGTTGCTCCCTTGTTGCGCAAGTGTCTTGCAAATCAAAACCCTTGTCTTTGTATGCAGAAAGATCCAGGCGAACCTCGGCGGCCATTGATGATGCAAGAAGCGAGCGATCGCCTTTGTCAATGCCATAGCTCCATCGTAAACACGCGTCAATCACCCCTTCCCTATCCGACAACCCTGTGGTATAGGGCGATTGCGCAGCTGTCGTGGCCATGAATCAAGTTCGGGCCCAATGCTTCAAAGTATAGCTGATATGATAAGTGGTGCCTCGCCGACGTATCTGAAAAAGAGATGACACTCTACCTGTAGGTAAAGCAACTAAAAAGCCTGAATAGTCTCGCAGAGACTGACTGGAGCGTTAACTGCTAAAGGCTAGATATATGCTAATTGTAACTTTCAGATCTCTAGGACATGATATGCCCAATAGAGAACTTGCATCGATGGACAGTGTGGAGGGCGCATTACGAGTCGTTCCGTTCGACAACTAGGGCCGCGCCTGTGAAAGTATTTCTCGGCAAGCTCGAGGCGGGTACCTCGGACAAAATCTCTAAAAAGGCAATTAAGACACTGCTTTCACACATGGCCTTGGACCTGACAGACAGATCCAATCTCCTCTGGATACCCATAAGCATCACCCGCCTTTTGATTCAGCAACATAGCGTAGGGAAACTAGAATACCTCATGGCTATGTATTGGTGTCCACGGGTTCTTTTAGTTTCTCCCGGAACTGACCATCGTGGGCTATTTTTCCAAGCAACATCGAGAGGTCCATGGAGGGTGCTGCTTACAAGGAGAATGCTTCGTCGACGACAACAAGATTTTGATCGACACGCTGTTAGAATCATGGACCGTCTGCGCAGATGTCGACGCCACAGTACACGTTTCCTTCCCTTGCTGTCGCATCTGTTCATTCGTGCTCCAGTTCATAATATGGCAAGCGCATTGGGTGGTGAGGCTACCAACCCCGGTATGTTTAATGGCACACTTGTGAGAAAGAATTCATACCTTCCCGCTTTCTTGCAGTACTCCCCTAAGGTCTTGAGGTCCCATAGTTCGCCAATAGACACGCCAAAAAGACCGAGAAGGTATTGATGCAGTACTAGGACCGAACATATCAGTCGAGGTATAATGAACTGGCTAGATATGGCGCTTAAGGTGAAAAGAAAGGCAAAAAGGACCACTTACCTAGGTCGGCAATGCCTCCCTCACGGTTACCTATGCGTGGTGGTGTTACCTCAAAGGCCAGCATATCTCCTGCCACTGCAGAAAAGTGGTGATTCCAAATCCACTTTGCAGAATTGATATTTCCTTCGATACCAATAGCTCTCCCTGTATTGAGAAATCTTTGTTGCTCGTCGGCGTCCGCTGCACCAAGGTCTTCAGTATACCCTGATCTGATGACAAGAATATCGCCAAAGAGCAATTTCGTGCCTTGATATTCAGCAATGGACTCGAGATCAGAGATGGTAATGATGTGGCTGTCGAAACAGTTGTATGAAATCCCTTTAGCTTCTGCCCACGCTCTGTAGTCTAGTAGGACTCCCCGCCCGGCCATACCGCCCCGTGCATGCCAAAGGTCGAGCGTTGGTAGTTGTACTTCGTTTTCAAACTTTTCTGCCAATTTCGACTTGACCGGTCGGATGCCGTTGTATGCCAGGCCGGTAGGCTGATGGTAGAAATGGACGAGGCTGTCCCACTGACTGGAACTTTGGGTGTTGAATTCAACTTCATCTTCGAGCGACCACACATTATATGGGCTGTCTTTAAACGTGTGGATTTTATGTCCAAGGCCTTTGCGTCCGAACGGTGGCGTTCTAATCGCACCCATGGGCCAGTTGAGCGAGATAGAAACGCCATCACGAACTTCTTTGGACGCCCTTTGCACCACCTCCGGAGTCAAAAAATTGAGACAGCCTAGGCGATCTTTTTGGCAATTGCTATCGAAAAGGCCCCAGGCGCAGCCCTGTGGCATTTGGCCAACCTTGGGCAAGGAGTCGAACTCCGGGATATCACCAGGTGCGATCATGATTCACACAGTCTCATAGTCGTTTCAAGTCAGCTCATGAAAGTGCACTCAAGGGACCGACCCGGTGTTGATTCTTATGTATTGATGATTGATGCTAAAGCTAAGCCCTCAGAGAGCTTGGGCACGGTTACAATCTGCTTGATCGCGACCGAATCGTACAATACGAGGTTGATTCGATGAGGTGCTTTATTTCCGCTGCCCACACCAAGGCTCTCAGCCTACCATAGGTAGTGATCAGAGCTGAAATGCAAGCCTTTATATGATTCAATGAACAAAATGGAGTTTTACGACTGTTCTGTAGCGAAAAGCTGAGATTTGCCTTGTTCCACCTCCAAGCACTTTGATAGCCTTATAGTCACAGCGTCTTGCCGTCATGCACGGCATGACTGCTCTTTAGTGTTCCCTTCCAAAACAATGTCATCGCCGGTCATTGAACTACCTTGTATTCAATTTGGGCCATTTGTCAAGTCATGAGAAGACCTAGTTCCCAGGACGGATGAGTAAGTAGTCTTCAGATAATATCCCAATCTTTGACTATAAGCCAGATCTCACGGCCCGAAGCTTTGAGCCAACACTTTTCTGTCATTACGGGTCGCTATATTGACAGATTTCTGAAAGTCCAGGCTCTGGGCTACACAAATGGCTCTCGGGATCTGACATTGTGCAAGCTCGCTGGACAGAAATTCGGAGACCACGAGGGGACTCAGCCAGCCAAGCATCGCCGGGTCTGCTGTACTCCGAGAGGTGAACCTTCAGCAAAACTCTCAAGGAGACCTTCGGATAATATACTGCATGTGATGATTGGGCTTTGTCTGGTCCGTAGAATCAAATTTATGATTGGTGGATTGGATATCCAGCTGCTCCCTGCACAGAAACGGGTCTTGCATGCTTCATCTATTTTTCGTACGACTCGTAGGCACCCGCCACTTGTAAACGTGCAATTAATACTCCCCTTGCAAGGCCCCTTAACAGCTTTTTATGCTCTAGGGAACGTGGTGTTGCTTCACACCTCAGGACGAGATGGCAGACAAGAATGTTTACACATTGGAAGAAATCTCTCGACATAATCAAAAGGACGACCTGTGGGTGATTCTCCACGGGAATATTTACGATGTCAGCGAGTTTATGGTCAAGCATCCGTATGTGTTTTTTCCTGCGCTTCACTGGCCTTTAGCCACCGTTTCTAACGGATCAAAAGTGGCGGCGAGGACCTCTTATTAGAGCTCACTAGAGTGAATCATGACGGAACAGCTCCTTTTGAGGATGTTGGCCACAGTGAGGAAGCACGGAAGCTTCTGGAGACTTTGAAAATGGGGAAGTTGGCGGACCTAGTATGTGCTCTCGTACACCCTGCCTGTTCCCACTTCATTGAGCACCGAAATATTTGCACGCTCCAGGGTCAAGGTACCTTAAGCGACTGGCTTTGCACCTTTAAGTGCGTAAAGAATTCGACGGCGTCCTACTCTGAACTACATCTCTTGTACTTAGGAAAACTGACTCTTCCTCCCAGCCTACCGAAAAGGTTTCGAAACTAACCGAAAACGGTCACATAACGCTTACATCGGAGCCCTCATCCTTCGGAAGTTTACCATGGCTGATCGTTATTGTTGTGTTGTTATTAGTGTTTGCTTTGACGAGATGAGCTTGAGGAGGATGTTGGTGAAGAATTTCAGCTATCTAAATCATATATTCCGTGAAGAAATTTCTCATCAGAAACCATTTGTCAGAAAATTCGATTGCTATTTGCAGCTCGAATCTGTTCCTCAAATACCTAGTACGGCTTACCAAACGTAGCGCGATTGGCTTGACTAGATTTCTGTGAATAGATAACGGATATCCTTAGGGATATCGTCTTCTCGATATCTGAAGTCCATAACCGGGTACTTGATAGGGTCTTTCGACTGGTTCGTCCAGTCACCGCGGACAATGGCTTCCAAGCCACCTTGCAAATTTCGGCATCGTATGTCATAGTTCATAATGATCAAGGCGAGTAAAGTCTTGATCTCATTTGCGGCGAAGAAACGGCCTGGACAAGCGTGTTTCCCGTGGCCAAATGTCAGGTTCGTGGAGGTGGTCATAACCCATTGATGCTGATTTTCTTGCCCGGGTTGCTGGCGAAGCCGGTACATTCTCCAAGGGTCAAACGTTTTGGCGTTCTCCCAGAAGGCATCGTCTTGGCTCATGGCAAAGTAATTACACCAAAAGTGAACTCCTTTGGGAATCACGGTGCCATCACTCATTTTCCAGTCCTGAACGGTGCACCGCTGCAATTTCACTGGCATAGTCTGTTAGAATACTTTTCCGTAGAAGGGCTTCAGAACTTACGCGCCGTAAAAGGGCACAGTCTCAACGCTTCAGTAATGAAGCTATCGAGTCTTTTGAGATTGGTGAGTGCTTGCTTGGTCCAGGCTTTTTCTTGCTTGAAAACCGACTCAATTTCGTCGCGTAAATCCTGGTGATACTGAGGATAAATGGCCAAGAAGTATATGGTCTCCAAGAACGAGATGCTGCTGGTGTGAATAGCACCGACATTGATGTGTAGCATTCTGTACACCAAGTGGTCCACACGTCGATCTTCCGGAGGTGCCACATCCAAGACCCACTGAATCACGTCCTCCGGCTTCCTCTTTTTCCACTCATCGTGGCTCCCTGCAGCGACATACTTATCTTCCTCTTGAATTCTTTTTTCAATCACCGGAGCCAGGTGCTTACTCGCCTCGCGTTGAGTTCTATGGATATCCGTTGCGTACCACATGATCAAGGGCTTCAGAAAGCTCGGGTAGGAACGAATCTTTTCGGCACCTCCAAACAAGATACCAGCGTAGTTGATCGATAACTGCTCAAATTCGGCATTACGAGTAAGCTCGATGCCGAAGAGGAGCCTATTAGCAGTACGTGTGACGATCTGGAATCCCAGTGGATACATTTTGTACGACACCCATTCTGTTAATACTAATGAGTTTGACTTCCAAGGGGATCAAAAGCTGGTGGACTTGCCCTTTGACTTTCCTACTCGTGCGTTCAGGGTCAGTTTTGCCTCCTCAACGATGTCAGGTAGCTTCGGACCCAGGCTCTCGGTCAGACTTTTGCGCAAAGGTATATCATGGTGGAATTGGTTATAAGTCATCTTTGGGTGAAGGGTATATCGCAGTTGTGTCAGCTAAGAAGAGCTACGGATCAGTTCAACAATGGCCTTCGACGAAATAGACTTTTGTACTTACTTCGTTGTTTGCCGGCAGGTTCTGTACGTGAGTCTCTGGTGCACGTCGGACCTCTTCGATGAATCGTGGTGCCACAACCATCAATTTACCCTCCGGTCTGGTTACCAAATAGTTCTGTCCTTTGCTAGAATATCTCTCGTAACCAGTAAGCAGTACAGAGAGCGCGTCCGTAACCCATAACTTGGCATCTTCCCTGGCTCCCCAGATCCAGGGCTTGGAAGAAAGCCTGAGAGTCGGTACGTCGGGATATTTCTGAAAGTCGATAAATATCCATAAGTACATGAGAAGACCCAATGCTGCGATAGCGACGGCCACACTCTGCAAAGACCATGGCCCAAGCAGATCGGAAGATATGTGATCTATGAACGTCATGGATACAATTCGCGGCAAGGCAATCTTGAAACTGATGACTCTCTGGATACTGGCTGCAAAATTCACGAAATCTCAGAGTGATACAAATAAGATATCTGTTGCAGTCGTCGAATACTGGACATGGTCCCCCGGGGGGGTGGGGGCTACGTGTATGCTTGCAGTGTGGAGGCAAAGCTCTTGAGTATCGTAAGCTTCGAGTCGTCCTCGTCCAGACCAGCCCAAGCGAAGGGAGATTTTTGTGGAGAACATAGCTACAAATTCTATAACTCCATTGCAATAGTGGATTGCCGTGTATAATAGTTAGGCTACTCGTAGTGATGTTCGATAATTTTCTGCTTGATTCAACAGGTTCGAGCGGCATTCCATTCATACAGGGCAGGATCCCCTCAACGGAACGAGCAGTATATCAGAAGATAATGTTCAAGGCAAAATTACACTGTCTTCTCACCTGATCAATCCCGTATCTGAGAACTCTTTTGCCAAAAACATGTCTAAATCAACTTACATCTCCCTCTTTGCCGCTCACCAGGCCACTTCGGATGTGGATGCTCAAATAGAATTCTACAAGGACTTCGGCTTTGTTCTTGACAGAGATTATGAACCCTTGGAAGGTATGACACTGCGACTACGATCATTGTTGCTGACTCACAGTACCAGATGTTCCCGAAGAATACTACTCCGCCAGAGGCGTCTCAAAATCCGATCTCGTCAAGACGGCTTGCATGAGGCTGCCTGCCGATCCATTCATGCATGTCATTTTCTACCAATGGAAAAACTTGTCGCGAGGTCCTGCTTGGCCTGCACCATTCAACCAGATCGGAACTCGTGGGTTTTCCATGTTGGTTGGAGACGTGAAGGCGGAAGTCTCGCGTATCAAGAAGAGCTTCCCCCAGATCAACTTTCTGTACGACTCAATCACTATCAAGCGCAAATGGGGCAAGACCACCACTGCGCTCTTCATCGACACTGAAGACATCCTCGTGGAGCTTGTCGAAATTGAGAAAGGATCACGGTATGATCCTGCAAAGATCCGCGTCCCCGAGTTCAATGACATGCAGTGGCTCCATTTCATGCTCAACTGCAGTAACTACGACAAAACCATGGAGTTTTATCAGTCCTTTGGGATGTATCATGATTCTGCAGTCGACTTCCGTCCGGAGGTGGGCTTCCATCCATTCGGCAAAGCGCATTACGCAAAGCAATGGATCGATGCTTTCAATTTCAAACAAGACGACCTCACCGGCGTTGGATTTTTGCGATCTGACCGAGATCCTAGCGGAATGCACCTGGAGCTGATGAAATATAATCTTGGTTTGGACCTACTTCCCAAATGGCGCTTCTCATGCTGACCGCGATGATAGAATCGATGACAACCCCGGATGACAAACCTACTTGGCAACAAAAGGGCATTTGTCGATATTGTTTCAGAGTAGAAGACTATGCCGCAGGTCTAGCTAAACAGCGTGCTAGAGGTACGAGGATTTATGTCGCTGATCAGAGAGGTGTGTATTGTTGTCGGTGAAGTTAAAGACTCAAACTGACTTTGTTGAGGCTGTCTAGGATGGGGAGACACTCAATGGTTCTTCTGTGGAGATGTGGACGGCAATATGTTGACGCAAGAACAGTGGTTCCCCCAGCGATACTGGGGGGAGAAGAACTGAACTCTTAGGCATACTTTACTGAGTCCCAGAGGCAGAAGAGCCCTCGGTAGCCATTAAGAGCCTCATCGGTTCGCGTTGGAAAACGCTTTCGGAACATGGAAACCGTTTTGAGGTTTTCGGGTGAGTTTAAAGGCAGAATTAGGAACGTTAGGCAACAAGTCAACACAAGCTTGCATATGTCATTGGTCGTAAATTCGCAAGCTTTTGTGTTCCTTAGACAGTATGCTTCGGAAGATCAGAGCTTCCTGCATTCTCAGATTGCACGGACGTCTGGCCAGAACGCCAGCTACTTTTGCCCAAGTCATGTCCCAGGGTTCGTCCAAGTATTGCGTGACCCCACCAAACCTTCCGGGCTGGCATCTTCTGGATGACCGATCACGTCCACAATCTATGATGAGAACAAATCCGGGCTATTTTTTGCCCCTTTTTGTTGTGATCCGGGGCCTCGAATTCGGCCAGGTCACCTGAAACGTCGTAAGATTCGATCCCCCCTTTCCTTATTGTCTCTTCAACTCAGTAGACTAGACACGGGGCATGAGCATTATGTCATCTCACCTCCACAATAATCATAAAATGACTGCCGGCGTTGTTCCATTCCAAGTAGCGTTTTTCGACTTCGTGTAAGCCTTATCCCGAGTCTACACGTTCGTACAACATTACGTCCATACCACAATCGGGACCTTACCATGGCTTCAAGGTGCCACCATGCTGCAATGGCTTTCCTGAAGAGTTATGAAAACCTGGATATACAGTCCATTCTTGCTGTTCGCACACCGACATGCACACATTCTTATATCTCTGCTAGTGGCGAAAGTGCTCTATACACAAATGACCTCTACGCCGAATTCTACAAGCCTATCCATAAAGTCCTCAAGAGTTGTCTCTTTTCCGTGAATCGGATTATCGCTGACGACCGTACGAATCAAGTCGCATTATGGACCACTATTCACATCAATTTCGTGGTTGATTCCGTGGGACCCTACAAGGGCGATTATGTATTTTTCATCGAGTTTGATGACCAACAACAGCATGCCAAACGTATTCTGGAGTTCGTCGACAATCTTGGAGCACGAAAATACATGAAACTTGTATCTCAAGCGAATAAATTGCTTGTAGATGCAGGAGTCGACAAGGAGGGTACACCACACCTTTGACAAGGAGCAATATCGCTTGAGTGTGAGCCTACCACCCGGATTATTGCAGAAAAGCCATCCCAATCGCGCTGATGTTCCATGTAGATCAGATAGGGCCCTGCTCAACCGCAACAAGTGAAAGAAGAGCCTTACGAGTGGGTGTCGAACATATGACTGGCGGACTAGTATGTAGAGCTTGAAGAAGCAAACGAATGTCCAAGAGAGCAGCTCGAGTAGATAGTGAGACTAATGAGTCTAGATCGACTCTGAGACTAAGCAACCTGCGTTCAGATATCTTATCTAGGGTTCCAAAACCGACTTGCAGAGCCTTAGTCGTCCTGGACCTATTGACGACGGCTTTACGCGATTCGGGCATCAAACTTGACGTGCTGAAAATATGGTACTCTTTTTCTCAGTGCCAAGCTACGTCAGTTTCTAAAGAGGAGTGTTGGCAAAATAACCGAGAGCATATGCAGGGTTCTGGTATGTCCCATCAATGACGGTGGACAAGAAAAATATGCTGCACTTCGACCTGAACGTCCAGTGAAGTGGCCAATTTATGTGGACTCACTGTTGTAGGCTCTCCACGTTCCAGAGAATAGACAAAAGTACCTCCAGGTTGCGGTATCGATGCATACTGGTCCCCCACCCCCCACCCCCTTTGATTTGCGCTGACTAAGTTCGAACAATGAACAGTACGCCTTTACTTGGGAAAGGGTAATCATCCCTGTGCAAGATATATACTAGTAACCCGGCGGGACTAGTTGCTAAAGAGACAAAGCATTCAATACATCTCAATTTGCACCCCAAGTTTGACACTAGGGCATTGAGCCGGGGAGCCTCTCGGGAGAGAGACTCTTGGCAGAGAGTTTCGGACAAAAAGAGAGTGGGTCTAGAACTGTCTGCGCACTCAATTGGCCCTTGTTGTGCGAGCATTGTCTGGAGGTGCTCAGCGCACCCAAGGGGGAGGTTACCAGACGTCGTCAATGAAGGAAGTGGCCATGAGGGCGGCAGCAACAAGAGGGGTTCAAAGTCAAAATAGGCACTACAACGCTAGGGGAGTCTATGCAAAGTGCGACACCGAGGTCTCGATTGTGTGGCTTTCTATCCGCTCGCACAACAGGAAACTCTCTACCAAGAGTCTCTCTCCCGAGGCATTCCCTTGAGCCAACTCCACGCAGCAGTGAACTACCCTAGCAGTACGGAGTAGAGACTGCCCTTTTTTAATCGACAAGGCTGTTGTCGGACCGCAAGGCTGATATTATTAGTAACCCTGCACTGTATGCGTATCTTCATCCTTGGTAAACATGAGCGTGGTTGGTGCAATCCTTGGCATTTTTGCAAGCAACCAGGAGTACCCTAGCGACGTCAACCTGCTCATAAACGTCACCCCTAACATCAAGGTAGCAAAATGAGGTGTAAATTATGATGTATTGGATCCAAAGTTGACTACACCGTAGGGCGTTGTGCTATGTCTGCTTGCTATTATCGAAGGTCAGCCTGAATATGACTTTGCTGAGATGGTCACTCCCAGGAAGTGGCAGGCTTTGCCACTCGGGGGAGAATCAGGCACATGGGAATTGGTGCAATGTGGTCGAGTAGCGACAGGGAACTAATCCCAACGTCATGTTCATGCCAGTCTTCACCCAGCCAATCTACCCTCAGCGGCGTCTCGAAACAAAGACAACGATACTTGGCATGCAATTCAGTAAAGATTACAGCACTACGGAGGAATGAATTCGCCTGTGAGAATGATGGCCGGGGGGAAGGGTATTACTCACGTAGTCTACGTCGGACATACTGGGGAGAGAGTTTGCGATGCAAGTTTCCGCAGGCTAATCAAACCCTGCGGAGGGATTTTCGACTCGTATGTTTCGATAGCTCAAAAGCTAGCGAAACTGACTAAGACAGTGCGGCAATCCGCTCCCGGCAACCGAGACGCTGGGGTAGTGGAATCGAGTCCCACATGACCTGACAAATCGAGGTACCAAAACTTCAAGCTTTGGCCATTTGTGAGTTCTTTACCTCGCTGTAGACATTCCTGGTGTTGTAGAGCATATTTTGACTTTTTGACCTCTTGTTGCTGCCAATCTCATGGCCACTTCCTTCGTTGACGATATCTGGTGGGTCCCCTTGGGGTGGCTGAGTACCTCCGTGGCCCCCTTGGGTGTCTCGTAGAAGGTCTTTCGATTCCTGTCACTAGCGAGGTCCACAATACGGACAATTTTCACACAACTAGACTCAATCAGTGCTTGAACAAACATTCTACCAAGAGTCTCTTTCCTAAGACATTCCCTCCACAGTTTTTGGTTTCCTCCATTTAGAGAAGCTCTGTGGCGTCCCGAGGCCCATTTCGTTAGGTTGGGTCATCCCCCTACTTCTTTCCACTAAGACATGCCCACGCGCAGTTTAAGCTTTGACATGTGAAGGGGCCTCGTTTAGGTGAGAAAACAAGTTGGAATGTCCTCCTGTGCGCGCCGTACCCGTCCACCGTAGCTGGTCTGGTCCCCCAATGCCTCGACACCAAAGAATTCGCTGCGCAAGGGCAGTAGCAGATAGCAAACTCATTGCACAGCTCACGAGATATCCTGAGATGAACGCATCTTTCTCTTCCAGGACGTCTCATCACCCAAACACGTGTCAAAGCAGGAAATAATGATACAATTTGCTTAGTGCATCGTGATTTTCGATTCCCCAGTTTCAGTAACTTGGCTATGCATTATTGGACTTCTTCCCAGTCTCTGAGAAAGCATCAGCTCCATTACACCGTGCCGAATCTAGAGGACGAAACGGCCTTGCGTGAAAGTGTTATGGTCTATACTGTGGCATATAAGCTGTTCATCCAGTTCTTTGTGTTTCTTTTCCCTGAAACACCTAATCATCTTTCAATCTGCAAGGAAGTCACTGTTAACCGCAATCATGGTCGTCTATCACCAGATGACGATGAAGTTTAAGCCCGACGTCAGTCCGGAGCAAATTGCTGAGGTAGGAGACACTATCATGGGCATTCTATCGGGTGTCCTTGGGCACGACCCTGTGCCCTTTCGTCCTCTCGGGCAGGCCGCATACGAAGCGTCGATTTTCAGCACCCTTGGATCACCATGCTCATATCTTGTAATTCAGGTGATCGAAACGTCTCTTGCCATGAAAGATGCATGCATTCATTCCGAAACCAATAAACCCTACATCAAATCGATCACGGGAGGGAAAAATCTCTTTGTGGTGCCCAACAAGGTGCGTTTTCTGGCCATCGTGCTTGTCCGTAAAACAGTCATACCTGGGAGGCAAGACTCTGAAGGTGATCCATTTGTCAGTTTTCTAACATCTGATCGGCACAGCCCGGTTTTACGCATACCCTTCTCTACGAGTTCGAGACGATAGAAGATTGCAAATTCTTTATAGAAAAAGACGTCAAGCATCATGAAGCTCGCCGATTTCGAGGGAGGATAGAGGATGCAGTCTTGCTACACTGGAGCCCAGATGAGTTTTGAGCTGTGAAAGAGAGGAGAGTTAACCGGGCATGGTGCCTAAGAATATGGTGAGATGGTGCAACAGATCACTGGTGACCAGAAGATGACTTGTAAACTGCTATTCTGCATACAGAGATGTGCAACCTCCTATAGAAAAGTATCAAGAGCATGGTTATGGCAACTTTCAAAACATACGCCACGAATGCTTGCTTCGCGTAGCAACGTGCGAGACGTAGTCGAATGTCAGTTTACGTTGCTAACAAAACACTGCATTCAACTTCGGCAAAGGAAGCAAACTTTACATAGATTCTAATGTCTGACAGACAGCTGGAAGAAGCTGTTGGTTTTATGCTGATAGGTTCACGTCACCATTTCCGCGTGCATCAAATGGATGCCAGCGGGGTACGGATGTCCTTCGTCGCCAGCAATTTGATGAAAAGGGATCGAAAAGCCCGGGGCTTCGAAGCCTTGAAACTGGTCAAACGCGAAATCGCCGTCACACATGTCGCCGTTGGGATCCATGGTCTCCGAACTGTCGTGGGATGGGTTGCCCGAGTCATTGACTAGACCATTTGGGAGTGATCCCCACGAGCCTGTTGCCCGCGTAGAAGGTCTGGTTTGGGTACTTTGGCCACTCAGCGACTGGGGCAGAGGTGGCCCTAAGCGCAGCCACTGGTTGGCAGTCGGATTTGACGCAATAGGCGCACGGTCCGTACCCTCGGCATTCGTCGAGGGACATTGAGCCGGCTCCGCCGGTGGAGTTTGCACGCATGATTGCAGCTCAGGGAATTGCGTGAAGAACGCTGAGCTGAGCGACCACTTTCTGATGTCGAAGATGATGGCCTCAAACTGGGAGTCTAGACAGAGCCCAGAGAAGTCACTTTCGACACTCAGCGGTAAGCCCACGCATACATGGTCGATATCCAGTATCTGGAAATGTCGGACGAGCTGAATCATGAGCGCTTTGACATTGTAGTTATGCCAGGTGTCAATGAGTTTCTCGCGTAGACTAGGCCTATGTTCATTAGTCTTCGGCCTTATCACAATCATGCTTGACTGGTCCAATGTGGAAGCCGCCTACCAAAGCAAACAGTCGATGAATCCTGGGTGCTCCTGACACAGCTGGGACTCTGTAGGCCAGAGCCACGGTGGCACCTTGAGAAGATTTTCACGACACGGGAATGTCAGGAACTGCAAGTTTCGGCGATCAGCACGAGAGAATCAGATCCACCAGGTTCGAGTGCAAGTCTACGCACCATAAAAAATTTGTAGACGGCCCAGTAAATAGACACGCATTCCAAATTTGATCTGTAAAGTGGCCGCCACCTGCTGACGACTTCGCAGGCACAAAGAGCCACCGAGCGACGCTGGCATTCCATCTCCGAGAGTGCTGGAAGCACTCTTTCTTCTCCTGCCTCGGGAGGAGATATGGAAGATTCGCTTTCAGGGACCAGCATATTGAGAATATCCGCGTAGAAACTTTTGGCAAAAGTGCGTTGCCGGATTATATCTGGTTGCAGACAAGGGAATTAGAATCAGGCTATTCCCGGTAGCAAGAGTTGAGGCATGATTCAACCGCTTGGAACAAGGTAAGTAAGCAGGGAGCGGATCAATCTTACCAGTTGTCAGATACATTGGCTCTCGGTCCAGAGCCAAATTCTTAATGAGAAAATCGAAGCCAAGCCCATGTTTGTTTACGAGCTTCCAAGTATTGACCTGTTCGACAATGTAGTCGACGGGGAAAAGTGGCGAAGTAGAAACGTCCTTCAAAGGGGCCAACATGTCCCTAAACATGACCGAAGTGAAGAAGGGCAGCGACCCGTCTGCCAAAAGACGGTCGCAAACTTGGTCGGTTGGACTTGTACCGGGAAGGGATGAGATGCTGTTTCCCACCGGCAGAGGAAGATTTGGGATGGTGGGTTTCGGGCCATTTTCCTTATCTCCAGTCTGGCTCATCTCGAGGCACTCTTTGCTGCATAGGAGGATTGTCTCCATCCTGGTCTCATAGCGGTCCAAGGCCGCTCGAAACGCGGCATTCTCCTCGATGAGATTGCGAAGCAAGGTATTGTGCTCTCCTTGCACCAGCAGATGGACCTTCTCCTCCAGTTGAGCAACGCTGCGTTTAAGGAGTTGTCGAGTTCTCTTCTGGCCAACTCGATCCACCAGTCTCTTTCGTTCGAGCTGTTTCTTTGTGAATTTGGCCTTCCAATTGCAGCCGTTGGATGGCTCTGATTGCTGTGCGGACGGCATCGAAAACACCCGGTGAAGATATGAACACTGCAAACAGCTATTGAGGGCTTTCCTGGGATCTGAGATGGAGTGACGCTTTGTTGAAAGGTGAGGGTCGGAGAGGTGTGTACCGGCATGGTAAAACGAGGAATGAAATGGAGAATGGAAAATTAAAAGCAGGGAGACGAAGGCCAAGAGCCTTGTCCTCCCACCACCACGGGGTAGTTAAAAAGGCGGGGTAGAGAGTCCGGGCTTGCCCGGAAGCTATTGGGTGTATTTGAAACCCCGTGTCGCCTACTGGCAAAGTCAATCCGGGTACCATTCTGATATCTGCCCCAGAAGACTTGTATGTCATACATACTGCAGATCGTGTGACTCTACCAGATCCTGCTTGTCAGATTATTTCCGCTCCCAGAGCACAGGGCTTATAACTACAATCTTCACACTTTAGCAGCAAGAGGATCCTTTCAATAGTACTTCTTACGCGCATCAAGATTGGTGGAGTCGTTTTTTACGAGGAGTGTCACACCGTCAAAGGCTAGTGGAGACAATTAATCAAAATGCATCACTCCGGCCAGAAGGTGAGCCAATGGCCGTCTGGGCGGCGTCTCACCCAAGTCCCCAAAGGCCTCAAGGAGGTCAGAGTATCTGCTCGCGATTACTTGTACCTGAGGCCCCAGGTCCTTCTCACCTTAGGGCCCCGATCATCCATGCAATAGTCTCCTCGCCATTCGGTTTAATCGCTTGCCATAGGCTGTAAGCCCATGCTGATTGGCTACTCAATCGAAATACGACGGCTGCCCTCGTCCGTGCTGACTTAGAGCCACGCTAAGAGGGTAAATGCTTCCTCCGATCTCGGCCTCGAGGCGGCTAACTCGGTACTAATAGACTGTGGAGTCTAGAGAAGGAACGCGTTGTTCCATCCAAGAGAGAGAGCAAGACGAAAAGAAGGAAAGGCGCAAGTTGCCAAGCTAAACAGCCTCACGTGACGTTGCCAAGGCAACGTGTCACGTGACTGGCCAACAGGTACATCACAGGCTTTGGTGTACATACGTGTGCAGACTATCCTTCGGATTTTATGAGATGCTTAATGCCTCTAATAAATAATAACCTATTTTTGCTTAGATGACCGTGCGAAGTCGGGGCTATAAGGGGTTTTACACGACTTGCCGCACGATCCAGAGCCTGAATTTGGGGGAGAACGTCATTTCCAAATCGAGCTCCAAATATCCCGCCGTTATGTATGGCAGGCCCTTCTAGCCGCTCCTTGAATTATGTCGCCAATGCAGCACATGCTAGCAACGTCTATCGACGATCTGTTTTCATCCCTCGATCGTTCCCGCTGGGGGTTGACGCGCCTACTTTTTTAGGCCCGTACGAAGTAGCTCTGTGCGAAGACGTTGTCATTCTGCTAGAGCATATGTTAATCAACATGACTACGACTTTGTTTACCTCGTGTAATGTAACAACGATACCACGAAGGGTGAGGGCCTGTTACGAGGGGTGTAAGGAGAGAGACCACGGAACGCTGCGAGTGCACAGGGTAGGGTATGGAATAGCAATGTACTGAAACCTGTCTATCTACCTAAGACTCTTCTTATACCTTTCGATCCTTCTTTCTCTCTATCCGTTTTCGGCGTCCAGTCCCCTTCCATCGTTTACGTCTTCCTGCCACTCTACGGCGGCTGGGAATACGATTCGAGAGGTTGGGAACTCTGTTCGATGGCCAGAACCTTTCGTTCACGGCGTGGGATGTCGAGGTGCTGATATTGCTAATCGTACCCCGAGGGTACGATTACCATCACATGACATTTGGCTTTTGTCACGGAATTTGTACACCGTGGGTGTCACATGTAAACTAAGAGTTCTTTATTATGATGGTGTTCCGTACTTGGAACCGTTACCATAAGCTGATATAAGGCTGTAGAAACATTCGAGGGAGCAATAGTCCCTCGGGGAAAGGTAGGCGGCAACCATTAGCCATGCTCTCCGCAACTGGCCAAGTTTGTTGGGTTCAGATCATAGGAAGCAACTTGTGGAGATGCGTACTTTACAGATTCCGCTGCTGTGGAAGCTTTCATCAGGAAATCATGATGGCATGGTAACTCGATCACCGGCATCGTATGCGACGAGTCGAAACTTAGGCCGGTTTCATTGGATTCCGAGTCTAGAACAAGCGGGCCCAGCTAGGTATCGCGTGATGACGCAGCCTGGTAGATTTCTGTCGTTAGCTCATACACTCTTCCCCCCACCACAACAACAGCCTCAAGCGTGAGCGTCATAAAACTCGAAATGCGCTTTTTGCTGGATGCCAATTGATATAATCGTTTAAATCTTGCCCACTTGGGGGCGGCGAGCAATCGTGCATCAATTCAGGTGTCTCTGCCAAGAGTCACAATGGAGTGGGAGGCCGATGATGCATTTTGGACTCCATTGTTCGAAGATCTGGCACAATCGGACAATGCCTCCAGAGACACCACCAGCGGCGACAGTTGCGCAAACATGTTATTCGATCATGAAGATATGTGGCACAGTCCCACCTACACGGACTCTTCGACATCACATTTGAGTCTATGTGTCAAGCAGGAAGTAAGTGTCGTGGGCAAAGAGGATCGTTGTAACTTAAAGGATTATGAGTGCGACAAAGACTTCCTTCAGATTGAAGAGCGTCTTCTACGGTCAGGTTAGTAGAGTCTGAGAAGGTGAACAGTTTCTGATATATCTAACACACTATCAGTCGGCCTTGATGTAGTTGCCAACTCAGTCAAGTCCCTGGAATCCGAGGACGATGCTGCATCGACTATCGACCAGCCCATGGTAAGCGTAATGACTTCGTTCTTTCTGACATTACGCTGACTACTGAATCTTCTAGACAGAACCCATAGCTTTGTCCTCATATATGCAGAATCGCCTTGTCAGTCTCTACTTTCAAACGGTGCATACCCTCTGTCCGTTGATGGACATGGTAGCCTTCAAACGGTGGTATACTGAGCAACCCCGAGTGTCTTCGCCCCTCAAGGAACTTGTCTTTCAAGCAATTCTGTTTGCTGCCTTCCAACACCTCAGTAACTCCGAAGTCTGCCAGACCCCGTTCTCCTCGGTCATCGAGGGCCAGAAAGCTCTTTTCAACTATGTGCACTCTCTCTATAGTGCTATCGAGTCCCAGAACGAAGGCCGCGTCGAGCTCGTCCAGGCCGCGCTGCTGCTGACTTATTGGACACCATTTGACTTTTCCCAGGAGGTCAATAGCTACTGGGTGGACAAGGCCTTCTATCACGCAATGATTGGGAAGTTGCACTTGCGAGGCCAGCCTTACCATTCGGTGATTTGGTGGTGTTGCTTGGTTCGAAACAGGACCATTGCCCTCGGCCTTCGAAGCCCTCACAAATTAAGGCACTATAAGCCTGGCCCTATGCTCCAGGTTTCAGACTTTCGGCCATCTCTTTTGGTACGAGGCATGGACTTGCGGAGAGCACCCTTACTTGCAGCAGAAACCTTCCTATGCTTATGTAAAATTTCGGTTGCAATCAACAAAATTGTTCTCTTAAGGCACGGTGCATGGCATTGGGATACGTGGAGGACCTATTCCACTTCACTGGATCAGATCAAAGAAATTGACCAAATGCTCGACAAAACAATGGGAGAATTCGAAGTTCTTCTGACCAAGTACGACGAACGTACCTTCTCCAGGTCCTTCAAGGCATCTTTGCACTCAGTCCGTATTATTGGCTCGTAAGTTCATGTCTGCTGGGCCGGAAATTCCATTTGCTTGGTCTAACAATGTCAGGTCGGCAAAGGCGTCGCTATACGAGCAATGTCTCACGATGCCGCAAGCTACTGAAACAATGTCATGGCTTCTCAACACTTTAGCCCTACATAAAATCAAAGAGGCGTCTTTGGCCACCGCTGTCCAAGTTGGACAAGCATTGACCGAGAATCGAGTGGAAGATATCCCGCTCCAGGTGTAGGTTTCTCCATCCCCTGCCTCTCATCTCGACTTGTCTCACGCGCCGCACAGGGTGGCTTGGATCACTCTTCCACTCGCAGTGTACACAATACGCTCAAATTACCCTACGCGCAATCAATCAGACGAAGTCTTAACTGAATTTGACAATCTCAAATATCTTCTCCATGCCATGTGCAAACGTTTCTCGGGAGTTCAGCATGTTGCAGGCCTCCTCATCAGCCTCGACAAAGCTGCATCTTCTATGAGGCAGGACCTGCTAGAAAGTAACGAGTAAGTGAGGCCGTTTCGTAATTGGAGGGGTCCGAACTGACTTCTCTGCAGGTATGAGGTTGTCGAGACCAAGCTTCTCATTCATGCCACCAGGATGATTCATTCAAGCCTGGGGCTCGGTGTAAGGGTAGAGAGCTAGATCTTGATTGTGGGAAAACCATATGTACTTGAAAAGAAGGAGGCGCAGGGCGAAGTCAATTACATACTCCACTACCAGCCATCCAGTTGCATGTACTATATTACAATCAGCGCCTTGTACTGTCTCTATATCGTCCCTATGTTTCTATACATTACGGCCGGACGTTGGCAGCAGATTTGAACGAGACAAAGATCTAACAAGGACTCTGGAATCATTAGAATAGAGCCTTGAAATTAACCACCCCTCCCCTTTCCGAATCAGTTCCCTTTAGACTCCGCGGATGAGAGCGGATTTCGGTAAGTCCGCTATCTCCTCAAGTCCGGATAAGTAGCTACAATTAGTCCTCACCCAAAGTCAGGCTGACACTGTGATGCCCTACAATATGTGTCCATTGGCCCTGGTTGCACTAGTGGTGAAGTGGATCACAGGGTGGCAGATATCGAGGATGTCTATATAGGGGAGGATGGTTCCATTCAGTGCGTTGTCACTTGGAAGTCATCCTTGATCGCCATGGAGAATCTCGCTGGCAGAGAACTACGGCGGCGATGCGAGGAGCTGTTTGGGAGGAGGTATGGGCCCCAGGAGCTGCAGAAGAGGGCTGCGATTAAGCGGCAGACTAAGAAGAAATGAGGATATACTGGTTCCCCCTTGGTCTGACTGGGAAAACGGTTGAACACTGGAAGAGGGTGACTATCCCCGAGTACACGGGGATTATGAGTTTATTTTTCACTATATATTGTGTATGGTCAATCTAGACGATGGCGAACTCCTGGTGTGGCTGTCCCTGTACTGGGTTTATACGAAGCATTCTGTGGAAATTTTGCCCACTTGAAAGAAAACGGTTAAGGCGATGGAGCGAGTTGTCGCGGGACCAATATTATGATTAGGTGAATAGTTGTAGGCTCTTCAATGGGTCTTCTGGGTAGAGCCTTACTCATCTTCTTAACTCAACTCGCCCTGAACTCTGACGGACCGCACGTATTTGATAGGCTAGCAGGTCATGAGTAGGCTTCGAGAACCCTGAAGGCAAATCCCAAGATGGGCAGACGTGAATAATATAGAGGTCCGGAAGTCCCTACCTCGATGGGCCACCAAGAGCACCCATTTCCTCCGAAGTGCAGGCGGCTTAGGAGCCCCAAAAAGTGCAACTTGGCGTACAAGCTTGGCTCTGCGCACAAAGCGTGTAATTCGGACTTAGCCAAAAAGGAAAAAAAAAAAGAAACTACACAACACCCCTCCTATAGCCAGTATATAACTCACTTATAGATGGGGCGCCCGCAGCCAGCGAAGGTTTTCAGTCAGAGCAGTTCAACCAGAGGAGAATCACCTCCCACAGGTATCGAGTGCGACATCAACAATCACTGGCTGGAGCATTACATTTACCCATCTAGGGCACCTAGAAAGCTCAATGGAGTCTAGGCCGGACAACCCTCTTACCTTACCTATGATCGAACACTAGTAAGGCCCCTCAATTCTATCGGTTCGACTGCAAGCCTAGTGTTTTACCACTCGGTTACGTCCTTGATAGGTCAACCACGATTTGGTGTCAATTTTAAAGCAGTTCTTGACATTATAAAATATAAACTTGATTTTTTTTTTGAAATCGTCTGGTTAGGGTTGGTGTTGTGCGGCGACGCCAAGAGCGACGAGCCGGCCAATCATGTAAGCATATGGCTTAGCGTTATCACGTAACTTTTCCGGGATCACGTGTTAGCCCCCCGAGAGGGCGCCGATGAAATCCTGTCAAACTTCTTGTCGAGGTCCTGAGGCTCCTTTTATAGACATGCGAATGCTACATCGTTGCACAGAGCAACCATCTGTAACGTCGTCGTCTATGGAAACCTCTCGTCTCTATCCAACAAATCCCATCGGATCCAGTCTATGGACCACTCAACCCCGAACGGATTAACAATTTTCCTAGATCACGTGCTCCCCCGGGGGGCCCGCCTCCCAACTCGATATTGGATCCGATGAAATCCCCCTCTCGCCTATGGGCTTAGCCCGTACAGGGTGTATGAATATCGCATCGCATCGCATCCCCCTCTCGTCGCCCATCGGATCCAGTCTATGGACCACCCGACCTTCAACGGATTAACCATTTTCCGGGATCACGTGGTCCCCCGGCCCATGTGGCGGGGGGCAACCCTACTCGATAGATATCGATATCCTCGATATCGAGATGATCCACGCATCGGATCCAGTCTGCGGACCACCTAGAGAAGCTCTACTAATCACACTCGAGATGGTTCGTAACGGAGCGTGAACGGGTAAGCCTCGACGTCGAGATGATCCATGAATTAGATCCGATGGCCGGTGATATTTCATCGGATCTAGTCTGTGAACCACCCAGAGTAGTCTGATTAATCACACTCGAGATGGTTCATAACCGAGCGTGAACAGACAAGCCTTGAGTTAGCTACTGAAACTATTCGCTTACTTGAACTTGAGACATTAACGTAGCATAGTTAAAGATTGAGAAATACTTCAATCTTATCGATGACTCGCCTCTCTATGTTGCTGCTGTTATTCTGCACCCAAGCCTGCGCTTCGAATACTTTGAGGACAAATGGCAGAAGCAGCCAGATTGGATTCGACGTGTAAAGAGATCCTTTCGCGAGCTGTTCGACGAGTACTATAACGAATGTCATGGCGACGCCGATACTGAATCCGACGATCAGCAAGAAGGACCAAAGTCAGCCTACCACGAATACAATCAAATCTCGTCAGAATTCCTCAGCAGAAAGCGGAAACGAATAGCGAAAGATAAGGACAAGGATAGCCTAGAGTACGATCGCTACATTAAGTCGTTTGACGAGAAGCTCAGGGCTAAAGATCCACTCGTCTGGTGGAACCAGCATAAACCAGACTATCCTCTCCTCGCAAGAATGGCTTTTGATCTCTTCTCGATACCGGCTATGAGTGCAGAAGTCGAACGAATCTTCTCGTCCACAGGAAATCTAGTTACAGATGATCGGAACTAGCTGGGCGAGGAGGTGTTGGAAGCTACTGAATGCCAGAAGCACTGGATAGCTGGAAATCTTGTCTCCTAGGATTTTATGTCAGTTAACTGACTGAACTTTCAATCAGGCCGCGAATTTCATCAGTCCAGTTAATCAGGTAAGCAACTCGATATCAGTCAATCAGGAAGACTGGCGATTATGTCAGTTAATTGACTATTGGCTACGCAGGCGCAGCTTCCCCAGCCTGGGTATAATTGCCATGTGAATCCCGACAATAAACTAATTACAGTATTTTAGATGAGTGACACGATTGCGTGGGTATCGGTCGATGCTATTAACGCAGGCTATTTAAAGACCAGTTTGGATCTTTCGCAAGAAGTGCACCAGTTCGTGAAAGACCCGCATCGTTTATTGATAACTCTCCCCTCGTATACTGTACGAGGGAGACCATTTCCGGTTCCTGACGTTTATTCCATATCGGGTCCCGAGACCTCTTTTGGTCCCTGGTTGAGAACGGTTATAAAAACCCCTAGCAATACCAAAGAAATCTCTTATCCCCACACGACGACCTTCGCCATCTAATATCTTTATTGTTCAAAATTCAAGATGTTTTTGCGATTATTTAATTATTCATTGCCTGTTGTAACATAAAGAATAATGCCTTTCGCACTCAAAGCCGACCTAAACCAAGACGCAATTAAGAAGCCAACTAAGGGAGAAGAAAGTATTAGAAAAAGAGGCCGTAGCCGAAGAGCGAACGAGAACTTTGAAAAACGCAAACGCAGTCTCCTCAGAAAGTGCAATGAGACAGTGGATAAATATCAAGCAGATATTTACATCGCTGTCCGTCGAAAGCTCCTCTTCGAAGGACATAACCTCCTAGAATTTGCATCAATCCTGCCTGAAGACCTAATCGTTGAAGGTAGTAGAGGTAGGTGTGGTAGCGTAACGCCTTCGTGGACGATGTTTGAATGCCGGTGGATGTGCGCTCAGCTTGGCGGAAAACCGGCTTCTTTAGTATATTCGCACGCCACTTGAATTCTAAGCTGCGCCGTGGCGCACGAACTCGAATCCGAAGTATATCTTCCATCGAGGTAACCTTGGACTCAAATGCATTATCGAGGATAGCGATCGTTATCATAAGCAGAATCGGATCAAAATAAGAGTGTCAACTTCAGTGAGAATATAAGTCTTCTTAAGAAGTTGTTAGCAGGCTTGCATCGAATCACGATAGAGACACCTACGGGTTCGGTCTTTTCTTCCATCCTTTAGTATACTTTAGGGTGATCTCCATCTCGCTTCCCCTCCGGATTCGGGAGCATCACAAGTGTCACATCCTCATAACAGAGAGTCTTGATATCCTCCCAGTCTAAATCCATTTCGTCGATGTCGCTAGGTTTATCATTTTCCCATCCAAGGTAGTGCTCTCTTTGCTTAGTTCGATCGGTCGCCTTATACACTAAAGCCCCCGGCCTTGTTGCTGTGTATGCGGAGAGAAGAAGTAAGAGAGCGAGCTGTAGTCGTTGCCGTTCGTCCGGGAAAACCGACGTATCCAGAACCCAGTGATGATGGAGAACGAGAAACACGTCGTCAATATCCATAACTGGCTTTTTCTCTCACACTCGTGTCGAGGTTATACTCAATGGTCAAGTATTCATCAATATACTATTATAGATCAGCGACTAGTTCCGATGAATAGATAAATCTTTATACTCACATCGCGGACCTCTTCCATTACTTTAGCATGTAAACCCTTGTCAACAGACTTTCGGTATAGCATACACCACACTCTCCAGTATTCATCTAAAGTGCTTCTTTTCCGAACTCGGGGGTAGATGTCCAAGATCCACTTGAGGAAGGTCATGATATCTTTTTTAGTGACGCTCACGAGGAAGCAAAGTCTGTCCTCTCCAAGAAATAGACAATGTCTAATTGTGTCACTAGCTGCGCCTCTTCTCGATATGTCCCATAGGACGCACATCCTTACCTTGTCCATGTCATCATCACTCCCCAAATATTTTCTTTCGTCGAGTCCGCATAATGCTTCTTTACAGTACCCTTCTCAACAAATTATCGTCGATATTGTCGATAATGCTCAGGGGAATATTAGGCCGTTGGCCTTTGGTTGAGACGCTGCACAGCCATACTACCTCCACGAGAGCCCTCTTCTCTTCAACTCCTTCCCTCTCCTAATGGTAGTGGATGTGAAGCAGTAACTTATACGTAGAATAGTATGGTCCGAGGAGGAATTTCTCATGAAAAGGAGAGAGACAATACTCTCATCCGTCGGTTTAAACATAAAATTTAAGTAGGGCCAGTCGATTGCATAAAGAGAAGTAGGAGATGGGAAGATGCTGGGAAGTTAATCTGGGATGGCAGGCTAGGTTAGCGTTGTCGTCAATTGTGATTGTGCGCGCGCTGCGATTAGTCACCCAGAACGTCAAAACAGCATCTGTAGAAGTTTTTAAGGCCCCAGTTGATATGTTGCCGTTGTTATTGGTCTTCCTGTCACCGTCGACCCTCTTGACGGCATTCCTGACTCCCCATTCGTTGAATCTCGTGATCCACCGGCTTAAATTCGTTCAGCATTCATTGATTGCCTAGAGAATCAAATCTGTAGTGAGGCTGAACCTGTGAATGCTGTGCAACGTCCGTGTGTCGATCCTGAGGCTGTCGAAAGCGATCCATCTGCCAATTCACATCAAAGTTCTCGGCCCTGAAGGTATTTCTCTCCAGGACTGGCCAGCGAATCGAATACGGGCAGGGAAGTTCCCAGGTGTTGAACAGTTGGACAGTAGCAAGAGCCCCTTTACCGGGAAAAGGAGTTATTACTCCTGTGTAGGATATAGGGGTAGAAATAGGAGAAGAAAAGGGGTCCACCAAACGTGTACAAATACCAGCAACTTGGCAGGACCAGTTACTAGATAGACAGAATATTCGTTGTGTGATACATTTGCATTATTCAGTGATGCCCGCCAAGCTGCAGTTACAATACCCAAGGTACCAAGTAGTGTAGTGGGGTGCTACATGCACAGACTATGTAAGGGGAAAACAGACATGGGTGGGTAGAAAGTTGGGGAGTGCATCGAGTCTTTCTTAGTTGGGGACACACACATACACGCGAGGAGACACAGAACATAGAGAAATGAAGAAACGAGAGCTTCGTGTGTGGTTGCTCAAAGGCCCTGACGACGACATCCTCCCTGAATGATAAGCACTCAAGTTCTAAACCGTTCATCACCTTTACAAAGACACAAGACCTTCGTGTGACATTAGAAGGCTGGCCGGACCCCTTCCATCTCGCATGGAGCATGCACCACCAGGGGATCTCCACAATGCTGCCTAGGGATACTGCGGTCTTGCCCCATCTTTTCCTGAGTATCGTTGTTTGGAAGCCTCTGCGCTCCAACCTCAAGCCATTGTCGTAAGTTACAGATTTCAAAGAGCCTTTGCTCAACTGGTCACAAGGACGAAAGACTAAATAGTCCTGTCAATGCCGGTAATACCCATTCAAAGGTGTTTACGCACGAGCAGACCACACATCGCGATACCCGCTTCTGCTGCTTCAACATGAACGAGCAAGCCGGGCCTCCGCTTCGAATGAAGCTCTCTGCGAACGAGACTCCCGGCTTCATCAGATTTCAGAAGCGTCCGCTGAGAAAACAAGCGACCTGCTGAACCTCAACAATGAAAGCTTTCACGCTTATTTCCATTATGCAGGCATGCACAGTAAGTGCCTCGTGTCCAAGAAATGTGGCCGCATGCACTAAGTCCTTCAACTAGATCATATTCTCCATCATCTATTGGTGATTTATGCCTTGGGCGCATCTCCAGAACAACTAGAATCCGCATACAGACGCAATGCAGACTATCAGAGGCCAAGGCGAGACAGGTCATCGCTGACTCTGAATCTGGCCGACCCTGAACAATTTCGTCAACATCTCGAAAAGCCAGAGTATTATGAGGACTACCTCGAGTTTTTCAAGGGCGAAGTCACGACCAAAGGAATCGAAAAGACTCTGAAGGAGTACGTGTTTGCTGGGACTGAGCGGGCCGATGACATGCTGGCTCGAATGTATGGTGGTAAGTAGCACTATGAATGCGCCGTACCGAGAACCAAGGTATGCTGATTGCGTCGTCCCGATCTAGGTCTTCTCCATCCAATTATACACCTTGGATACGGGCTTGAGTTCCAGCAGACTCTTATTGTGGCCGAAGCATTAGCCTCCGCGGCAATTCACGACACTTTCATGGCCGGAATTTGCATTCCAGCAGAAAAGGCAGCACGGGAACGAGCCTCGACATCCCAGGTGACCATGATGTCCTTGGTCCACCACTTGCAATCAGAACCCACGATATTAGCCTCGATCTCGGAGGAGGAAACCCACAATAAACTGGCCACCGACCTATTTCCCCGGGCTGGGAAACTGTTGATTGACATTGTCTCCGAGTATACGGTTAAGCCCGACTAGCTGGAAGAAAAGCTGGCCGAGATGATCCAGACCGACTGCTACTTATTAGCGGCAGCGCAAGCACCCGGGCGAGCCATAGCCTTTGACTTTTACTTGATGCATTGCGTCAACTTGTCCTTTTTCACCGCGGTCTTCTTGCGGCAAAGTTGGCTCTCGAATCAAAACAAGTGCCGGCTGTTGGAGTGGAAAGTCCGGCTCGATCTTGCAGTGTATGCGTCGTGCAAGGCGCCGCGACTATATCCAGAACGCATCACATCGTATAAATCGCAACACCCTGGTGATGGATCGGCCGGACTACAAGCGTCCAGAAGTCGTGTATTTTGAAGATACATCTGAAGAGGTACTTCGACTTGTGGCGCGCTGGATCAGGTTTTGCGGAACGAAAATTGCGTGGAAAGAAGTCCCAATGCTGGAAGCCTAGGGTTAAAGATGCCGTGCTTCTGTCGATCCTACGCCGACCTCGTTGATAATCACGTATTCTCCATTTTTAGGACAATGAAATAACGCATCTCGATCTGGGGAACATTGGACCGCGACTAATCCCAGCACTACTCTCTCCCTGGGCTGGCTCCTCACCAGAACATAACATGTCATGTGTTACTCTGAAAAGCCTCAACCCATTCCAGCTCCTTGCCCTGGTAACGCCATTGATAGAGGGGGAGAAAAACAATCCGCTCGAATATCGAGGGCAGCCAGTTTGATTTGCACTGTTATAGCGCGTGGCTTGTTGCCGTGGCTAATTGGCGTTGGCGTTGTACGTAGAATCTTACAGCATGCTCTCGAACAAAGGCCCCTCCTCTCCCAATCGCACCTAGTAATAAATCCAACAAAGTCACTACCTCACGGAAGCACATTGCGGCTGGCCCAAATATATTCAAGTAAAACACTTGCGCACAAATGCCGCCACTGTTGCAGCTCGAGTGTAGCTTTGGACATAGTCCTTTTGAGGTTCCTAGGACCTCGGGCCTTCGAGTAAGAGGACCTCGGTATCTGCTACGACTCGTACTACCTTCACTAGTCACAACTTCAAAATTGCTGACTGGCAAAAACCCCATAATACCTTTACGTGATTGTGTCTCTTTCGCAAGAGCATCTCTCAGGTGTAGAACAGCAAGAATTCGAAGATGGGTGCCACCGCTGTGCTCGATAGCGAACATATACCTGCTTCGCAGAAAGTACCAGTCATCGCTAGACCGTTCGTCTCTGAGCGAGCTTTGAAAACCCTGGATCTGGTACGTTTAAGAGATGCTTTTCGAGAGTCCCGTCATTAAGGACAATGTATAAAGCTAGAACGGTTTGTGGAACAGCGATGCATCCCGGCGGATAAAGTGTACGCCCAGGGACTAGGAAAGGATGTCAAAGGCCGCTTCAAAGCTCATCCAGAGATCCTGGAACAGTTGAAGAGAGAGGCTCTGGAGCTTGGACTGTGGAATATGTTCTTACCAAAGGCGCAGTTCAAGGAGGGAGCCGGCTTCAGCTGTCTCGAATTCGGCCTGATGGCAGAATATCTCGGCAAGAGTGACGTTGCTAGCGAGGCCACAAACTGTGCCGCACCAGACACTGGCAACATGGAAGTGCTTGCAAAATATGGCACGGAGCAGCAAAAGAAGCAATGGCTTTCACCTCTTCTGGAAGGAAAGATTCGCTCCGCTTTCTTAATGACGGAACCGGGGGTTGCCTCGAGCGACGCTACAAATATTCAGTTCTCCATCAAGCGCGGCCGCGATGGATATATCTTGAACGGAGAGGTGAGAACCCCCCTCCAAAAAAAAAAAAAAAAAAAACCCCTCAGTAGCTCTCTGAGCATAGAACTTGGGCTAATGTGAACAGAAATGGTGGAGCAGCGGAGCCCCAGACCATCGGTGCAAAGTATATATTTTGATGGGAAAGACGGACCCAGACAACCCCAGTCCCTACCGACAACAAACCGTGCTCTTAGTACCCGCAGACACATCCGGTATCACGATCAAGAGAAGCCTATCTGTGATGGGCTATGACCACGCGCCACACGGCCATGGTCAGATCAAGTTCGAAAATGTACAGATACCTTTTGATTCTGTCATCCTAGGGGAGGGGCGAGGTTTTGAGGTTGTTCAAGGTCGACTAGGGCCTGGCCGCATACATCACGCCATGCGAGCAGTGGGAAATGTAAGCCGTCCTCATCTTGTCCCAAACCCGGTACAATCGCTGATGTCTTCTGTGAAAGGCTGAGCGAGCCTTGGAATATTTGGTGGCGCGGTTGTCAGATCCAGCCAAAAGGCCTTTCGGAAAACAGCTTTCAGAACATGGCATCATGCTCGAGCGAGTTGCACGAAGCCGGATTGAGATTGACGCCGCTCGGTTGGCTGTGCTGAATGCGGCTATCAAGATTGATACCATTGGCGCAAAGGGTGCTCTTAAAGAAATTGCAGAGGTGAAGATTATCACGCCGGCAATGGTCATGCAGGTTGCAGACCGGGCCATCCAGGCTTTTGGTGCAGGTGGAGTCTGTCAAGATACTCCTCTCCCAGAAATATGGACTGCCGGTCGGATAATGCGTATCGTTGATGGACCCGATGAAGTCCATCTTATGCAGCTTGGCCGCAATGAGAGTAAGACAGGACCAGCAATGTTGAAGAAGATCGCTGCTCAAAATGAAGTGGCTAGAAAACTATTGGCAGAGTATGGGCTAGAGGACCAGGATCCGCTGGTGCTCAACAGGTCTACGGGAAGTGCTTCGAAGCTTTAGCATCGGTATGAATCATTATGCCTTGAAGAGTGAAGCTAGTGTCCGAGTTTGCGTTCGTCCCTCTGCTTTGCTAGCATGGCGTTCTCGAGCTTGAACCTATGACATAAGAGGTCTTTGTGTTCTAGACAATGTAATTAAACTATCTCCGGAGCGCCTGCATAGGCCCGCTCGTCTCGGTCTCGCCTCAACCGAGATGAGACGAGACGAGCGCCACCAAGACTAAGCGAGCGCTCAGTCTCACCAAATTCGTCTCAGCTCCTTGAGAACCCCGCACACGACGAATCTATGACGGACTGAAACGCGAAGAAGCTCAAATCGTGGCACAGCTGCGCACGGGGAAATGTCGTCTTAACAGTGCCCTTTACAGCATTGGGGCGGCAGACACGAAGTTGTGTGAATGGTGTCAACGACCGGAAACAGTGCGACTGTTGAACAAAGGGCTATTGTGTACAGGCTCCACAGCTGAAACACTGGTGAGAGGTTTCCATAGACGACGACGTTGCTGATGGTTGCTCTGCGTAACGACGTAGTATCCGCACGTCTATAAAAGAAGCCTCAATACCTCGACAAGTAGATAGAGAGAAAGGAGCATTCAAGACATCTCGAGTTGCACCCAGTTTGACAGAGGCATATCATATGCAGTTGCAAAAGTCGATGTTCCCTGAACACAAGCCTGTGCGTTTAAAATTGTACTGGAGAATGCTTAAATCCGGTGGACGCCACCCAACAATATCGTAAGAGCTTTTCGTTACTCATCCTCGGCTATTCGTCCCATTGCAAGCGATGTCCGCGCTACCACACGCGTCCTGTGTCCAGGCCGGACAATATCACCCTTCTTGTTCAGTTGAAGCGGAAATGGGAGGTAGGCACATGATTAGAAGTCACTGACATTTGTCGCGTTGGCTAGCATACGAACTATGAAAGCAGTTTTCAGAATGTTTGTAGCATGAAGTCAGAAAATCGGAGGCCAGAGGGACATGTCACGTCGCAAAAGCACGGTCGGAAAGTTTGGTAAGTGTTGACGATCAACACCGTTTCTGTACTAGCCATTTGATGGCGGTAGTCAGCCATCAGTACGTAGATCACAGGTTGGTGGCATTTCATCTCTCCCGTCGGCGTACCCCGTCCGGTCCGGATCTCTAACTGGCGGATGTACCTTCTTTGAGCAACCTCCAGGGCCTGAACCGCGACGGCCGAGGTACGCAGACTGTACCAGACCGCCACGACGACATTATTAGCTGTGACTTATTCAGAAAGAGGGTTGGAGCTAATAGAACACCAGGCGGAGTTGCCCTCAAGTGCTTGCCTCGGCACCACTAGTGGGGAAGGACCGTTCAATTATTCTTCCGAGCAGTTCGTTTGTTTCGACTCGTAGCCGTTTGGAATTCTAAGAACTGGGGTTGACCTTTAACTCCGGAGAAGTTCTTCCGCTATAATCATGTCACAAACGAATTCGCAGTTGTTGTACGTCGTTCGCCCTCAAGCTAGGACGTGAAGACCAATATGCCGATCCGATCCAACTATCCAGATGTTGACCTTAGAGAATGTGATATCTTCTCATTCCTCTTCGACCGCACTGACAGGGAATTTCCAGACCACAAAGGTAAAGCTTTCTGAGCGCCCGTCCCGCATCTCTCTGACGCCAATCAAATAGTGATATTTCAAGACGCAAACGACACTTTGCAGCCCCTCACATTCGCCGACGTGCGTGGGAACGCCATCGACTTTGGCAAGGCTCTTCGAGATAATATAGGGCTCCAGACTGGGGACGTGATCGCGTTGTTCACACCAAACAGTATCGACGTTCCGTGCGTGATCCTGGGTGCGTTATGGGCCGGGGCTATCGTGTCTCCATCCAACCCTGGCTACACTGCGACCGAGCTCGAATATCAGCTAAGGGACAGCGGCGCAAAGTACTTGGTCACGCACATTTCTATCCTTCCCCTCGCCAGGCAGGTTTGTTCCAAAGTTGGAATCTCGGACTCACATATCTTCTTGGTTGGCAGGCCGTCAGAGGAGAAGACGGCGCCAAAGCATTGGACGTTGTTTAGAAGCAATAAGGCTTGGCAGGAGAATCAGTCTCCTGCAAGGCAACTGAGACCAAAGGAAGACCTGGCATTCCTCTCCTACTCATCCGGCACCACCGGGAAACCGAAAGGCGTCCAACTGACACACTACAACGTAACAGCCAACATTCAGCAGATGCGCGGTCAAGAACCAGTGTCATGGGATGGATCCATAACCGTACCCAATATTCCTAATGCGCCCAAAAGTGGCGACAAGATTCTTGCTTGCCTGCCATTCTTCCACATATATGGACTAACTTGCCTCATGATCAACCCTTTATATACTGGTGTCCACTGTGTCCTGATGGAGAGATTCGACATCGAGAGCTGGTGCCAGGTCGTCGACAAGCATCGAATCACTGTTGGCTATATTGTACCCCCCATTGTGTTGCTGCTTTGTAAGCACCCGGCCGTAGAAAAGTACGATTTGAGTTCACTCCGGATATGCTCCTCGGGGGCAGCTCCTCTGACCAGAGAGCTTGTGGAGGCAGCGTTCGCGAGAAAGAAGCTTCGGGTCAAGCAAGGATATGGAATGACGGAAACTTCACCAACACTGTTCGCAATGAGGTGGCAGGATTGGAGGGATAAGGTCGGCACCACCGGACTTCTTGTGCCCAACATGCTGGCAAAGTTTTGCACTGTACCCGAAGGTGAGAATGAAGGAGCAGTCGAGCTACCCAGAGGGGAGCTCGGGGAGCTCTACGTCATGGGCCCGAATATTTTTAAGGGCTATTATAAAAATCCTGCCGCGACTATGGCGTGTCTACATGATGACTGGTTTAGGACTGGCGATATCGGGTTTATGGATTCGGAAGGGAATCTAACTATCACCGACCGAGCAAAGGAGCTGATCAAATACAAAGGCTCTCAGGTGGCCCCTGCCGAGCTAGAAGGTGTTCTCGTGGATCATGAGCTAGTCGACGATGCTGCAGTAATCGGTGTGCCATTGCCCGGTCAGGGTACTGAAGGACCGCGGGCATACATTGTCAGAAAAGGCGGTATGTCCGCCGTACGAAAAGGAGACGAGGACAAAATCCATCAGTGGCTCAACAGCCGGGTTGCCAACTACAAGAAATTACGTGGTGGGATCGTATTCGTGGACACTATCCCCAAAAGTCCGAGCGGAAAGATCTTGAGAAGAGTCCTCAAAGATAGCATTAAGAAGGAATTGCAGCAGTCGGATTTGAGAGGAAAGCTATAGTGCACGAGGTAGGAATGATGTGAGGGCATTACTCACCGGAGTTGGGGCCCTAGTGAAGAAACAGTGATAAAGATCATTTTCCTCTGCCCAAAGAAAATTCCATGTACTAGCTGGAAACTGGAACTTATATAAAATATGGGACAAAAATTTGGGAGAGGCTAGGACTATCTATTGCACATCTGTTAAAGGAGACAAAAACTCACATTCGCTAGGACCTTCACATAAACCATTCAATGCATGTCAAAAGAGCATACACCCAAGCCGGCTGCGACGGGCACCTGGTGCGTGTCTCGCAACATTCCCCTTCTTGCGTAGGGCTCTTTCGTCTCTATGTTAGAAGTCCACCATCAATTATGGTGACGGAGCCGGTCTGAAAGCTCGCATCGTCGCACAGTAGATATGCAATGGCACTTGCGAGCTCCTTCCTGCAGAACTGACAGTTTTTCCAAGTTTTCGCTTTGATCGAGTCAATCTCGCTGAACCGGCATCCGCTCAACAGGTTGTTCAAAGATGTCAGGATACGTTCGCCGGGAAGATCGACAGCCTCCTCAACATAGCAGGGGTAATGGATACAAACGATAGTGTCAACAGCATGAGCGAGGCTAACTGGGACAAAATACTTGCAATCAATCTGACTGCACCAGCATTGCTTTCCAAATATGTCACCAAAGTGTTTTTGAAGCAGAGAAGCGGCTCAATAGTGAACATTTCGAGCAAGGCAGGTACGAGCGGGGCTGCCGCAGGGGCTGCATATACCGTAAGCAAACACGGAATAGTAAGCGGCGAAAAGACTTGAGGCTTTATATATGTCTGACGCCCAAGGTCAGGTTGGGCTGACAAAGAACATTGCATGGCGCTTCCACAACGAAGGTATTCGATGCAACGCCATCTGTCCCGGAGGTATGATTCTACGTTGCTCTGAGGTCCTTGGTCATCAAATGACGAATTATCTCTTAGGCGTCGCAACAAATATCACAAAATCCATTGACGTGTCCAAGATCGATAAGGAGGCAACCAAACTCATAGAGTCAGTGATGCACTAAATCGACCATGCATTCAAGTCTGTTGGCTGACAAAGACTCCAAAAGGCCTGTGGTGAGACTACATCAAGATGGCTTCATGAACAATGCGGCTGCTCCCAATTGCATCTCTAATTTGATGGCGTTCCTTGTCTCTGACGCAGCGTCCGGAATTAATGGCGCCATCATCCCAGCGGACAATGCCTGGAGTTGCATATGATTTTGCATGCCTCTTGACGACACACAGACGAATGCAGAATGGGCTAGCTAGAACATCTTCAACAGAGGCATGATAACGCCATACAAAGTCCCAATGACTACGAGAGTTCCTTTTATTCGTTCGTCTTTGAACTTCAAAAATAGTTGGTCAAAAGTTAGGCTTAGAAGTTCCACAACATTTCCCCAAGGGTCTTGCAAATACGCCGTTCTTTCTCCTCCGGCCAAGTCCATCTCGCCCACCACGCTTGCGCCTTTCTTGACTGCCTCCTTGACCTTTTCCTCCACATTTGGCACTGTGAGACAGAGGTGGAAGTAACCTCCTTTGGTGTAGGTTTCTGGGCCCCAGTCGATCCTTTTATGGGGTCCACTATACTTGGGTTCCGGAAACTCGAAGATTTCGAAACCCACGCCGTTGCCACAGGAGAGCAGAGCGATTTTCATCGCTTTGAACTCGGGTCCGTAGACTATTCAAGGGGTTAGAACCTGAACCATTCGGTGATCAAGCTTGAGACTGACTTTTAGCTGTTGATTCGCCAGTGCCCTCGGTACTCTTCGCAAGAGTTACCGGGACTTATCACGCGAAAGCCAAAGAGCTCAGTATACCACGCGACGGCTGCATCTGCATCTGGGACAGACACTGCGACATGATTAAAGTTCGCATTTAGAATGGGAGGCATGCTATGTTAGCTTTTGTAGACTTTACGCTTTCGCTTCTAGAGTCTCGCAAGAATGGAGAGACAGTGTTCCCTGAAAGTTCCAATATCCATCTGGTATATGCGCGCCACGAGCAAGGAAGAAATAGATTCCATTTCAGCTTCGAGAAAGCTGATAGTCGGATAAATCGATACGAAAAATGGCTGGGCCGTAGCGCAATATTTTCTGCCGACCAGAAGCGCGGTAAAGTGGAAAATTCTGGTGTTTTGTGCTACGATTCCACGAACTCCTGATGGCTTCTATCAGTCGCCCTTCTCCAGAGCCGGCCATCGGCAAAGAGTGCACAATGGGCTGTGTATCGAAAATTTCGATGGATTCTTTATTTTCTTCGGAATCGATCTGCTGTTAGTTTCTGCTCCTTGAATATCCCAGTTTAGACTCTAGCTCAAATTGACAGAAGATTATTAGTTTCTCTGGGCGTCTAGTACGGTGCCCATCCCCCGTCGATGGAGAGACCTGTACCGGAGATGTACCTGCTATGGTCACTAAGTAAAAAGGCTACTAGATCCCCAACTTCCTCAGGTGCGGCCACCCTCTCAATTGCTGGGCCTGGCAGGGCTGGAATTCCAAGCATTTGCAAAGCCCCTCTCAATATTGGTGTGTCTACCGGGCCCCTGAAATCAAAGTCAGCCGCCCTCGACGGGGCCGCCATGGAATTCAAGGTACTTACGGACAAATGCAGTTTACTCTGATCTCACGGTGACCGAGTTCTTTGGCAAGTGACTTCGTTAGGCCCAGCACCCCATGTTTAGCGGTCGCATAGCCTCCATCTTGCGGGAGTCCCAGCTTTGAATTGGCGCTGCCTGCTGTTACAATGCTACCACCATCTTTGAATCTCCCTGGCTGTAGCTGTGCCCGCAGGCAGTGGAAAAGACCTGTCAGGTTGACCCTGATCATACGATCCCATTCTTCATCCGTTACGTCAGCAATTCCATTCGGAAACCTTTTGGTGGGGGCGATGCCAGCGATATTGGCCACACCGTCGAAAGGTCCAAGGGCAGAAACGGCTGACGCGATCCAGGACTCGACGGCCTTAGAGTCTGCCACGTCCAGAGATTGTGTATGGATTTGTCCGCGCGCTGAAGGGAACTGCTCCTTCAAGGACTTTTCGAGGTCAGCAAGTGCTTCGACTTGAATGTCTGCTAGAGTCAGAGATGCTCCTTGGGAATAGAGGTGTTTTGTGACGGCAAGGCCAATCCCCGAGGCAGCACCGGTGACAGCGAAAACCTTTCCGGTGAAATCAAATGGGGCCTTTTTAGATGGATCCATCAGGGCTGTATCACCACTTATCGACACATCGGCTTAGACGATGGAATGGCAAGCTTTGTACGGCAATGTGCGAAGCATGAAGCTTGAGATCGAGGATGGAACATGTAAACTAACATCTAAGTATATCTTTCTGGGGGAGAATTTTTGGTCTCGGAGACTTACCTCAATTGGCACTAGTAACTTAAGTGAACTGGTAAGTTACTTGGGGAAAGACTGGGGCACCGAAGTGCTTATTTCGACTCGTAACGTACGAGCACTGCAGGTGTATTATGGCGCCGTACACGATCCCACGGAGAAGTAGCTGTGGGGTATACTATCCTTCCGGTAGAGCTCATCGCGTCTAAATCAGAACTCTGTCGGCATGACCGTATCTCGCAAAAGCCTTTCTCGGCTCTGTGATACTCCAAAAAGTGACCCTGCACCGCACCACTCGCCCTGGATTAAAGTGACCTAACATATAACATGATCCCTCTTGTAGAAGGCGTATCTTCATTCCCGAGAAGTCAATTGATGTCTCAGACCGTGTATGTTACATGGACCGACGGGGTCGCGTAGTGGCGAATCACTGAATGCGAGTCGTAGCAGGAAGGGGGCCTCAGACCATCGATTCGTAGAGTCTACTTGGCAGTCTGTTCCATGCAAAAGGTTACCCGCAAATTAAGAAAAGCGACCGAACCATCTCATCGCTTACTACGTCCCTCCATTGTTCTTTCTTGCCCGTTTGGTACCGTTCCAGAAGTGCCTCGAAAGAAAGACAGCCGGCCAGCATCATGGGCGACAGTGGAACGAGGCAAGTCGACGAGGAGTTTGAATACCCTGAGGCGAAGCCTGCTATCCCTCTTCGAATTTTGGACCAGTACCATTCGAAACCGTCGAAAGTGAGGATCGCTTGTGCCGGCGCAGGTGCATCGGGACTATGCCTGGCCTACAAACTACAGAGGATGCTGGTTCCAGGGTCCTGGGAGTTGAAGATATTCGAGAAAAACAGCGAGGTCGGTGGAACTTGGCTTGAAAATACTTATCCCGGAGTTGCGTGCGACATCCCTGCGCATATCTATACCTTTACTTTCGATCCCAAGCCGGACTGGTCTCAATACTATGCATCTGGTGAGGAGATCGAGAAGTACTTCAAGGGGTTTGCGGAGAAGCACAGCTGCTACAAATACATTACTTTCGAGACTAAAGTAGTCCAAGCCGAGTGGGACGACTCGGAAGGAATCTGGAAACTGACCCTCGAGAACCAGAAGACAAAAGAACAATGGCAGGACTGGGCGCACTGTTTTGTCAATGCCACAGGTACGGCCTTGCACGCTGGTAGGCTAACAAGGAAACTAAAACGAACAAAGGTATCTTGAACAACTGGAAATGGCCTGACATCCCTGGTCTTCATGAGTTCCGAGGCTCGTTAATGCACTCAGCGGCTTGGGACCACAATGTCGACTTCACTGACAAAGTCGTGGGTATCATCGGGACCGGATCTAGCAGCATTCAAATTGTTCCAGAACTGCAGAAAGTCTGCAAACAAGTACAAGTTTACATGCGAAGTCCGACATGGATCAGCGGTCCATTCGGAGCAGGGCCGATGAGCAACGACCTGACGAAAGAACAGAAGGACCAGTATAACTTCACCGAGGACGACAAGAAGAGATTTTCAGAGGACCCTGAGTATCATTTGGATTTTCGAAAGAGGACCGAGGCAGAATTCAATACGTTGTTTGGTGCATACCAGCAGGGATCTGAGCTAAACAACTATTTCCGCACGGTCCTCGCCGACCTAATGACGCAGAAGATTGGACCAGACCATCCGGAACTGAAAGACTTTATTATTCCAAAGTTCTCTCCCGGATGCCGCCGACTTACACCAGGAAGCGGGTTCTTGGAGGCCTTGATACAGCCCAATGTCGAGCCCATTGTCGGGTGTATCGAAAAGGTCACTGGCGACGGAATGACGGTGAAGGATTCCAAGGGTGTCAGCACTCATCGCAAGGTGGACGTGCTTGTTTGCGCCACTGGATTTCAACCTGCATTCAAACCTGTAATCAAGGTTATCAACGGTTTAGGAAAGTCGATCGACGAAGACTGGGCCACAGGACCTAACTTATATTTCGGAGTTTCAGCCCCTAGGTATGAGTCTGCCACCTTACACCAGCCAACATGACTTACGCTGTGACCAGATTTCCAAATTACTACACGATTGTAGGACCGGGAGCGACATGGTCCAATGGCACTTTGCTGCCTAGTATCGAAACGACCGTAGAGCATGCCGTCAAGCTCATGAGGAAAATGCAGCATGAAGGCATTAAGAGCATCGAGGTGAAGCAAGAGGCTGTCGACGAGATTTATAGTTATTTAGACGAATACCACAAGACCACTGTATGGCAAGAGGAATGCCGCAGCTGGTTCAAAGATGGTCGCATCAAGAACCGCATCTATCTGTGGCCTGGTTCGGTGAGTGGCCAACCCCTAATTGGTGCAATGTCGCTGACTCCTGAAGACAATTCACTTCTTGAAGACGATCAAAGACCCACGAATGGAGGACTATAACATGAACTACCGATTTAAGAATCGGTTTATGTACTTGGGGAATGGAAATGTCAAGGCAGTCTTGACCCGTGACGTAGCAGGTCTATCACCTTACATTCGGGCGAGTGACCATGAATGGTCTGTAGAATAGGTCTACGTTGGTAGCTGCATTGTCCCTTAAAGCAATTTTTAAACCTCCTATCGTGCATTATTCCTCAAGGCGGATCGTAGACGAACGTTTACGATCAACAAAATGTGTGAGGGTGTACATGCTCGGTGTCGGCTTCAATCGACGCCTCACGCGAGAAACGATTTATCTATATAGGGTTGTTTGGATGATGCTCTCTACGAAGTTATTGCCCCTGGATGAAACTCCATCCCAAGGCTTCTAATGACTAGTAGCCCAGCGCCCAAGTTTTTAACCACCCCCAACCAGCTTAAGCCCCCTCGGGGGAGCCCCATGAAACGAGCCAGGAATGCAGGCAAGTGTTATGGCTCCTAGAAGCCGATCTACCTCCTTCTAAAGTGTCGTAGATTTCGCTCCGACTCGTAATTGTCGAATTCGGATCATTTCCTGCCGAACATGCTGTTCTGGTTGGACACTCCAAAGGTCGCCCTAATGAGCATCGCTCTACTGCCGAGTAATCCTCAAGTGAAGCCCTAAATCGTGCCAGTTCTTGGGGCATTTTTGGAATCTCAAAATAGTCTCGATAGGAAGGTAATCTGTTGACTTGAGACTGCTTTCTCCCCACCTCTCCGAAGCACCTACAGCTTTTGAGCGATTGATTGGACGGCTGATTTCCTGCACAATGTCCGACGCCGCGAGTGAGGTCAAGCTGAAGAATTTCAACAGCATATTCAGCCTCGAGGGCAAAAACGCTGTAGTGACGGGTGGTTCAAGAGGTCTGGGGCTATATGTTGCATCTGGGTACGCACAGGGCAGCAATAAGGAAAGTGATCAGTGTAACATGGTTTGCTGATTGAGATTGTTAGATTTCTTCAAGCGGGCTGCTCAAAAGTCTTCATTACATCTCGGAAAGATAAAGCCTGCAAAGAGGCTGTGGCAGCGCTGAACTCCCTTCCCAACAAGAAGCCTGGTGCACAGGCAATCTCCATCCCGGCCGACTTGGCCCAGGTTTCTGAAATCCAACGACTCACGAAGGAGATCGCAAAACATACAGACTATATCGACATCCTCTTCGCTAATGCTGGGGCGACTTGGGGGGCACCATTCGGAAAACATCCTGAAGAGGCTTTCACGAAGGTTCTCAACCTGAACGTCAAAAGTATCTATTACATAGTACAAAACCTGGAACCCCTGTTGTCTAAGAATGCGACAACCAACAATCCTAGTCGGATAGTCATCAATGCGAGCGCTGCTGGGATCGGTGTTGGAAGTCTGGGTGAAAACGCGACGCACGCATACACCGTGTCCAAAGCTGCCGCCATTCATCTAGCAAAAATCCTTGCAGTGGAGCTCGGAGGACGAGGGATTGTTACAAATGCGATTGCACCAGGCTTTTACCTCACCAAAATGGCGGCGGGCCTCATCGAATTGACAGGAGGGCTTGCCGTCCAGGCAGCCAGGGCACCCAACAATCGACTTGGTCAGCCTGAGGACATTGCCGGACTAGTAGTCTTTTTATGCAGTCGTGCGAGTATGCACATCAATGGTGCCGTCATTACGACTGATGGCGGAGCTGTGCTTGGGAGCTCGAAGCTTTGAATGAGTGGGAAGTAGCTGTGGTCACATTGGTAAGGGGGACAGTAGCTTGGATATCCTAACATTGCATTGTTTCGGTCATGACCGGTTTTCCTATACTAGTTCATCCAGGCCAGGCGATTCTCCCGCAATTGTCATCGCAACCCTAGAGTGACCAGGGGACCAGGACTAGCAGTGGAAGCGACTAGGCGAGGCGCGAGGCTGAAAGGCAGATCTTTGCAACACGTCACCGTCAATAGCCCATTCAAATAAGCCTTTGTTGGAGGAAAAGACCTAGACAATGTAAGACAGATCATCCTCCAGAATCAAGTACAAATACCAAATATTTCAGGATTCCACCCACCAAACGACTAGCCATCACCGGAAACGCGATACTACACACTCTACCGCTGGGCGATTCTGCAAGGGAGCACTGAGATGAGTTTAGCCCGATGGGCTCAGGTCGAAGGACTTTTGCTATTTTCTCCAAGCTTTTTCTAAAAACTCTCTCACTGTCACAGGTTTGATGCCTGGAAAGTCATCATTCAGTGAATGAGCTGGCCTATGGTCAAGCATCCCAGCCTCGCACCACAGACCAAATTGGGAGAACAGCTTCCTGGCTTGATCATTTGGCCACGACTCATACACGTGCTTCTGGTTTGGAAGCTCTGTAATCTTTCCTACTCTCAAATCCTCAAGCGAGTCCCGATGGATCTCGAATTTAACACCTTTGATGAAAGAGGATGGTCAGCCCCTGGCGCTGCCTCAGTGCAATTACGCATTTGCTGAAAAGCCACACTTACCCTTCGCTTCCTCTGCGATCTGAATGAATTCGTTCCAAGTGACCTTGTCTCCAATTATATAGCTCTCTTTCGGCCATTTTGGCAGGCTTAGGCTGGCAATGGTGAACTTGGCAATATCGAAGGTATAGGTAAAGGTGACCGGCACGTCTCCAGAGCCGGGAATGCCAGCGACGTTTGATTGCATGTCCACGCAAATACATATGTTTGTCAAATATGATTTCACATGAGGGACGCCGTAGTAATCGAGAAAATATCCATTGTAGATTGCCATATACTCCAGAGACCGGGATTTTTCCATGGCGTCCATAATAACAAGTTTAGGCTTGATTTCGGGGATATGTGCCTGTCTGCATAGCCATGCTCATGTCAGTTACGGTACGCAGATCGGCCATGGCATGGCATCCGCATACTCGGGTCCATAATGAAAGCTCCCCCAAATGCTAGGAATATATCTAGTAACAGTATGTGCTTGGTCCGCTGCTTTGATCAGGTTGATTTCTGGTTGCAGTGCGGTCAAGTAGTTGATGCAGGATATCACTATCTCTACATTCTTATCCTGGAGCAATTGCGTTATCTCATCTGGATTATCGTAATCTATTGCAAGAATTGGATATCCCAATTCTTTCTCGAGATCGGGGTATTCCTTGTGAGGTCTTGTCAACGCCGCATAGGAAACATATAGTAACAGGGCACCCTCACCTGACGACTAAGGACGAATAGTGAAAACTCCGGATGCTCCCGAAATTCCTCGACGATAGCCCGGCCGAGGCCCGAGGTCCCCCCAGCTACGGCAACGACAGTCATATCTCTAGGTTTGATCCTCTACCTATGGCTCGCAGTTTCAGGCCTTGCTTCAAAGCCTATACTGGCAGTCTGTAGTCGGTGTCAACCATGTATTTAATGCACCAGATTTCATATCAACCCCGCAATACGAGTCGTAATGATACTGCAATGCGTTATCCTTGCCACACGCGGTTTTCCTCAGCCGAGGTTCATTTCGACGTCGTAGCTAGTAGATCCTCCCCTCCTCGCTCACCAGCTAGTGGTACCTGAGGTTTCTTCATCATCACATGCGCCATACAGACTTCATATTAAGGCCTTTCTACCTTTGTACTCTAATATTGAATGAGCCTTCTCTGTACGCCCTTTTGATTCCATTCCAAAGCTATCCCTTGCCTGCAAAAGGCGTGTGAGCTCATAACGGAACAATGAACTTCGACCTTCCCTCAGATCTAAAGCAATATCTTGATCGCCTCGACGAGTTCATCCACGAAAAGATACTCCCGTTGCAACGCAAAGATGACAATGAGCGGTTCTTTGACTATCGAAGAGAGGCGTCGAGGACTCAATGGACGAATCAAGGGCTGCCGACGCCGGAATGGGAAGATTTACTAGGGCAGGCAAAGCGCCTAGCAGATGAAGCCGGGTTCTTTCGATTTGCCTATCCAAAAGAGTACGGTGGATCGGGGTCAACGTCTCAGAACCTATATATGTGCGCCATCAGATATCACTTGGCAGCGAATCATGGAGGCGGCTTGGGCTTAGCAAATGACCTCCAAAATGAACATAGTGTCGTTGCTAATGACCCTGTAATACTGATGTTGCATTACTACGGAACACCGGAACAGCAGAAGCAATTTATTCCAGCAACGATCAAAGGAGAATTCCGCGCCACATTCGGCCTGACGGAAATATATCATGGCTCGGACGCGACGTTTCTTGATACCACTGCGACTCCAGTTGCTCTGGAGGGCGGTCAAGCTGGGTTCGAGATCAACGGAAACAAAAAATGGCAAACAGGGGCTCATCACGCAACTCATTTTCTCATCTTCGCCAGAACCTCGGGCCGAAAAGGTGCTGCGCGAGGCATTACGGCGTTTTTAGTACCCAAGGGAACTCCGGGTGTACAAATCGAGTCTTATCAGTGGGCAATGAATATGCCAACGGACCATGCTACAATACTCCTGGACAAAGTCCGTGTACCAGCTACTGCTATCCTCGGCCCCCTAGATGACGGCCTTTCAATAGCCCAGACATTTACACACGAAAATCGCATCCGACAAGCCAGCTCCAGCTGCGGTGCGACGCAATACTGCATTCAACGCAGTATCCAGTATGCCAAGGATCGAAATGTGTTTGGCAAGTCACTGTCGTCTCATCAAGCCATCCAATGGCCGTTGGTGGAGCTTGCAACCCAGGCCGAGATGCTCAGGCTACTAATACTTCAAACTGCTGTTGAGATGGATCAGATCGTGGCCGAATGCAAAGAATCAAATGCGAAACCATGGATTCGTATCGAAAAGGAACTGGGACACAAAATCGGAATGTGCAACTACTACGCCAACCGTCTCTGTACTCAGGCAGCAGACCGTGCGATGCAAATACACGGCGGGAATGGGTATTCGCGAGATTACCCTTTCGAGCATATCTGGCGGCACTTCAGGCGCTACCGTGTGACAGAAGGAAGTGAAGAAATCCAGATGAGGAAGATCGCCGCCTATTTGTTCGGGTACAAGTCGACTGGCAAAGAGCAACAACCTAAATTGTAAACGAGACTGCGATACTCTATTTCCCTGAGGACCAGGCTGTGATTACAACACAGAAAAAACTCAATCTCAATAAGAGCGTTGACTGAAATCGTCATCGCACACTCGCAGAATCACGGATACAGATCAAGCTCCGTGACGGCGCCCCGAGTCGGGTAGGAGAGAAGCTGTTGGCGGTCGAGTAGATTGGTTTGGCTATCGACAAAAGCACGTCTGGCATCAGACCTACTGCAAGTTCTTACCGATGGTGGTGTGGAATACATCGTATCCACATGATCACAGTGCGCATAACTCTCGGATCATGAAATGTGGTCAAAGAAAGAGAAGTCTTATTGTTACTGATATTCTATATTTGGCCCATGACACCTGAATTGAAACACTTCCATGCAAAGAAAACCAGTTTTGAAGGACTTGGCGTGCTATCACCCAGGCGAAGACATCATCCGACCACTCCTTGGGGGAGAGAGGGTTCTGACCCAGGACTTATCGAAACAGAATTGGAGCAACTCTGGAGTCAATGCTACAACACTTGCATGATTTGGACCAGCAACCAAGCCAAAATCGGGGGCCATGTCCTTAACTACTAACGAATAGGATAAGCAAAGACGGCAATTCAATCCATCATACCGTTGTTACTTGCGAGAGGGTATCTAAGGTGTCATCCAAGGACATGATTCTTGGTTCAGAAGGACTGCATCCGGTATTTCACCATTTGCCCCGTTGAGGACCTAATTCTACCTGCTGCCCAACCTACTGCCTTTGCGAAACTCTCGGATAGGATCAGTGACAATTCTTGCTATCAATCAAGTCAATAAATGATGCCCCTGACAAGGTATGGATGGCCAGGCACGGGATTATGGGACTTTTCATGTTTACCTAGGTTTGTTGCCAAGCTCGTTATCCAAAACAGACTTGAAATTTTGCATTTTGACCATTCTTCTATCTCAAGGGTACCCAGAAATATACCTCCTGCATTTTTAGACCCGCGGCAGTCTTCTGCTGAGCGTATGTATCGTCTAGTCTGACGCGTGCTTTGCCAAGCGCGTGCAAGCCCCATGCGAACCAGAAGCAATACTCGTGCGTTCCTCTTCGGGTAAGATCCAGAATGACAACTTCAGCTATGATTTCAACCTACATGTTAGGTAGTCATAGGCTTCAGCTCGCCTCTCAGACGACCATTAGCAGTGCCAGAGACTTCCATCATCGAGTGAAGTACATTGTAGCCAGCCTCTTCCGATGCCTCCTTAAAATGATCTCGTACAAATTCTGGAGTGTATTTTCCCTGCTGTGTCCAAACACCAAGAGTTTCTCCAATGAAGTACCTGCCAAAGCTGGCCCCGTGAGCATAGATGAATTCGCCCGTGGTCTTGCAGGATTCATGCAACAGCCACACCACTACTGGTGCAACGGCCCATGCGGGCATCGCTGAACTCAACCACTTGATCATCTCAGCGTCTCTGATAGTTCCCTCCATCATCGGTGTAAAAGCGCCAGGAGCTATTGCGTTGGACTGTATGCCGTATTGAGCACCTTCAACAGCCAACGAATTCGACAGAGCGTAAAGAGTGCCTTTGGCACAAGCATAGGCCGCCATGTGCATGGGACCAAGGACGCCAGAGGAAGAGACCATGATGATGCGGCCGTAGCGCTGATTCTTGAAATGTGGCCACGCTGCTTGTGTGATCAACCAGGCGCCCCTCGAAGTGGGAGGTCATTACTTGACGAAAGTCATCCCTAGAATATTCATCACAAGCACGCGACATGAAGTTTCCCGCATTGTTGACGATAATATCGATCCTGCCAAACTCGTTGATTGCTTGCGCAACAATCTTTTGAGCGTTTTCGGGGTCGGCCACGCTTGCGATGCACTGGGTTGATACTCCACCAGCCTTGGAGATGATATCACTGGTCTGCTGGGCTCGTTCTGTAGAGATGTCGTTGACTACTACCTTTGCACCGCGTTTAGCCAGTAGCAAGGCATATTCGCGACCACAGCCTGCTCCAGCTCCTGTGACGATTGCCACTCTGCCATCGAATCGTAACTCTTCTTTCGGATCGATTGCCATTGTTCGCCTTGTTGCTCCGTTGTGTTCAGATTGGCCAATGCCTGAGTTGAGCTGAAAAGAGGCACGTCTTGAAATGGGTGTGAGGACATTGAAACAACTCTTGTCCGAGTAAAGATTTTGCGCAAATACAAGAATTGATTGACTAGCCCAGTCGACAGGCTGAATTATATTATACGAGTCGGGTGTTTCGAGGCCCGCCTCTCCTTCCTATTGGCCAACCACGTGACGTGACGTTGCCAAGGCAATGTTACGTGAGGCAGTTGGCCTGGCAATGTTGCAACTTGCCCCCCCCCCTTCCTTTTCAGTCTTGCTCTCTTGTTAGATAGGACAATAACGCATTCCTTCACTAGACTCCACAGTCTATCACTTCCGCGCTCTACGCTCTGTCGCGAGCCTGTAAGGCCTGTGAAAAGGCGAAAGTTAACACTGGAGCGACTGTGGATGCATTTCGAGTACTTCCGGCAGGATGGAAAGGGTGTCCAGGTTCTTTTACGAGACTCTGGGGGGTTCCCTGCCCGCATTTAGTTCGCCGGCGAGTCCTGGATTGGGATGCCCTCAGAGTCGGCGTTGAACAGCCTCCACAGGTTCAGTCTCGCCACAGATTTGATTCTCCGGGCAATCAACGAATGCCAAGCGAGCTTGAGCGGGTGGATTGCGGGATTCAACGAATGAGGAGTTAGGTGTTGAACAAATGGTGACCTATCGTTCATGGCAGACCCACTCATTCTGTAGCACTCGCTTACTAGCCTGCAACACCATTGACAGGCAACAACGCCAAAGTACACCACGGAGATAGATATATAGATAGGCTCTATCCTGCACTCATGAGGAGAGCCAGAGCACTCTTTGGTTCCGCCAGACTGCCGGTACTCACCGAAGAACTGATATCTCTTCCCTCGGCGGAGAAGCGAGCTGGTGATCCCGATGATGTTGCCTTTGTTGTCGGATTTCTGGTTTCTGAGGAAGCCCAGTGGATCAACTGGAGCCTTCCTAGTGGCAGAGGCGGCTCAAGACTTTTGGGCTGCTTTGCTGGGTTAGAGGGCCTCAATACAAGATCCCAAGTGACAGCCAGTCTTTCCTTATGCGGAAGAAGAACCGCTACAGACTGCTTGAATCAGGGAAATCCACCACGATTGCTCTATCCAACCAATGAACATCGCTATGAAAGGAGTCAGCATGACCTTGGGAGGACAGATACCGCGGGCCCTGGCAGTGAGTTCTTCCCTTCAAGCCAAAGTAGAAGTTTCGTATGATATGGAGGGTTAGCCCCGATGCGTGATAAAAAGATGAGGTGTCCAAATCGTAGCTCTGCGATTGATGTAGAACATTCACACTTTTGCTGACCAATGGATGTTGAGGAAATTTGTGCTCCAAAGGATGTGAAACTGTTGGCTTACCAGTGGTCTGACTTAAATTTTTTTGCTGAATTTCGACTCGTATGTTCCGACGAGGGGGTTAAGATCGTTCTCGGACTACTTGCCCAGCACGCCATGGGGAATCGGCTTGTAAGGAACTAAGTCAGACCGCCCCTGATACACGTCCGGGTGTGCTTCGATAACGGCCCTCGGAACATCGGATAAAGAAAGGGCTTTCTAATAACTTATACTTTCTGATTTCTCACCTCTTGGTTCAACAAATATGCACCTCGTTGGCTTTACGCCGTGTCGCGACCTACAACACCAGCAATACACGGTCTCCCCAACTCCACACTGATCCTCACCATGTTACAAAAGCTCCATTCGCAAGCCGAGCTCTTGAAGACTTCGTTCAATGCCCTCTCCGGGGAGGCCAAGCTCGGTACTTGCATTTCTCTTTTGGGCGTATTTGCCTTCACATATTGGTGGCTCTTCACGCCTCGATATCCGAAAGCTCCGACTTTGAGGGTTTCAAAGAAACCATGGATCTTTGGAGAGCTTGAAGATGCAAAATTATATGTGACCAACAGCATCGACTTGCTTCAGATTGGCTGGGAGCAGTACTCGAAGCATGGTACCAACTATTTGCTCAACACGCCCAAAGGAAAAATTTACATCGTTGCGCCAAGATACATGGATGAAGTTCGTCGCGCACCAGAGACACACGTTGATAACACTATTGCAAACAGCCAGGTATATTGCTTCGTCTCCGTATCTTCAGTTGAAACCATTGTCTAACGGACGGGTGTCTTTTCTAGCTGACCCAAGTAGCCTGGACGCTCCACCGCCGTCTTGCGTGGGACCAATTCCATTTTCATACACCTATCAGCAAAAGTCTCACCGAGAGCTTAGGCCCAAGGCTTTTGGATGTCGTGGAAGAGGCCAAGATGAGCATAAAGGACTACATTGGTTCCGAGAAGGGTATGGAAGCATATTCACAAAGTAGTGATACTGCATTTGCGTTCACCTTCTAACCTTGATGGCTTGCAGATTGGACTCCGAAGAAAATGTACCCCGTGGGCTTCGAGATTGTCACACGTACAGCCAATAGATTGCTGTTTGGCGAGAAACTGGCACGAGATAAGGAATTCCAGGATCTCTCCGTAAACTACACGAATGTCCTTTTCGGTGGAGCAGAGATGATCCGCAGTTGGCCGAATTTTGTCAAGCCCTTTATAATGTGGCTGCGGACGGATATCTATAGCGCACAAGCTATAGCCAGAAAACATTTATATCCCGTCATCGACCAGCGCATCAAAGCGGAAGATGCTTACAATCGAGCCGGTCGGCAAGCAGAGTGGAAGAAGATTAAGCCTGATGATGCAATCCAATGGGTTCTCGACGTGGCACCCCCCGACCAGCGAAAAGCGGACATCACAGTTTATCGGATGCTACATATCAACATTGCGGCAATTCATACGAGTAGCATTACCCTGCTTGAGGCGTTTTACTTCCTGGCTATTTTCCCAGAGTTTCATGATGAACTCCGAGATGAGATTGTCCGCGTGTTCCGCCAGGAGAAGAAATGGACTAAACAGGCTTTGACACACCTGATGAAACTCGATAGTTTTCTTACAGAAGCTCTTCGATTCTGTCCCTTCACTGCTCGTAAGTTTAAAAGGAGAACGACGTACGTAACGATGGTATACTGACTTATCAACAGTGAAAATGCAGCGATATACGGTTAAAGATTGGACCTTGAGTGATGGTACTGTCATTCCTAAAGGGGTCTATTTTTGGTGCAATTTTACCGCACTATCCCTAGATGAAGACACATACAAGGATGCGCATCGATTCGACCCTTGGAGGATGTATCGCAAGAGACAAGAGCCAGGACAAGCAAACCAGCACCAGTTTGTGATGACTTCCGACACTAACTTGACCTTTGGGCACGGCAAGAAAGCATGCCCCGGTCGTTTCTTTGCAGCCAACGAAATTAAAATATTGATGGCTCTGCTAATTACAAACTACGAGATCCGCTGCACGAATATTCGAGGAGTCGAGGAGATTCGAAGAGGTGGATGGATCAACATTACGAAGAATCCCATCAACCATCCTATCGTCGACTTCAAACCCAGAGACGACCAAATTCCCGAAGATATCAGACACTTATTCCTGGATATCTAATGCCTGATACATCAACTATTCTTGTATCGTACGACACTGCCCCTGGGGTTCCAGGAAGATCAAGTCCCAAGAGAGATGGTTGTGTTTTATTTCCTCCTAAGCACGATACTGGGATGTTACAGCAGGCTTATTGAGCCTAAATTTTTGATTCACCATGCCTCATCTGGCGTAATCACTATAGTAACGAGAGAAACGGCTTACCAGTCCTGATCGTTTTTACAATCCCTCTGTAGAAGAAAGTGCATCAAGACTAAAATGTACGCTTGGATAGATCAAGCCAATCACCTATCTTCTTCAGGCAAAGTCGTATCTTTCGACTCCCATGAATACTGCTCCCACAAAGAAGTTCTGCGGGAAGGTTGTAGCAATTACCGGTGCTACATCAGGAACCGGCTTCGCGTTGGCGGAGCCGCTGTACGAGCAAGGCGCATCTCTTGCTGTCAGCGGCCGAAATGCACAACGACTGGAAGTTCTTTCGCAAGCACTGAGCAAGCAGCAGAATGTACCTGAACAGCGGTTCATTGCAACCATCGTCGACGTAGGAAAAGAAGCGGCACAGGTAGATGCCTGGGTCGAGCAAATAATTTCGATTTTCGGGAAGCTAGACTGCGCTGCGAATGTCGCAGGTGGCTCAGCTGGGGAAAGTTTCTCTCTGGTGGCTGAGAAGATGGACGAAGAGTTCGAAGCGGCCATGGATACGAATCTTCGAGGAGTCATCAACTGCATGCGAGCTCAGATCCCTCACTTAGGGAGGGGCTCTTCTGTAGTCAATGTGAGCTCAGGCTCCGCCATCAGAGGGATTCTAGGCTTGAGTCTTTACTCGGCCGCCAAAGCCGGCGTAAACAATCTCACGAAGACAGCGGCACATGAATACGGGCCTCAAGGCGTCAGGTTCAACGTGGTAAACCCAGGCCTCATCTTGTCGCCCACCGTGCAAAATCTGGGATCAGAATTTCCACGACGTCTTATTGAAACCACTCCTTTGAGGCGTGCGGCCGAACCTGTGGAAATTGCTCGATCGGTGGCGTATCTGCTAGGAGACGACTCCAGTTTCCAGACCGGTTGCATCATGAATGTGGACGGAGGCTATTTGACAGGAATCGCGGCGTTCTGGGCCTAGGGCAAACCTATACTCTACAGGTCGATTGAATTAGAGCTTTGAGGGCAACATGGTTTCTACGTCCTGCTGTCGTATGTGCTTATTTTACAGATGACGCCGATTATCTCGAAAAGCCGCTCAGCACCCGTCAGGAATAATCCAGGCTACCGCCGGTCATCAGGATTGACTGTTTCTCCAAGTGCTGAAGAAATACAAATGTGCCCATAGTCGGGACGATCATTACGTCAGATTTTTTTAAAAAAATGGTTATAGGGTTTGGTGTTTCGAGGGGAAACAATGCTGCTTTAACTTGTCTATGTCCCGAACAATTCGTTTATAGCCTCGTATGACTCCTGGAAGAATCCCTCAACTCCTTTACTATCGCCATCGCATAGTCAGAATACCGATAGACCTGGGACACATATTGTTTTGCGGTCTTGCCGCTCGCCTGGCGTTGCGCATAACGCGCGCTAATGCCTTGTACGATGATGGCACTCCTGAATCCCCAGAACGCGTTGCCCCAAGCCAAATCCACCGCGACATTGTAACCTGATTCTTCTTTATACCATTTCAGTGCTTGGTCTAATGTGGGCAGGCCGGGTGTCACTCCCGGCGAAAATGCGTCTGGCTCACCAGCTGCGATGCGGGCTGCTTGGCTCACCTGGTCCAGAAAAGACCACGGTGATACAAGATTGACGACGTCGGAAAGTGGGTGTCCAATGGTCGCCATTTCCCAGTCCAAAACTCCGATGACTCGAGGTTCGGTCTTGTGGTAGATGAGATTGTCAATCTTGTAGTCGCCATGTATAAGGGTTGCCCGGTCTGCTGGTTGCTGGGACTTGTCCGATAGAAAGCTGGCCAGTTCGTCAAAGTACGGTATCTGCCCGACACGCTTGTTCGTGTCGACGTCTTGAACCGCTGCTTGGACCTTAGAAAGATTGCCGAATGTCTTCATTTGTCTGTCATAGAAACCTTGGTGCCGACCGAAGTCAGAGAGGCCAACCTTTTTAAAGTCCACTCGATGTAGTTTGGCCAGCGTCCGTACAGCATCGCGCCACCTGCTCGTGTCAGTAGATGCTTCGCGTGGCCGACTTTAACCTACATTTCGGTCCTTTCCTCAGTGCTGACATTTGGGAAATGGATCTCTGTGATAACTCGACCGTCCAGGAATTCCATGATATAGAATGCAGTTCCAATTACGCTGTCATCTTCACACAGCATATATACCTTGGGAGCCGGGACATCGGTCTGTTCGAGGGCGCGCAGAACCTTGAATTCGCGCGTTACTTGATGAGCTGTCTTTGACAGCAGTTGGCCCGGCGGCTTCTTGCGCATGACATATTTGCGACGGTCTGCCGCGATAAGCTGGTATGTAGGATTTGACTGTCCGAAACCGAACTGGAGGACGGCTTTCGCTAGCATGCAAGCTGTAAATCATAGGTGGTGAGAGCGAGATTTACCTGTTTGACCTGCAGCGGGGTTTTGATTTCCGGGATGGTTCGGTCAATATATCGCTCAAGCGACTTGAGATCAATTGGCTGGCGAACTTGTTCGGCCATGGTGCTGGTATTGCTGTGAGGTTGACCAAGTCAGTGGCATCAACCACCCAAATATCCAGCAAAACGACCTGTTACTTGAAAAACATCTGCTGTGGCTAGGCGCAGTTGCACGAGATTACCTAAGACTGTTGCCAATCCACTGTCGACGCCATTCCGGGTGTCGAAAGAGACGAGTCGAACGGTGCTGAGTGCCGCACCATATGAGACTTGAGCCCAGCTCCTCCGGTCCGCAGTGATCACCGACAGACATTTGCTGGTTGAATCCTGTGAGGGCTGGCCCCAACAACACCAGACCTTTTTTTTTTTTTTGTTGCTCGACCGTGGTTTGCCAAGGGCCATTGGCGCTTTCCAAACGAGTGGACTCCCACCTGTCGAGCCGTCGTGATGACTTTTCACTTGGAAAATTCGAGACACACAGACTCCGTTTAGCACAAATTTCACAGGAACCGTGAGCAAGGTGCGTTCAAGACGATGCCTCAAACTTGATCAAGGCGCCATTCCTGTCGATTGTGGTTCACCCGGGTTTCATAAGTTAAAAGTCTCAACTTCTGACTCACAGAGCTGGCTCTATCCGCTGGATCATGGTGTTTCTAAGTAGCCACGCAGTAAAGAATAAACACTCTACAAGCTACCGGTGAGAGGATAGTTGCAGCGCCTTATCCGGGCTGTTATCCCGATCCAAGCTCTCACGACTATTGAGGTGTTGTGCATTATTAGTGCCAACACCAACAATTTAGATACTCTTATGGGTATGCATTTAATTATCTGGATTTGCAACGAACCTTCTCTACCATAATGCACGCACTGATATCGCGGCGACGATCAATCCAAAATTCAAGGGAGCATTTGGCTAGTCAAGAATAGTGGTCCCACTGCCATCGTATAACCCGACGGACTTTCGAGAATTATCAATCGTATGGTTCGATGCCACTGGGAGCTCCCTCGTCCTTCCGTCAAAATATGGGGACTCCAAATTTGTGCAAGGATTAGTACTTTATCTCAGACGAATCCTTCAAGGGCCATCATCAAAAGTTTTACTGCTGGCAATTCCGCCCGCATAACCCATGATCTTTTTGCATTTCGGGTAGTCGAAAGCCCTTCCCCAACCCAAGTTCCCCCCAATAGAACAGTATTGCTTGCCACAAACGCCCAGAATGGTTTCGAAACGGAGAGCCCTCATTACAGAGTGGATTGCTGGCTTTAAACCCTTCACGAAAGACAGTGTTGCACGATATCGGACCGTTGATGCGGCCCACGTCGTCGTCCCAGCAACTTCTGGGACTCCCTGGAATAATGATCAGACTCGAAAATTCTTCTCGCAGTAGGAAGGTGTCGTGAAGGAGGGCACACACGAGGTTCATTACTGGTTGGAAGATGAGAAGGCCAACAGCTTGGCAATCTGGACAACTTGTACGTTTACTTTCGAATACGACATTGAACCTTACGTCGGCACGTACATGATGATCTTTGACTTTGATGACACTCAAAATCACATCACAAGATTTGTCGAGTTCATTGACACTGGCACCACCCCACACATCATTCGCAAGGTCTGTAACAACGATATCAACGAAGGGTATCGATCTGTTACGAGGGGTGTAGAGAGAAGGATCACAAATCGTTGCAAGTGCACAAGGTAGGGTGTGGAATAGTAATGTACTGAAACCTGTCTGTCTATCCAAGGGTTCGAAGGCTCTTCTTATACCTTCGATCCGTTCATCTTCCTGCCTCCTTTCTAACGCCCAGCCCCCTTCCTGCCACCTTTGCAGTGGCTGGGAATTCGTGGCGTGATGGGTGTTACAAGAGTGGCGATAGGAAAGTCGGAGGACTACCGCGCTTACTACCCAGGTGTATGATATTTGACGAAGGGAAGCATTCCCATAGTGGTGAACCCCACTTGGAACCTCATCCAGAATCGAAATATGGCATACTGTTTGCCCAGACCACGCAATAGTGGAGGTGGGAAACTGGTCGCCCCATAAAATGGATCGATGAAAAGCGGGGTTGGTTTTCTGAAAGACGTGCTCTTTATGGTTCTCCGTCCCGTCTCCTTGTGTACCAGCGGCTCTGCAAACAGCAAATTATTTCTCTCTTGCAACGGAAAGGAACGACGTGTACGGTGAAACAGGCTCAATGATACCCCCAGGGATTGCTTTCGTGACTGGAGGAGGACGAGGCTTAGGAAATGCGGTGGCATGCTCGTTTGCCCGCGCAGGCTGTCGAGGAATCGTGATCATCGATATACTACCAGATGCTGAGCTTGAGAAAGGCAGACAGGCGGTCGCACAACTAGGTGCTAAAGTAAGTAGAAGGAGTTGCTCCACTGACTCAGGCCCTTCTATTTCAAGCAGTGGCTCTCGAATTCCATAGCGAGGAACCATAGTCAATTTCGCATCGGTGAACTCGATTCTGGGAGGTCTCGGTACTGCTGCTTATACTGCCTCCAAGCACGCAGTCAACGGGTTGACGAAGACGGTAAACTTATCCAGGCTGGCCAAAGTTATATCGCTGACCCGTGGGGTGTTGTAGGCTGCCCTCGAATATCGCAAACAGCACATCCGTATTAACGCAATCTCCCCCGGCTTTATCTGGACCGCTATTGCGGCAGAGAATACCAAGAATGACCCTCGAGCGCAAGAAGTATGGGCACAGATGGAATCACGGCAAGGCAGAACAGCCTATCCAGAGGAGATCGGCGATGCAAGTGTGCTTTTGTAAATGGCCACAACCTAGTCTGCGATAAGTACGACCATAGATGTGTTCGTGCGATCAACAAAGCTAACAAAACAAGTGGCTACTGTGTCAACCAAAATCCTTTCTGAACACGCTCAAGACTGCCCGAACTTCCAGGGTGACCGGTAGCACTAGAGTGATGTGCCGGAGACTGAGGGCTGGAAGACTGACATGGCCAGGCATGAAATCAACGTGGACGGTGTGATCGATGCGGGCTGCTACAGAACGCAGCGTGAATAAAAACCGGTGGACTGCCTTATCTATTACCTATACCTTGCTGGAGTTGATTTGTGGGCCAAAGCCCGCATATCGACGGTTCTAGAGCAACGAAGGGTCTTAAGTTGGTACGCCGACACGCTTCGATCACGTTTCAGATAGAGTATGCAATATCCGTTTTCGCGTTCATCTTCTTAGATCATGCTGTACATGGCGCCTCCAGCCTGGGCGTCCACTTTTGCTGCTTCCCCCAGGCCAACGACGGTAAACAACTTCTTCGGAGTGAAGTCGGAAGCCAGCCCGGTTCGTCCAGTAGTTTTGATGTTCTGGTATGTTTGCCGTATGGCCTCATAAGCCGGCGCAATTGCAGCAAATGGGAAGATGATAATTCGAAAGCCAAGCTCTTGCGCCTCGTTAGGCGTCAAAGACGGCGTGGCGCTGTGTTCAACCATGTTGAGTAAAACTGGCGTAGGCGCTAGCGCTTCGCGAACAGCCTTGCACTGTTCTTTAGAATTGATGCCTTCTAGAAATGCAATATCAGCGCCAGCTTTGATGGCAGCCTTTAATCGGAGTATCGTTTCGTCAAAGTTATGAGTCTGCAATGCGTCGGTTCGAGCTATGATCAGGATATCGGATTGAAGACGTTCGCGTTCTTGGGCGGCGGCGGTGATCTTCTGCACGAGGACCTCGGTACTGACAAGTTCTTTGCCGCTGAGGTGGCCGCACCGTTTGGTTTGAATCTAGTCCTCAATGTGCAGACCAGCGACACCGCTGCGGTGATATTGTGCAACCGTTCTGGCGACCATATTAGGGCCTCCGTAACCAGCGTCGGCATCTGCAATCAACGGTACACTAGGGTCCAGATTGGCAATCATTTCGGCATGTTCTCTCATGTCGTTAAGTGAGGCGAATCCAAGATCAGGCTGGCCAAGTTTAGAGGCACAGGTCCCAGCGCCTGTCTGAAGGGAAAATTAGCTGGTATCTAACAATACAGACGAACTGAGATGACGCCTACCATATAAATGCATTCAAATCCAACCTCCAAGGTGATTCGAGCGCTGAATCCATCGTACACTCCCGGCGCAACGATGATTGACGACGTGGAGTCCAGGAGCTGTCGTAGGCGTCGCCCGGGGGTCAAGTCGTGGTGAATGTCCGCCGTTGAGAGACATCTTGGTTTCGTATATTCTCTAACGCTGGTAGATGCATCCGTCGCAGGTACTCCGCACGTCTTTTATGCTGCCTCATCTCCGTTACAGGTAGCATCACAAGGCCGATACCGGCAATAAATTCATGAGATTGGAACATTCTCTTCGATGTATGACCCGACGCCGGGCCACTTCCCGGAGTCGAGCAGCTCTCCAAGTTTACATTCCAGAACGCCCGAGCCAGGATATTAGTGTGGCCTTGTGGAGCCGCGCGACACCTATAATTTTACTCCCGATTTTTATTTCCCGAGATATCACTTGTCCCGAGATGAAATGCCAAGATACAGAGGATGGTTGTGGACCCATGTTCGGCATCTGCGGATGCCTGCGGTAAGCAGTTAGATTATCCCATCGTACCATTCGATACCCATCCCATTTTGCCACAACGAGTCAAAGTTCCGCGAAGAGGTCTCCAGCCAGGATGTGTGAGGGGATTTTTTTCACCTCTAGGAAACATTGCTTCAGGACATGCCAACGCAGGTGAACCATTACACACATTTGGCATATCACGCAGAGATCTCAAGCATTAGTAGGGCAAATACTAAACGTGTAAAGCTGCACGACAGCCTAAGTTATGTCAGGTCTGATTGATGATCGCCATTCATGTAGTCTTGGCCACCCCCCGTGACACACTTACATGCCCAATTGCTGGTAGTGGTCGACTCGCACGATCAAGATCATGGATATTTCTCCAACTGCTCTGACTCTTCACTAGTTGGTTTATTTGATCCAAATATATCCTTCTCCACGTCCTCGTTGTCCGATGGCTTGACCGTTTTAAGAACCTGTGCAACCTTCTCTGTCATCACGGGCGTCAAGTCCTTGGTATACGCCGCAGCAACAAGGGCAACTACGCCAAATGGTATACTGGAGTACCACACGTAGCGGAAAGACCTGATATAAGCCTTCTTCAACGCCACTTGCGAGACTTGCATAATCTCTGAGGTGAGTCCAGGAACAGATGTCGGCGAGATGTTCGGTGTGGCCCCGGTCAAGATACTCAGGAGAGCTGGAATCGAACTCGATGGTAGGCCGGCTGCGGCTGCAGCAGCTGAGACATCCTCGGGCACAAATTCCGCGGCTCTACCCGTGAAAATTGTAGTGAAGACCGAAGTGGCGACAGAACCACCGCCGAGACTCATAAGCGTCCGAAGACCAGTCGCAAAACCGATCCACTCGTCTGGAGCGCAGAGTTGGATCAGGGGTATACTGAGTAGATTTGTCCAGCCTGGGAATTTCAAGCAGTGTTAGTCCTTACTCAGAACAGTGTGTTCATAGGCTGACTTGCCTATCCCAAATGTAGCCGCTGAAGCCAGCCCCATTGCCATTCCCTGTTGGTCGTAGTCGACTACCGCAATGAGCGCAATAAAGAGAGCACATATGAATACTCCAACAGCTAGCACTCCATTTGTACCGATGCGTCGTGACAACCACGGCAGAACAAGTCCAGAGATTACTCCACCCACCGTAGAAACACCAAGTGGCAGCTGGGAGATACCGACTTGTATGGGATCATTTCCTACAAAGCAGGAAGTCATGAACTGTGGGTACAGAGCTTGAAGAGAGTAAAACAGCATGCCGCTGACAAACACCACAATGGCTTGCAGGGTGAATGTTCGAAACCGCCGCCACAAAAAGGGGTGCAGGATCGGGCTTTTGGTCCAATACACCTCTGGAACCCGGGTCAGTACGACACTCGGAAAGCATATTTCTTAGCCTTACGCTGAAAACCAGTGCCAATGGTGACTAGAATACCGATTGTCAATGGCGCCAGGAAATGTGGGCTCGTGGATCCATATTGTGGCTCCCAAACGATGCCCATCAGGAATAAAGTGATACCTGAAGTGATTCCGATGAAGCCTAAGTAGTCAAAATCTCTCAATACCTCTTTGGCTGACACATTTCGAGTCGCAAGAGGAGCTTCCGGCCGATATGTGAGGAATGTCGCGATTGAGAGGGAGACCCCAGATGCTAGTCCGACCCAGTACACTGTTCTCCAGCCGGGGGCTGTGTCGACAACCATGCGGTGCGCTCATGTCGCGCTACCTTAGCAAGAGCCAAAATGGGGACCGAGGAAGAAAGAAGCCTACCGAAGTAAGACCCAGCACTGCTGAAGAGCAGAAAGGGTAATTCGATGATTCCAACAACTGGCCCTCTCCATTTGGTGGGAACTGGCACTTGTTAGAAAATCGTAGAAGCTAAGTGGTAAGAGCAACTCACCAATCTCCGACACAGCTGATACGCATTGGATTCCCCCAGCACCAGCAAACCCCATAATAGTCATACCTGCAATCACTTGGTAATGTTGGCGATTGTAGTCCTCCATGAAACGTGCACTGACTCACCAGTCCCAACATTCTGAGCCAATGCTGCAATAAGACCACCTAATCCAAGGAATAGACCAGTCGACACCGCGAACCATCTCCGCCCGAATACGTCGGCTAAAGAACCATAGAGTACAGAAGAGACGGCATAAGCGACAGTATAGGATGAAGCGATCCAAGAGTATGATGGGCTAGGCCCTACGTTCTGTCAGTACTATATATGCTTTGGACAAAGTGAAAACGATGTGTGAGAAGCGCAAGTCGACAACCTACCAACATCAGTGTTAATATCTGTGATTATAGTCACCGCCATAAGGTATATAGCTAACGAATCGACGAAACTGAACTGCCAAGCATGTCAATCCACTGCAGCTCCAGCGATTCAGGACAGGAAGAAGTACCGCCAAGGCCACCACAGCTAGAGTTAAAGTCCATGTAAAGACTCTTTCGGGTGATCGGGCGTCCGACACATGCTCCTCCAGGTGAAGCATGTTGCTGGCATTTGACCTGCGCTGGGATTGAGAAGAAAGTAATGGCATATTGTGCGACTCATTGCCTTTGGTTAGGAGTAGGGAAGCATGATTTCGTCAGAGGTTCATTGCTCTTGATAAAACACTCTGGGGGTTTTCCAAAATGGGGAGTACGACTCGTATAAATAAATGGCAGCCACATACCCTTGCAGGTAGTAAACTCAATCCCAAACCAGCTTCGTATAACCCCCGCAAAAATGGTAAGCGCCCCAGACTTTCCCAAGTTGCATACACTGTCGGAGAAAAAAAAAAAAAAGAGCGGATTCCCGAAGACGGCTTAGTGCATCGTAGCGTTCGATATTTTCGGATGAGATGAGCCTGCTGAGCCCTTCTTTAGAGGGCTTCTAACGCCTTCTTAATAAGCTAAGAGTAGTTGACCAAAAGTTAACCCAGCAGGTGGTAGGTACTGATGCCTTTTTTATTTATTGCTCTCTCCTGTGAATTTCTTAACCGGGAAATACGCGACGATCTCTGATTTAGAGACAGCTATCCGCAGGGACCAATCGAAGGGAAACGGAAACAGAGAGTATCATCCTCAGCAGGTTGAGTGAAAATTACAAGTTCTCTGCTAGTGCAAGTACGATATTCCCGCTCATAGTTTTTGCTGATGTAGATATTCAGTCCCTTTGAACTCGGCAAGATCATCGCCAACGCTACTGTTAGCTGGTCTTTGTACCTCTTCTTAGATCGACCGTAAGGCGTATTCTCTTCTCTATCAACCTTTCCTACTCACATACTACAATATGCCGTCCAAACGGTATGAAACTGGGTTGGTATTCTTGAGAGGCTGGAGGAAATTCGACGTAGACGACTTGGTTGAATACCGCACACCCAATTGTCTTCAGGGCTTCGCTCCAGCCGTATCAAACGACATAGTCTGGAACAACGAGCAGGTTCAAGACTTCTACAGCCCGCTCCAAGGTAAAGTGATGAAATCCTTATCCCTTACTGTGAAGGAGGTCTTTGAGGACAATAAAGACAACAAAATGGCTGTTTGGTTGAACAATCGTGTTGAATTTGGGCAAGATGTCGGAGTTGCAGGGGGTGGATACATCATGATGTTATGGTTCGACGAGAAACAGGAAAAGGTTACGAAATTCATCGAATAAGTAGATATACTGACGGCGCAAGGTATCAAGGATAGAATACAACAATCTTTGTATATCATCAATGGAAAACAGCCGCAGTGATGAAGACCTATATTCTAGGAACGTATGGTGCCTGTCTTGGGCTTTCATGAATGCCAGTCATAAAACATTTTGTCCATACATTACTCAGGTATATCATTAGTACTGGGCAGTACGATTATCATTGTATATCTCCTGATCCCATTCCCGCTAAATTGGCGGTAGAGATAGTCTATTGGAGTACTTTAACGATGCCTATGGTTTTGGAGCTCGGCGACTGTACTAAAAAGGCCCGTCAACTGCCTCTTAGAGGCCTCTGAGCCGCGGTCCGGAATTATCTAAGCGTGTACGGAGCGTGCAACGCCTTGAACACATCGGCTGGATGTCATCGACCCGAGGACTACTTCTACATATGAATGCCGAAAACCATCGCTGACTCTACTGTGGTAGGCTGCTACCGCGTCGTCTTGCTATTTATACGGAGCCCCTGCCATTGAATGCAGCCTTGGCCTCGTGCGAGGAAGACTGGCGTCTCGTCTTGGACGAACGCTGGGAGAGACGCTTTCGTACCATTGCCCTAGAAGGAAAGGCAGCCTTTGTATCTGCTCCTTTCTCAGCGCCAAAGCCTAGCGACGTTTGTAATTTTTTGTTCAAGCTTTAGAAGTTGATGACTTTTCTCGGGAAAGAGCATTTTGTCACCCCCAAATTGAACAAATATCGTCTTTGGGGCATTTTGACCAGAAAGTTCCCGATTTTGCCCCCTATCAACTCCGCCCTTTTCCTGAGGAGATAATCTGCTAGACCCTCTTCTGCAGGTCTCGATCCCAACAATACCGAGAAATTGCTGAGAGGACTGCAGCTACAATCATGGCACTGCCAGCAAATTCGGTCCCTGCTGCAAACCCATGCTTTCTGATCAATGCACCGGCGATTGGAGGCCCTGTCAGATTGGCAAAAGACACCACGGCGGTTGCCTGACCCAAATAAGCACCAATATCCGCTGGTCTAGCTGCCATCGACGATATTGAAGCAGGATAGACCGAGATAACCGCACCAGACACGAAGCCAAAGAAGCCGGTCCAGACAATCATACCGGCCGTGCCGTGCACCCTCGCCCAACAGAACAAAAGTATGCCGTTCAACACATAAATTATTGGTAGTGAGTTGAGTCGCCCAAATCTGTCGGCGAAGTAACCCGGAATAATTCGCCCGAGCATTGAACATCCGTTCATGATTGGTAACATGTAGAAGGCCAGCTCTTGGTCCATCCCAACTTCCTCTATCGAAAAGACAATGATGTAGTAGTAGGGAATCCATAGTGCCCACAGACTGAAGAATACCGCCGCAACTAGAATCGAATAGCTCGGAATGTTGAACGCCTCGAACACAAACATCTTTCCTCGGCGTGGAGGAAGGCGCTCTTTGACAATAGCGCAAGCGACTATCATGAGTGCGAGTAGCGCGAAGCCCACTGCGCGAATGCTCCAGGGGAATTTCAGAGTCCGACTGTAAAGAGCATTCCTCAATGCTATCGGCAGCAGAATACCGCCCAAAGACGCTCCGGCTGTAGTGACTCCAATGGCAAGGCCGCGCTTCCTTCGAAAGTAGTGGCCAATCACCGAAATGGCGGGGGTGAAAACAAATCCAGTGGCCAGACCGCACAGAATGCCTTGTGCTAGGAGGAACTGATAATATTCATGGCACAAGCTTGTCATCATGATGGAGAAAATATACACAATCGAAGCAGGTATGATTAGGACCTATTTCATCCCGTCCGGAACTAGTGAGCTTGCGGTGCATGGTTCAACGGACGAGGGAGGCCTACCCTCGCTCCATATAAATCGAACAGATTTCCAGAGAACAATCCTATCAAGTACTGAGTAAACGTTTGGGTAGATCCAATCCATGAAATGGTTGAGGGCGACTCATCACTAAGCTGATGGGTTTCGTAGTAAGATTGAAAGGTGCTGATGGTGCAAGTGTCTCCGGTCAGCGCCCATAATCATGACGTACTTCAGGATGTCTTTCTTTGTTCTCTTACCCAAATGAACTGAGCCATCCGAATGAACATCCCAACAAGATCATAGACCCCAGCACAACCAGCCACGCTCTCCAGCCACCTTCTGGAAAAGTCGTCTCGAATGGTGGTGCTGTTGTTGTGCCTTCATTCTTTGGCTCGGTATCGTCTGAAACGTTTGCGACACCTTTTTGAGACGGCTGCAAAGGCTCGGTGGACTCTCCCGGATCCTTCTCATCTATAATTTCTGCACGGTGAGTACTGTTGTCGATTGTCATGGTGTTCAAGGCATCTTCTCAGGGTTCAACGAAAGGAAGAGTTAGAGGCAATGGACGTTCCATGGACCAGACGAGGAACATTTATATCACTCATCTGGCATCGGGCCGCGGCTGACCCACATTTTACCTGCAAGATCGGATTGGATCACCTTCATGCATGGACGGCGTTAAAAACGGAAAAAAGCGTTCGGCCGAGCTTAACCTACTCCGCATCTCTGTGACGTGACAACAGATTCGTAACTCGAAGCCTTTGCGTAATCTACTTCAAACATAGGACCATTTCTCGATCAGGGGCCTAGCTTCCAATAAAGGTGGTCGGCTCTACGCGACAGCGTGAGGCGTACAACTTCCTTCGGAATAAATCCCGTCATGTCTCGAGCACCATCTCCGAAGTCTCGTCTGATTCTGACCTGCGAGCCATGCCGGTCGTCAAAATTGAGGTGCGACCAACGCAAGCCAATATGCAGTCGTTGTCACGCCAGGGGACGCGCGTGCCACTACATCTCGCAAGTGACCAAGTCGGAGTCGGGACGCTCTTCCGGCGAACGAAGGAGGCCGCTTATTGCACCTGGTAACGCCTCTGAGGATTGCGAGAGCGCCCGCGTCCCACCAAGGGCAATCTCTGCTTCTCTGTCGGTAGATCTCCCGCAAAGTCTGGACCTTATCCATCACGGCCCAGGCTCCCAGCGATCATTGAGATCGAAATCTGACGAACAAGAATTTGCCCAGCCTTTACCACATCTCAACCGAAACTATCCTGTTCAAAGAAGAATTCGGGCAGCGGTCTCGTGCGCTCGGTGTCGAAAATTGAAGGTCAAGTGTGACCGACAGAACCCTTGTGGACGCTGCCGTAAATATGGGCAGCATTGCAGGTATCTACCTTTTCGACTACAAAATACGGCCTACCCGACGGGGGAAAGGGAGACGTCAGCGCTGAAAGGCGATACCATGAACAAACGAGGTCTCTGGAGAGCTAAACATTGCGCCGATAGTCACTGGGTCACTCTCTTTTACTATGCCGAAAACGTGCTCGAAAAACGCGGAGTTGGAGTAAATCACTTGGAAAACGACCCTGAACCATGCCTTTCGAGTGAAAATCTGACCTTACCAAACTACCCCTTCGTGGAATGCTGGGATAGCAAGGTCATATCCCACAAATTGCCGCCCCGAGCAACAATTGAGCTTCTTGTTCAACGATATTTCGATACCACCGGGAAGATGTTTCGGATAATGGACTTGTCAGCATTTGAGGTCGAGCTCCAGCACTTTTGGGAGCTACCGGAGCAAGCAAGCCCGGGATGGATGGCACAACTTTTACTCATCATGAGTCTGGGATGCGATTCTCTCAACACGGTGGACGATGAATTTGCGACTTCACACGGACATTTGCCCAATCTATTTCTCGATCAGGCAAACGTTTTCCTTCATCGTACACCTTTCATGTTTCGACCAGATCTCTACACCATTCGAACTTTATGTCTGATGGTCTTGGCCAAACAAATAATCCGCAATTCTTGCTTTGAAGAAGACACGTCGTGGTGCTTGACCGGCACGATCAAACGTCTGGCTATGAGCATCGGCCTGCATCTAGACCAGCCGAGCAATACGTTACCGCACCTCGAGTCAGATGCACGGAGAGCGCTTTGGACGATAATCTTGTATTTAGATCTTCGTCAGTCTGTCCTGAGCGGATTGCCAATTCTGATAGAGCCTCTGCATCTTTCGTTTGCGGTATCTAATAGCCTGGGATTCAGCGACTCTCCCTCCCCCCTCTCCAGAGTTTCGACGCCGCAGAGCGCATCGAATGCAGCTTGTGAAGAGATATTTCAGAATTTTTTTCGCAAAGTCCTTCCGCTAGCGCACGAGATTGCGCTGGCCGCAAGATCAGTTGATTACTCATACGAAAAGGCCATCAGAGATGATGAAGAGGTTCGGCAGGTTCTGAGGGAGGTCAGATGGCTTTCGGCTGATTTAAGCTCTCCGGCCACACCCCACCACGACTGCTCGATCTTGCAGTGGGAGGCCATTCACCTTGACATTTTGTTCAGGCGCCTACTCCTTGAGCTACACAGACGGTTCGCGTACAAGCCACAGGCCGTGGTCCACTATGCCGTCTCTCACTGGAGTACTCTCGACTGTGCGGCAGCGATATTGGTTCATCAGCGAAACATATGCGAAAAGTCCGAATCATCGACGGCCGGCCAATGGCTGAGTGGGATCTTTCGGTCTGATTTCTTCGTTGCTGGTTTGACGGTATCTTTGTACCTCGTACAAAGCGGCTCCCAGCTAGATTCACCCACCTTACCAGGAGGCTACGCTCGAGAGACTTTGCTCGAGACGTTGAGATCTTGCCGCGATATCTGGGCCCTGGGAAAGAATTTAGATCTATGCCAGTTCAAGAGGTTTCAGTTTATTGACCGGGTGATATCTACCCTTGACTAGGACACGGGCGTAGGCAATACGCAAAGATTTTTCAGTAGAATTCCTTTTGGGGATGCCTTTCCACTCATGAAAAGGCCAACGGTTTGAGTCTGCGGACAGGTAGTGGTGGAGCGTTGGTCTTCGGAGATGGATTTGCCATCTCGCGCTTTGTCCATCCCGATGAAAAAGACGTCGAGATTATTTCGTGCGGTACTTTGGCAACTACCATTCGCGGGCGTTGCTAATATATATCTGTTGAGGAAACAAGGGTGATAGATTCCGAAGAACATGTCCGAACTCCATGGCGTTAACCACGGTTGATTGCCAGAGTCAAAAGGTCTCCGAATGATTCTTGTTTTTCTACCTCGATCGAAAGTACCCACAGGATGTCAAATACTTCATCCGCTGCCACGCCCACCAAGAGGCCTGGTCCAACATCATGAAACCGCTCTTCGTGCTCCTCGATAGCCTCGTCCAAACGGGGTCAAATTTCCAAGACAAAGCCGGGGAGGAAATCTCTTGAAGCGACGAGGAAGAAATCACTCTTCGATCCAAGCAAGCTCATTCAGTCATCGTATTGCATCCCTGGACAGACCTTAGTCGTGCTTATACTCATTGATCCTACATCGGATCATCCCCGACAATTCACACTAGTTTGGGCTTTCACCTCAAGTGGTAGTCGCTGCAATTCACCGAAAGTCAAAATATTACCTCGAATGGATAACGCACCATAAGGCTTGTAGCAGTTCGACGTCTTAAGTCACAGGCCTGTCGCTGTGGTCTGGAGAGGAGGCATGAGGTACATTTAGTATGAATCATCGACGGTGCAAAAGCCGTCCACGTGATGACTTATCTTGGCAAGTAAGTTGTTGCGAGGCCAGAAGACGAGATGTGCTTGCCATGGCAGACGTTCAAGCGATTGTGAGTAGCATCTTACCAAGCAAGGTGCAAAGGTCTCTTCCTCCTATTGCTCATTACTATAGGATTGATGGAGAGGGTGGTAAATATTTCGCCGTCAAATCCATGTGTGGCAGCCTTTTTGGTTTATAGTCAAACCATTTTCGCGAGCCGCCTTTAACTACTTTTCATAATCTCAATCTAAAAGCGGCCATAATCGACACTCTCAAGCTGCGACGGGAGACACTTTCGCTCTCAAGTGGGGGCCGATATACTCCGGCAAGAAACAATCGCGCCATTTCAGTTCTTTCGGGCTAGAAGAACACCGTCAGTTTGGAATGTGTGTGGATATTCCTTCGGTTTCCTACCTTGACGGGTCGATTTCGACATGAAACTTTCGGAAGAGGTGTGCAAAAGTCAAGTATAACTCTGCCCAGGCCAGGCTTGAGGACTATATCAGTGAAAGCCATAAGGTGGTCGACGGGGAGAAGGCCTACTTTAACCCTAGACAGCTGCGAGCACCACGAGAAAAGCTGACGAGCCATCTTTCAAGTTGCTTGCCATCCATATCAAGCCAACGCTCTGGTTTGAACTGGTCGGCATCGTCGAAAAGAGTGGGATTCCGATGGACAAAATGGCTGCTCATTTCCACGATCGTCTGTAGAACGTATTTGAGCATCTGGCTAGGATAAACAGGGCCAGGCGAAACGTACACCCCCCGGTATAAACTTGTCAGCCAACGTCACACCAGGCGCCGGCACCACTCGGGGAAGTGGAGATGCAACCCCTGGACTCATTCTCAGAGCTTCTTTGATCACACCGGTCTGAATTTTTCAAGTCAGCACTGTTCAAGGGCAACTGAACACTGGCCACGTACAAGATAAGGCAGCTTTTGAAGTGTCACCAAAGAGGGTGGTTGTTCCAGGATTGGCCACGTTCCCTGGAGCTCCGTCCTGAGCTTCTTGTAAACCTCCGGGTTCGTCAAGATATAGAAACTTCCGTGCATTAGTGTAGTACCCGTAGTGTCCGCTCCTCCGAACATCAGGGCTTGCGACTCCTCGTACAAACTCCCAGGATCGGGAACCGAATGATCACGGTACAATTCGGGCCTGAGAAGTTCATGGTATATCGTGGTGGAGTGTGGGAGCTTCTTTAGGTTCTCGGGGTTGCTCGTCACCTCTTTGATCTGCTGCTTGAGGACCTGGGTCTTGTTTAACCAACATCAACCAATCATGGCCATCGGGAAAGCCCAACCTGCTGAAGATCAACTAGACCGGAAGTGGCGGGACTGACGAATTTGGATATGGTTGGGGGACAGTGAATGATCATATTTTTGTACAAGGACGAATGCTTGAAGGCAACAAAAACTGGTAAGGACGCATCCATGGCGACGATGATGGGGGCCTTGTGATCAGGAGCATTTATGGCGTCCACCGAGTTTCCAAAGCACAAATCTGGCGACTCCGACATCAGTGCAGGCTTAGAGAACCCTGGCAAGGACTTAACTGACAGGTGATGACATCTATCGACATGCACCGAAATGCATAAAATAAGTCAACAGGTCGATCAGCGTGTCGGGAAAATGACTCGCAGAGGCCAATCACCTGGCCTCCGTCAGACTTCATACGTGACTTGCATTCCTTATGATGATGACTTGCCTTCTCTTCAATAAGTCCCTCCGCCTCTTGAATTGCTTTCTTTGAGAAGACACGAGAGAGAACGTCCTTCCTGCTCTTAGCATCTTTGTACTCGAGGAACCCGAAGGATGACCGGTCTTCCCCGAAGCTGTGGTACAGCGACCGTTCTTTGTCCCAACGATTGTTCGCATTGTAGATCTCATGATACGTCTCTGGTCGCGAGAAATGTAGCTGCCATCACGAGTAAGTTAAAGCCATCCAGCTACGAAGGGTCGAGGAGTTCTTCAGTGACGCACCTCGTTTGGGCCCACCCTCACCACATCGCCTGAAATAGTCGGCAAAATTGTATAACTTGACGTTCAGCGATCTTACCGTATTGACTGTGAAGCTTTTCCAAAGTATGCACAAATGAACTTCGGGCGGCAACGTCGATGTAAGCTTTGTAGAGGCCAGTGACAGCAGCAATTGGTGGACCTGGGAAGGCAGCCAAAGGGTGAAAATAGATGTTAAAAATAGCTCGCTCTACCAACCATGTCAAGCCGACCAGAAACGAAACCACAATGCAATCAAAAACGTTGAGGTTGGCCACCTGGCGGACAACAAAGTCAAATCCTGGTGGCATTGCTGTCGACATGGAGTGTATGCTGTGCGTTCTCACATGAGAAGGGTAGGTCGGGTATTTTAAACCAGCAACGCACATGGGGGACCGGCGCACAAGTTGTCAGTTTGGAGCAGATAAACAGGGGTATGGTGGCACCTAACTGATAGGCACGGACCGACGGAGTCCCTTCCACCTAATTGCAAGAGTACTGCAGCTAGTGAGAACGCATTGGTCTGGTTGCAGCATCGTGCACCTATCGGGTCCTGTCCCGCCAACTAGTAGGTGCTTCAGGCATATTTCGTAGTCACATGACCGTCTCTGACTATCCTCTTAGCAATATATACTGTACGTCGCAGCATTTTCTCCGTGCTTGTAGCTGCCTTAGAATCCTCCCTCTCCCTAGGATCGAGCCATGGCTCAGCCGAATCAGCCTGAAGCCGACCCAGCCATTGCCATTGTGAGACGCCAAGTCCCTGAATCGGAGTAAGGAGCGGTAATGACCCATCATCGAGTAGGATTCACCATTCGAACAGGACTCTGCCCTTGGGGATGATGCTCCATCGTATGTTCCTTCCTAGTCGTCCTGTTCGGCACAATCCTGACTTCTCATCAACGCCACAGGGAGTTTACCTCTCTCAAGAGCAGCATTTATAACTATCATTACGCGAATGGCCGTCGTTATCATGCATACCACGCAGGATCTTATTGGTGCGGCTTAGATGTCTCGACTGACTTCAGAAGCATGCTGAGACCGATGTCAAGGGGGCCCAACGACGAGAAAGCCATGGAGCACCTTGATATAGGGTAAAGAACTCTCGATCCCTCATTCCTCGACGATCTTGCTTGAACCGAGGATAGGCACCATCTCTATACACTCCTGCTCGAGGGCCGGCTTCACCTGGCTCCCATTGGAGACGACGTGCAGGTACGCTGTTGAGAGTGTACTAGGAAGGCGGAAAGGCTAATCCCAAGAAACAGCGCGTCCTTGATGTTGGAACCGGAACTGGTCTATGGGCAATGTTCGTGAGCACCCTGACTCTCCCATGAAATATGGTTTATGCGCATAGTGACTTCGCCGACGAACATCCTTCCGCTACCGTCATTGGAACCGACCTGTCCCCCATCCAACCGACGTGGATTCCACCAAATCTCTCGTTCGAGATCAGTGACTGTTGCGAGGAATGGTCCTTTCCAAACGAAAGCTTTGACTTTATACACGTGCGGGGCTTATACGGCAGCGTCGCAAACTGGGATGCTTTTTACAGAGAAGTTTCCAAGTAAGAGAATATTTCCGCTGTGCCGAGATTCGGGGTGACCTTTATTGAGGTGTCTTAAACCAGGAGGTTATGTGGAACAGGTCGAGCAATCAGTGGTGCCCAAATCTTACGACGGAACCACCGATGGGACAATTTTTGAAGAGTGGGGGAATGTCTCCCTTGAAGCGGGAGATGCGTTTGGAAAAACACTTCGTATCGTGGACCAGTCAGCCCAGTACATGACCCGGGCTGGTTTCGAGAGTGTTACCGAACAGCGGTTCCGTTGTCCAGTGGGCGGCTGGGCCAAGGACAGTCGTCTCAAAGAACTTGGACACTACAACCGCCTCCAGTGGGAGGAAGGCATTGAAGGCTGGACAATGATGCTTCTTACCAAGATACTTGGGGTACGTTTTTCCCTAGATTCGCTTGAATCAATATCCAATGCTTACGTTGGAATTCGTCGTTTGTAGTGGAGTCGAGAAGAAGTCGAAGTGTATCTCGCTAGAATGAGATCCGGACTACGTAACCCCAGAATCCATGCTTATCAAGAAATGTATGTCCGCTCCTCGGAATGAGTCAATGACTGACTTTGGAAAGCACTGTGGTATGGGGTCGAAAACCGATGTCAGGACAGATCGAGGAGTGAATATAGAGAAACACCATGGTGGATATCCTATCCTCTTCGACGCACTATTGCATTACCCTAGGATCAATGTTGCTATGACATCAATTTCCCGTAGGAGTTCTGCTAACAACTGTAACTTTGGCTATCGGTCTTGGATCCTCAGGCTTCTTCCTGTCCCATTCCATGACGTCCGTTAATTTCGTTATAACAGTGAAGCGCTCGGGCACTCCCTTGTCGCCCATTCTCTAAGGTGAGATTAAAGCACTTGTAGGCTCGAATGAGTGCGAATATTACTTGCAGTACAGGAGCAAAAGTTGGCCGACCTAAGGACCCACTTTCACGGACGCCGGAGCATACTTTGCCTCCCAGAGTAGTCAGAGGCCGTGACGGCCTCCTTGGGGAATCTCGGTCCCCCGCAACATCGAGCTCCTGCTCGCGTCCGCGATATCCCACAATCTCCCCCAGATTTTTTCGATATTCCACAACGTTCCCTTTAAACCCACTTTGCCATCTTCCTGAAGGATACCATTTGTCGTACGTACTATATGGGGCATATCGCCTCTGAACCCGACCGGCCCTCCACCGAAACGGAGGGCAGCAATAGCTTGCACTTCCTGCCATACGCGTAAGGTTCGCTGCAGTGTGGTTTCGAGCAGACGACCATGTCACAACTGTCAGCAAGACCAGATTGACTGCGTCCTGCATGTATCGGCCAGGGGCAAGCATAAAACCCCGCGACGGAAGAAGGCCGCTACTGGTTGCGAACTGCGCGACATGCGCGGCGAACAAGCACATACGTCGAACGGACAATCTCTTCCAGAATCTTCAACCAGTGTGTCCAACTTGGAGCCGGCGCAATCAGCTTCTCATCAGGATGGAAACTGGAGACACCGTCAGATCTGCTTAGCACGGAGGTTGAAGATTTTGAGTCGAATATTGCCGGCTACAAAATAATCGCGGAACCAGCTGCAGAAACTCGCGGCTCAGGAACTCCGTTCTATGTCGGTGAGATACAACATTCTTGGGAGCTGTTTTAGGCTGCGGATAATGTGTCCTGTGCCGAGGAAGCTAACACGACACATCGGATCCATTCAGGAGAGCTTCAGCCATTGCGTTTCATATTCAATACCATCAAGGACAACAAAGTCGCAACCTGCGCACATTTCTTGGTTCCTCAAGCTAATAAACCAAGATTAGCGTCAGAGGACTATGCATTTCTTTAAGCTAAAGACGCATTCTGCATCGAAAGTGACGAGCGGCGGGCCGAGCTCATCCTCGATAATGTGCACCCTGTTCTTCCAGTGCTTGATCCGTACGATTTTCTCCGACAGTACGAGCTCGAGGGACCTTCGCGGACAAGCCCATTACTTCTTCAGAGCATGTTTCTTGCCGCAAGCAGTGTAAGACATGTTCAACCCTCTTCCTGCTCAGTAGGATTTTGTTTTTGTTCTTCGTGCACTGTGACTGAAAGGAGGACCCAGTTCGTATCATCTGACATCCTGCGACGATCTGGGGCCCATTCGATTACTTCTCTTAAGAAACGATATTACCTGCGCGCGAAGGTGAAATAGTCCCCATGATCCCTAACAATGCCTCCTTACCACCCCCCAAAAAAAACCGACGATTCAAAGTTGCTGACATTTTCCCCCCATTCTTAGCTACTCTATGATTTCGATCACGAAGCGGATAAGGTTTGTCTAGTCCAATCACTCCTGTTAATGGGGTACTGGTACGGTAATACACATGACCGGGCCGACAGTTGGCATTGGATAGGTATCGCCATCAGTCTCAGCCAGACTATGGGATTGCTATGTCCCGGACCTCGTGCTCGACGACTTGGTTCAGTAGTAGCAACTCATCACTGTCCGAAATCAGTCCCGTTGCGGCAGCGGTGGTGAAAAAGTGTGACGAACTCTCGCCCATCTTCCTGGAGATGCTCAAACTGAGCCGGATCATAGGAGGCGTCCTTGTATATCAGTATCGTCCCTTGCAACCTCCGTCCTCGAGGGTTGAATTGTTACAGCAGTACGATATGGAGCTGCAGTCCTAGCGCTTGGGCCTCGATAAGGTCTGCCGAGTAGATGCCACCGCACTCTTGGATACCGACGCTCAGTCAATGGTGGAGATGGTGCACAATCACTTTTTGCACTTGACATATCAGTAAGTGGTACACAAGCTCTACGAACATCTGGAAGTAAACAGATGCTTAAATTATGAAATCAATCTAGTGTAAGAATCATTACTCTCTTCAGACCGATCATTTTCAAAAAACAGGAGGAGTTACATCAACCAGTTTCGAAAAACGTCCCCTCTCAAAAGAATGCGTGGAACAAATGCTTATCATCGGCCTGGGCGGAAATGGATATTTTGAGGAGCCTGGCCGAAGTGGACCCAATTAGGTATCTCCCCCCTGAAAGGTAGGCAAAACTTCCTACTCTGCCCCCCTGACAAAGAGCCAGTATGAAGTCTGATACCAACCAAATTTAAAACGAACAGTGTCACGACCCTTATTCCGATTGTGGTGGTTCTCTTCCTCGATCGCCTTTGGGCGACAGGGTTGAGACGTCATGTCGCCACGCAGAAGGTCGACCTGGCCATGCTCATCTTACGGGAATTGGGGGAAAGATATCTTGCGGCTCGCTTCATCATTACCTACTACACGGCAGCGTTCCAAAAGATATTGCCCGAGGAGGCCCACGGTGGTCTGCACCCCGTCTCCCAACATCAACACACCACCTCAAGGTCACCATGTTGTTGAAAGTCAGAATGCACCAGGAATAGACGCCACCACCACTTCGCGGGATCTACCGTGGACGGTAACTAGGCATAACGTCCTCGATGGATCCACCGAATGGTTGTCTCCAGACCTTCTATTTCCGCATTCCGATTTGTTCTGGGACCATAATTTGACGGGCGACTTTGAACAAGATCTGATGGGACATCTCCCTGTGGGAGGTTGACTCGAGTTGCTTTCGTCTCTCATGTATATTTATCGCAAATACGATAAGGGAGAAGCATGATGTCCAAAAAATACCCAGAACCTATGGATTGAGGAGAATAGGCTTTCTAAGATGGTAGTAAAATTCTAGTATTCAGCCTGATTAGACCATTTCCTTTACCTAAATTGCCATGCAATATGTATTCCTCCCTCTCTTTTCCGTATCAATATCTCATATCGTACTGTTGAGATGACTCTAGGGATTGATTTACTTTCGGCAGAATGAATCATCGAATACCAGACAGCATTGCCATTCGGAACAATTTCATTCTGTGTATATCCATTCCCAAGATATTGGTATCAGTTATTGCTACGGTAGGTAATGTTGTAGTCTTCGTAGCGCGGTCGGTCCATGGCCTCAAAGTAATGAAGTCTACTACCGGGCCAGATTGCGGTCACAGGCCCGTGTTTCTTGCCATTCTTGAACCACGAATTACACGCCGCACTCCAGGTCAACCGTTTCATGAGCTCATGAGTGTGATTGAACAGGTCGTGAATGCATTCGGGCTTGGGGTCGAAACACTTGATATTCTCGACCTGGAGCTTGTCGATCACTTGGAACATGTATCGCGTGTGCTATTCGAAAATAGGAAGCGTCGAGCTGTGGCTGACTGGGGAATTAGGCCCAAGAAAGTGAAACAGATTCGGAAATCCCTCGGCCATGATGCCCATGCGGGCCTTGGGGAAATCGCCAAAGGTCTTTTGGAGATCTCGCCCGTTGCGACCGGTGACTTGAAAATGCGGGCTGAAGGACGTGTCAAATCCGCTCGCGCATATGATTGCGTCCGCCTCATGATGGACACTAAAGCCGTCTACAACACCATTTTCGGTGATTCTCTCTACCGATTGACACACCACTTGTACGTTGGGCTGGATCAGGGATTCGAGGTATCCTGATCCGGGAGTCATTCGGCGGCATCCAAGAGCAAAATCGGGAATCAGATATTCGGTCAGTTGAGGGTGGTGACCCAACCGCTCCGTCATCATCTTCGTGACCAACTCCTTGAAGATTTCTGGTCGTTGCTATTCGTGTGATTCTATTGATAGTTAGTAATTAGTCGAGGGAAAGAAAAAACGCCTCGCCCAGGTTGTTGGTCCCGTGAGCTGATGAATGGCTAGTCCCTGAGAAAAAGAACGGGGGAAATCGGATGGACAACGAACCAACGCAAATCTCTTGTTAAGCTCGCCTTCTAGGTCGCGGCAGTATCGGTGGTATAACGCCGGGTCTTTTGTAAACTTCGTCTTTTGCTCTTCAGAATCTGGGCAGGAATTTAGTATTCCATGATTCTGAGCATTCTTGAAGGGGGTTGTGTTTTGAGACAGAGAGATGAGGCATATTCCGCTGCTTACAATGGAAATTAGTACCGTTAGGTCCAGCATATTTGGCGCCGAATCCAGTAGTGACCCACACGGGGGATCTGAGAAATGATACGACATTTTTTGCCACTATGATGAGCATGGTAAATATCTTGTCAGCGGGTCCGACTCAACCAGATATCAGCACTTATGAATACTGTTTGTATATTTTTCACCCTTTTGCAATTGAGGGATAATTTGAACCGCAGAGGAGCCACCTCCTATTACCGCAACTATCTTGCCCTGCAAAGTCGTACTGCTGATCCCATCGAGCGCTGTGCATCAGCTTTCCTTGGAAGACGTCGATCCCCGGCACATCAGGATATTTCCAGGAGCTTGCCACAACAATAAGTAGAGATACCTTGAAGAGACAAGAATTTTTGAAACTGTACTCACTTAAGGATCCCTCCACCGTTCACAAGGACTTCGCAAGAATCCGAGAGCAATGATCCGTCAGGTCCGAGGATGGACAGCTTCCATAGTCCCGAATCTTCGTCCCAAGTGGCAGACTCAACTCTATGATTATACTTGATGTATTTTTCCAGGCCGAACTTCTTGGCCGTGTCCTTCAAGTGTTGCCAAATCTCTTCCGACTTCGAACAATACTGGGACCAATTTGGATTGCGAGCCCAAGAAAATTGGCTATCCAGACGTTAGCACACAAGGGGCAGTCGAAGAATAGATAGTTCAGGACAAAATGAAAACACACACACAAAAAAAAAAAAAAAAAAAAAAAAAAAAAAAGAAAAGAAAACATACTAACTATGACTTGGAATAGTCCATCTCTGCCCTGGGTACCGATTCTCCAGTCATGTCCCTCCC
>NW_013550603.1:4912152-4927213 GCF_000835555.1 Rhinocladiella mackenziei CBS 650.93
AGATAGTTCAGGACAAAATGAAAACACACACACAAAAAAAAAAAAAAAAAAAAAGAAAGAAAGAAAAAGAAAAGAAAACATACTAACTATGACTTGGAATGTCACATGTGCACCCTGGGTACCGATTCTCCAGTCATGTCCCTCCCGAGTCGTCGTTCTTTTCGTAGATGACCACCTCGACATCCTTGAAGATGACTTCGGCTTTGTTTGCAATCTGGAGGCCCGAAGTACCAGCGCCGACGCAGACGAGTTTCACTGGGCGTCTTGTATATAGAGTGGTTTCGGATATCTGATATCCCTCAAAGTCTTGTCTGTACCACTCATTTTCGTGCGGCACTTCGTTAGGCAAGGCACTAGCGGTTAGGTCAGGCTGAAGCGACGCGGAGCCACATGGTGTTGCCATTATCGGATTCGAATATGTAAGCTCGAGATGCCTGCCACATATGCCAAAGAGTCATGAGAAGCATCCTATAACGTACATGATATCTAGCATACCCACACTGTTTTGTGCAAAGTGCCTTTGCCCGATGTCTGACGTGGTGCTAGATCGCCGAAGGAAGTGAGCAACATTTAGACGTTGACGGCCGAGCCTCATTGCATCTTTGATAACGCCGATGGAACCGCGGCTTCATTTGAGGAGATGGGTCTGGAAATCGTTCCGCGGCTCGGGTGTAGTGGTGGGCTCCGGATAATTGAATATCATAGTGATTTTCGCTGCCAGAATAATCGCGCTATTCATCGAAATCAGCTGTGTTCTATTGAGGAAAATTCAGCAGTAAACTAAACCAAAAATTCAACAGACGGTCAAAAGTAATGCCTCTGCCTTTATATACCAACAACGGGCCAGTTGATTGCTCGATCAAGCCGGAAACTGGTACATTGAGAGGGAAAAGTGTGGTCATCACAGGAGGTGAGCAAACGCTTGGGGACGAGGACACAACACCCTTTGACAGCAGATACCACATAGGCGCAAATGGTTTCGGCGAAGTTTATGTTAGGGAATTCTCTGCTGCCGGGTCAGAAGTTTTGCCTTGATAGCTGTCTTCTTTCGTATACTTATCCTAAATCTCGTATGTGCAGGGCGTTCGTGGCTTTTGGTGACATTGATGAGAAGAAAGGCAAGAGTCTTGCAGCCGAACTTGGATCGTAGGTGCACGACTCCCATCGAAGGACTCCTGGGGAAATGGAGTGATCAAGGAAGCTGATTCCTTTCTCATCGAGCAGCAGCGTTCAGTTCGTCAAGTGCGACACAACCTCCTGGGATGATCAGTTGAACATGTTCAAGCTGGCGGTTGCGCGGTCGCCTGCCAGGAGCTGTGACATTGTGGTTGCTAATGCTGGAATAACTGGCCCAGATGAGACTTCTATGCTCAAAGGTATTGCAAATCCAGCATCTTCTTTGCTTTTTGCCGTTGCCTGCCATTTTCTGACTGGTTCTCGCCGAAAGACCCCAACACAGAACCTACAATACCGTCACTCCCGATCATCCAGATCAACATGATCGGGGTATTATACACATTCAAACTGGGCGAACACTATCTTCGTGCCCGGCCAGAGGCGGCCGATTGGGACAGATGTTTCATCTTCAAGGGAAGCGTTGCCGGACTCCTGGATCGGCTAGGGTATTCTGCCTCCAAATTCGGACTCCGGGGTCTCATAAGAAGCGCCAGACGCACCTCGTGGCAAGAGGGCATTCGCGTCAATTACGTTGCACCTTGGTACGATGCTGCAAAATCTTCAATTGGAATGAAGACAAAGGACAAAGCTGATTGAAGGATGTAGGTACACCAAAACGACGATTTTAAAGCCTCAGGTCATAGAGAGATTGGTATCCAAAGGAGTCGAGTTTGCCGAGGTCAAAGACTGCGCGACCGCGGTCCTTCGGATTGCTTGTGACAAGACTATCAAAGGTATGCATGGCTTTATTCTCAAACTTGATGGTCGCTGGCTGATATATTTGCACAAGGTCGATCATTTGCGATACTTCCCCGCTCTGTGGCACCATACGGGTATCGGGATGCGGAGATGGACGATTTAGAGGATGAACCATGGAGTAGCCTTCAGAAGGTTACATTGGTCGCTTCTATTCGTACCATGGCGGCCGCTACTCAGAATGCCCAGTAACTATCTCCTATCACATGGGGTCGAGGGGATGGGCATTTGATGAAGTGATGTTCTCGTAGAACTAAATTTTTAAGAGGTTAAGGGAACCTTTTCCAAACTCAGGCGTTATGGGGTTCTGCTGCCTGTAGCACCCGCCGGAGGGCAGCATCGCGTGACGCCAATATACGCGAATCGGGAAAACCATATCCTTCCAGTGTTTGTTGAATGACCTTGTGCGTCCATATACCAGACTGGTCATGTGGTGTGTCGTTGTCGTCGATAACAGTTGCCCCGTCTGATTTGATGTTTGTGGGGTCAAATTCTGTCCGTTCAAAACTGACCGTGCCCGCACTCTGCCAGACCTCCTCCATGGTCCCAGAAAGGTTCCTGAGAAATGCAGGAAGCCCTCCGGTCCCCCCACCATAACTGTATGACTTGAATGGTCCTGCGACGGCCCAACGTGGTCCAAGGCTCGCCTCCACAATGGTGTCCAAGTCTTGGACACTGACGATGTCATCGGCGACTAGAGAACATGCCTCTCGGAATAGAATAAAAGCCAAACGATTGGCGACAAAGCCGGAGGCCTCTTTGCGTACCACCACAGGACGGTGACCAGATTTCAAGGCCTCGAAATATCTCTTTGCAAATTGCACTTCCCCTGGATCTGTCTCCGGAGATGGCACAATCTCTACGAGGGGCATGACGTGCGGTGGGTTGAAAGGATGGACAACTAAAAGTCTTGTCTTGTCCTTTAATTCCTGCACTTGTTGAGAAGCGGGTACTCCTGATGTCGAACTCCATAGATGAGCAGTGGGGGATACGTGACGCAAAACTTCAGACCACGTCGACGCCTTCACTTGCAGGTTTTCAGGACCTTGCTCTTGGACAATCGAGGCTCCTGTACACGCCTCGGCCAAAGTAGAACAGAGTACAAACCGGCCGCCGGAGATCAACGAATCCACTGACAGAGAAGGGTCGGTGGATTCAAGGTATACCGGAAGCATCGATGCAACATGTTGCTTGAGGTCAGGTCGTGGGTCGTACACGCGGAGCAAGGCGTCAGAATGCTTGAGGTGCAGGGCTGCAAAGGAAATTCCAATGGTGCCCAGCCCGATCAGAGCTATTACTTGTCTTGCAGGCTCATCCATGTTGAATCACGCACTTAAGCTTGCTCCGAACAAGTCCTGTACGGTATTGAATTTGACTCTTCTCACCAAGAATTCGGCGTCTATTAAGGTTAATCGTGTTTTGTGTAGCAAGATTGATGTTGCCGAGTGGTCCTAATGCTCCGCGTCAGTGGTTGTGGTCCGAAGTCGCGATCAGGAGTCGCTGTCCCGAGATATTTCCAGGCACACGATCGTCGCGATTAAATCTATATCATGCTCGCTGTAGAATAATTGTAGCACATCAACACATACCTTATCGCCGAAAGGTCAGAGACAGCCGACTACGTGCCGGAATCCAGCAACCCTGTGATTTTACGGAGGACTTCTTCTATTTCGAAGGGGTCAAGGGGAACCGTCTGACTATGTAGTTTCGAAGCGTATACGAAGTGTACAGCGCCACTTATAGCGACCAAAAAGCCGCCGGTAATATGCAGTACTTCGTCTACAAGCTTGACTGAACGATTTTCCGCTGTTGAGCAGGTTGAGGTATCCCAGTCGAGGCCTTGGGTAGGTGAGCCTACGAAATTTCACCGAGTCGTTGTCAAGCATCGATGGTCTTCTGCAAAATCAACCCGCTCAGGCCACAACAGGCAAGGTACCATGTGCTTCCAGGGGAGGGCGACATTTGGATACCTCGGCTCTTTTAGCTGAACGACTCCTTGAGCTTGTTCTTTTGATTCCCAAAAGTTCTCGGTCCGTATCGGGGGTGCGGTTGCATCGGGGGTAGGGGGTGGTGACAGCGCATACTTTCGTAGCTCTGTTCAATAATGCCAGGTTGATTGATTGATATTTTCTGTGAGTAAGATCCATGCCAAGACAACCACACTCTTGCAAGACTGATTCGACTGCCCCCGCCACCCGCCGAGTTGTCGGTCGATCCACCCCCCACCATTCCGCCGATTTGAGCCCAGGTAGTGAAATGCCCCGCACCGTCCCTCTTCCAACCCCCGTTGTATCAAATAATGGCATCGCTCTGTAGATCTGTGGCATTCATTACAATAATAATACGGGCATCTGCTGATCAAGATTAGAGACCCCCCACTGTGAAAGGCTCTCCCAAAATCGTAATACCAACCACAGCGAATCCGGTGCACATAATCACTTAGAGTTGCCCAAGCCGTCCCTTCTCCCCCTCTTAGACGGCCGTATTCCCGCACATCCTCGGTTATGGGAACGGGGACGGGCAAATGACGCAATTGTTCGTATTGCTCAGGATTGATGGTTGCCAACCCCAAAACATCACTTCTGTTGTTAAATGATAACATCGCGGTCCCTCCCAGGCAATCAAAGAGTCTCCGCCAGCGGCCTTTGTAGATAGATCGCTAACGAGCCCGCCTTGGTAGTGAATTCAGAAAATATGGAAACAGACTTATCTTTGTTGTTAGTACCTAAAGCCCTCGTATGGAAAAATGGCAGCGACCCAATGGTCTCGCATATCATGTCGTTACTACGGCTTGTAACCGCTCTCCCATAGGTCCCCCTCGGGGCGGGGATGTTAGTAAATTGATGCTGCCACCCTTGCAGCCCCAAACGTTTTATAGGGAAGGCAGCTTGAGGCGACCAAATCCGAATACAACATCGACCACACCCAAAATCGTCCGAGATCGTAAGAACGGGCCCAAAATCCAAGAAGTCGGCAGAGGACGAACCCGCCCGGTGTCATCCCCGACAGCTTTTCCGCTATATTTGACTTCCTCCCGAGCCCAACACGCGCCTGGAGAAACCCGCTGGCCCCACCAAGCTGGCTCATGAATCCACCATTTTGCATATGTTGAACAAAGGGCTATTGTGTACAGGCTCCACAGCTGAAACACTGGTGAGAGGTCTCCATAGGCGACGACGTTACTGATGGTTGCTCTGTGTAACGACGTAGTATTCGCACGTCTATAAAAGAAGCCTCAATACCTCGACAAGTAGATAGAGAACAGAGCATTCAAGACATCTCGAGTTACACCCAGTTTGACAGCATAAGATCACGAGAAAGGATGTCGGTAGGAGGGTGGCTTTGAAGTTTGGTGCCGGTGCAGGAAACACAACCTTTCCAATTATGAAAGTAGACGAAAATTCTGAATCTGAGGTTGTAGCAGCTGATTCTAGTAAGAGATCTGCTGAGGCTACGAGGGGCGAAGATACTATACGGAACAAGGTCAAACGGCAAAGTAGGCAGAATGCGGATGGAGGAGATGTAAGTGATAGCCGCTAGAACAAATGGATGAGGGTATTGTGAATGTTATCATGATCTTCATTTTTCTGCCTAGAGCCCTCAATAATGGAAGCAAGCTGTTGACGACGTGCATTGCCTGCTCAAGCTAGGTGGAAAAGTCTTATTCAGGGACTATGGAAGAGGGGACCTGGCCCTAGTCTGTTTCAAGGCTGGTCAATGGATGGAAAAGACGCTTCACATACGCGGTGATGGGATGCGGGTCTTCATCGAAAAGAGTGGGCTGGAGAGGACCAGGGTAGAAAATTCCTGATTTTGAATCTATGAAGTCTCATCGTGAATAGTCGGAGGATCAAGATGTGTCGATGCTAGATGCAAGGCCAGTTTCAAAAGCCAGTAACAGCCCTTGAGGACGGGAAGTGAGATTCAGCATTGTCGCGATGCTGTTGCAGAACACGTTCTTGAACGTATAGTCGTTTGTTGTTCTCCGATAGTGGTCTCAAAACTCTGAGATGGCAGCCCTAATAATCGCTCCAGCTTGCCGTTAGCAGGGATGCCTCACCATTTTTGAAGATCTCAAACACAGTTGTCCACTCTACGGCAACCCTATCGCCCGGCAGGCGAACATAAGAAGATTGATGATAACAGAGTTGTTCGCATGTTTGTCAGCCGAGACCATCTCGATGTGTATTTGTCTGCCAATCGCAGAGTTCAAAGATTCCTGCGGTTTCAAACAGCGAGATATCGAGATATCCCTTGGCCTACTTAATACAACAATTCTGTTCCGATATCAACCATTCGAAGTGTCGGCGAGGCACCCATAACCAAATCATACACTTGTTTCGCCTAACTCATCGATTTTCACCCAAGAAATTCCTAGCACCGATCGGTCGTGAGGGATTGTACCCCCTGACATTAGGACAAACATGCTAAGCCAGCAAGCTAGCGCCCTTCGAATCGCTTGCGAGAAGCATGTTGCCTTGATGCCTTCTCAAAGAGCGATTAGTCGATGTTACATGGATTGCCTTACTATCATTTAGATCCATTGCCTAGCTCCTACGCCTTCGTATCATTACGATTCCACTCTAAGGCACTCTAACACTCATGAATAACGGCGCCGAATGCTTCTTGTATCTACGACCAGTGTGTATACTCTTCTTCTTCTTCTCTCGTGACTAGTAGGACCGACCCCATGTTGCACAATATGTCAAGAGAAAATACATGAAGAGAAGTATGGAAAAAAATTTGTAGGCCTAGCCATGAATCCAAAATGTCTTTTGGCAAGTCCGAAGGTTCCCACTGTTAGGTAAATGGAAGTGTTTGCGATACCACGGAATCCTCTGGCCCATGCTAGGATTCGGCCATGACCGGGTACTTCGTAGTATGCCATTGGTGTACCGAGACGAATCGCGTCCGTTCCCTGGGACCCAGTGCCACCGGCCGCTAGTCAAGCCTCTCCTGAGGTCGTTTGAGTCTGCGAAGAAAACGACCGAGGAATCGTCAGTGGACGGCAGAGTTTCTTGGTATATTACTGGGCTAAGAGTGGATCGTGCATTTCCTGTTGTTGAATTTCACGCCGTTGATGCATGTTTCTTCTATAAGAATAGAGAGGAGAGATACATATACTCCAGATCCTTCTGCTGGAAGATTTCCATCTAATTACCAAGCACCGGAATATTTCCATAATCTATACAATTTAATCGAGCCTCATATCACAACAGTCCTAGACTCCAAAGAATACTAGACCTTAATATCCAGCCATAAATTAGTCATTCATATCCGGCCTCTACTACTCTGAAAATCCTTCCGTCTTACTTAGAATATCCATTTATAGATCTCTGCCGCGGGTCGTCTTACGCGGGTCCCTCTGGTCCTCCATGAAGTTTCAGACACAATTTGCTGGAGAGCAGCCATCAACGAATAGAGTGGTCAACTATTGATGAGGCCGTCAGTCTGGCAGCTTCTTCTCGGGGAGATGGATTAATTTACCTGAGATCTGCCTATTCATAGAAGCTAACGAGAAACGCTAAACGCAAGATACGCAATCACCGTGAAAGAAAAAAAGTATACAGAGCCGCTCTCCATCTCACATCTAGGCTTTTTGAATATTCGAAATTCTCAATTGTCCTTATATCTATTTCCCACACAAGGCATTCCGGTCCGAGACTGATACAACGACATCAAAATGCGAGGATTGCTCCTGAAGAGCCTTGCCATCCTAGGCCTCCGCCTTGCCGGAACAGCATCGTCTTACGTAATCGATGTATTTGGATCTACCGACTGCTCGGGCGACTTCAGGACTATCAACGTATGGGATAACAGTTGCTCTACGCCTTCGCCGGGTTTTAAATCATATAGAGTGAAAGCCTACGGAGGGCATCACCAAGAGCCAGATTTCATACCCTATATTACTGCGACGCCACTCAAAAAATAGCTGGCCCTTTCTGGGTCGATGGAGGCGGCACCAACTTCCAGATAGGTCATTGCTATGGGTTTGGTGAGGGCCATATTGCAAATGCTGCAGGCTCGTTTTATTCTTGAACGAGATGCCGGAAGAAATGAGGGTGATCTCATACAACTAGCGAGTCGAACATCAAAGTTATAAAGAATTGATCGACGGCGTTGACATGCGCCTACAGGGCCTAGAGGGGCTTCTTTCACCAAGATCATCTAGGCTTTACGGAGTCTCTAGAACGCACTGGGGGAATGGACGATTCGGTTCTAAAACACTATTCGGATATCAGCATACGCGAGGTAGATACTGTGCGTTGGGGGTGACCTTGTCTGACCCTTATACACTCTTTTAGTATCAACACCTACAAGAAAAGACGATCTATGTAGCTTCAATTCAGTAGTAACGTGGTCTCTAGAAAAGATTGTCTTCTTAAATGTACTTTGCAGGGAGATCATTCCAAAAAATGACTTCGATGGCGATTCAAGCAATTAGCACCAAAATATTCAATCAGCTCTTGTCCACATTGATGGAATGGATCGATGAATTAATGTAATTGTTTGAAACGCATTGAACCATCTACAGACTCGTTGCTAGAAGCTAACGGCTGCGCTTTTATAGAGAATTATTGGTGCATCCATCAGGTAGGCCGTTGCTTGAGCTCGAGGGATGGTGGATACTCCTAGGATTCAAGTTTTCCCTCGGGAGGATTTCTATATGCTAGTACGTGCACAGGTAGTCTTGGGCGGCGTGAAAGCTACGATAGCTGAGTTCTGAGATGATGATGTGGTGTAGTGATATTGTTAAACTGGGTGTAACTTGAGATGTATTGAATGCTCTGATCTCTTTAAATGGGTGTGGGATAGAGTCCATCTATATATCTATCTACGAGGTGTACGCTGGCACTGTTGCCTGTCAATGGTGTTGCACGCTAGGAGGTGAATGTTACTGAATAGTCTGGTTTGCCATGAACAATAGGCTACTATTTGTTCAACGGACAGATCCTCATCCAGGCCTGCAAACAATAAATCAAATCAAATCGAGCCTCGAAAAGGATCGATTTGATTTGATTTGATTTGGATCTATTTTGATATTCGGATAGCTCCACTTTTCTCCCAAGATGATATACTGTACATTGCGCTGCGTCAATAATGTCCGCTCGAAGCCGGCTTCTCCGAGCCGTCACGGCAATGTGCTGAAGCCTCACTTCCTCTATCTAAGGTCTGTGGTCCCTTTCTTGTACCTTATATTCGTCCTCCCAGCCTCCCTACACTCCTCCCTAAGCACGGCGGTTCGGTTAGTAGCCGGACCCTGTCGGTGGCTAGATGTCATACTATGGCGCTACCTGCAGAGGAATCCGCCACCTTGACCCGTTCGTTTGCCGTTAAATACAGTGCTTTTCAGAAATCCCATGGACTGGATCCGATCAAGCTAAGGAGGCTGCGCCGTACACGCCGTCGAAGGAACGAGACCACTGCCCCTCGGCCCCCACCCGGCCACACGGTCCACGGATTGGATCCGATGGCAGTGGTACATCATGGGATTCGATCTATGGACTATGTCGATATCGAGGCTCGTCCGTTGACGCTCCATATGAGTCATCTCGGATGTGATCTGTGGAGCTTTGTCTAGGTGGTCCACAGACTGGATCCGATGAAATACCACGGCCTGTGAGTATTCGACGTCAAGAGTTCAAGCAATGTATTCTAGCTAGCATCGAGTCCTAGGTACAAGACGTAGCATGAAGAGAGCCAAGATACGATCCTCAGCATGTGGTCTCGTGATACGGCCCATCGGATCCAATCCATGGACCATTTCGATATCGAGGCTCGTCCGTTAACGTTCCATACGAGTTATCTCGAGTGTGATCAGTAGGGCTTGTCTAGGTGGCTGTTGAACAATTGATGGCCTATCATTCACGACTAACCGGGTTATTTTGCCACATTCGCTCACCAGACTATATCACCATTGACAGGCAATAATGATGACTTATACTCGTTAGATAGATATATGGACAGGCTCAATTCCACCCTCTAGCCGAAGGAGAGCAAAGCATTCTTTCAATGAGAGAAGTTTGAAAGTGGTCCGCGGATTGGATCCGATGAAATACCACGACCCATCGGATCCAATCCATGGATCATATCGACATCGAGACTTGTCCGCTCAGGCTCGGTTACTGTCAAACAGCCGAAGCTTACTGGTGTCTAGTGCCAAGAGCCCCTATTCCCTGGCCAATATGGAGGGGATCTCCCCCTTTCCATAGCTACAATCTACTGTCAAACTAGGTACAACTTCAGATGTCTTGAATGCTCTCCGTTCTCTATCTACTTGTTGCGTTCCTGACGTCTCTTTTATAGAAGTGAGAATATCTGCTCGTCGCGCAGAGCAACCATCAGGAATACCGTTGTCTATAGAAACCATTTACCAGTGTTTCAGTTGCGGAGCCTATGCATGATAACTCTCTTGTTCGAAAATGTAACATAGAGCCTATCTATATATATATCTATCCACGCAGTGTTCGTCAACGTTGTTGCCTATCAATGGTGATACAGCCTAGTGGGTGAGTGTTGCAGAATGAGTCGACCTGTCACGAACGATAGGTTAGCAGTTGACTATCTCGGGATGTTCTTCTGTAATACCACTCCGTTTCTAGTGCTTTAAACACTCGAACGTTCTAACACCACCACCGAACAGCAGGCATGTCACCAAGATCGTACGGTTCTCCATTACTGTAGTCCTCGTACTTATCCTAACTCGCCCGTCGAGGTTTTCTCGCGTACGAGGGTGTAGCCATATGGAGAGGGGTCTTTTCTTGGGAAACTTCCCAGAGCACCTTCAACTTATTTGACGCAGGCTTCGGCCAATCGTTTTCCAAATTGTGCTGAATGTACTTCGTCAGACGATTTGCCCCGCATGTCGCTGTGTCGGCGAATGTTCCATCCTGTTACTTGCCACAGCGATTGTAACAACAGTACTAATAGAGGGTGTGAGGAGAGGGATCATAAATCGTTGCGAGCGTACAAGGTAGGGTGTGGAATGGTAATGTACTGAAACCCGTCTGTCTATCTAAGGGTTCGAAGGCTCTTCTTATACCTTCGATCCGTTCATCTTCCTGCCACCTTTGCAGTGGCTGGGAATTCGTGGCGTGATGGGTGTTACACCACGACGACCATAAAAGCCGGAACATTCAGATGCAGCCACATTTTGCTGGAGCCCTATCTAATTTGGTCAGCATTCTGAAGAACTTCTGGTACCCTCGCCGAGTGAGGTCAATGACGAACGAGATAGAGCTTTTGTTCCTTGGTTCGTATCTCGGCCCCTGCAGTCCATCCGTTCCTCATTTCTCACGATGTGCTGCCGATGATGGCTGTGTACAGCTGAACATCGATGACGCGACATATAACGTGCATCCCTATGCAATGAAATGCCCTGGATGTGGACCCACTTTTATTTTCCGCACCTCTCTATCTAACACAGATTCGAATATCCTTCGTTAGAGGAAAGGAGCCTATAGCACCGATGTTGAGTTACTTATATATCTGCATAATGTATAAAATTACCAAACTGATGTGACCATAACGGGCGGAAATCAGCCGTGCCATTTCGGCTCTGCTCTTTTCCGGCGTCTCGGCCGGAATAATACTCTCCTACTCAGCATAGTAGGCAGCAGTCATAGAGTACCAGGTTATTTCTCTTGCACGTGAACAATCTCCGAAATAGACTGACTCTATCGCTGATGGGTGCCGTGGTGCATTACCGATCTCGTAGAAGGTCTGCACACGTCAACGTGGGCCTCCGGCAAGAGCCGAGGACCAGCCGAAATCCCTTGGCACGGACGTAATAACCGTGCCGCTACGGTATTGTTATGCATTGGACCAACTAAATAAATTGGTCACCCACGTCAAGTTGCAGCTGTATTGGCTGTCATTTGAAGGCAGTTTCGTGCTTTGCTGTATTAGCCTGACTTAGTCCGTCTGCTCCACGCCACAATCGCAGAGGCGGTGTTGGGTTGACGCCACACATTTCAGCCCCCATCCTCGTGCCTACCTGCGGCATAGGCACCACGCTGCCGCATGCAGGCCACTGCGCCGTCTGAACATACACGTTCAGCCTGATCGGATATTCTTCATAATGCGTCTGTATAATCGCTGGGTCAGTCTTTACTATGGTCCAGCATTGAAAGGCGGCACGGCGTTGAGTCGCCCATCACTGTCCAGCGTCCACGGCGCCCGCCTCGCAACCAACTTTGCCGTTACCTCGCCGTCATTCCAACCACCACGACTGCCTCTCTTCGCCCGATTAGTTTGCTAGAGTGGCATCCACTAGCGGGTCACAACGAACACTCAAGCTTTTGGAGCCGTACGAGGCACGGTGTACTTATCTAGGCCGCACACATACTCACAACGTGCCGCCAGAGTGCACCCGACACCATGCGGCTTCTAAAATTCGACGATCAGGGCGAACTCAGCCTAACCGAGGATCTTCGCGACGGTATTCCCCCCTACGCGATCCTCTCGCATACATGGGGAGACGAAAAGGACGAGGTCGATTTCGAGGACCTCAAACACAAATCGATTAAGAACAAGGCTGGCTATGCGAAGATCCGGTTCTGCGGCGAGCAAGCGAAGAAGGACAACCTCGATTACTTCTGGGTGGACACCTGTTGCATCGATAAAACGCACAATATAGAATACTCAGAAGCTATCAACTCGATGTTTCGCTGGTACCGCAATGCCGTAAAGTGCTATGTCTATCTGGCCGACGTGTCAATCCCCGACGGGGAAGACCCTACGGAACGGACATGGGAGCGGGCCTTCCGCAACAGCAGATGGTTCACACGGGGCTGGACGCTTCAAGAACTTCTGGCGCCGTCATCGGTCGAGTTCTTTTCGTACGAAGGGGAACGCTTAGGTGATAAGAGGACGCTAGAACAACTGATCCATAAGATTACGGGAATTCCAATCGCGGCACTTCGCGGCGAGCCGTTGTCTCAATTCAGTGTAGACGAGCGCATGCGATGGGCCGCTAATCGATATACCAAGAAGAGGGAGGATCAGGCATACTGTCTCCTTGGAATTTTCAATGTAAGTATGCCTATGATATATGGTGAACACGAGCTAGCGCTCGTACGGCTACGGAACGAAGTTGAGAAGTCTCTAAGAAGTAAGTTTGTCCCTTTATTATTTATAACTTACATTGCTAACTTACCTAGACGTGAATTTGGAACATGGAAACGCGCGATGGATAGTGCCTCGCTCGTCAAACACCTTGTTTACCGGACGGGAGGACGTTCTTCATTATCTAGAAAGGACTGTTTACGATGCTGTGCAGCCAGCGTTATTCGCAGATCAGCGCCGAGAGCAGTGTCGCATCGTCATTACTGGTCTAGGGGGACAGGGTAAAAGCGAGATCAGCTTACAGCTGGCGCATCGCGTCCGATCGTCGTAGGTGATCTTTCTTCACGACCGTGTCCAGAAGTAGCTTTACTGACTCTATCAGACTCGACGGCGTCTTTTGGGTCGACGTCAGCTCGTTGTCTCTTGCGGAGAATGGATTTCTCAACATCGCCTCTCAACTACAGATGCCTGTATCGACGTGGGAGAATGGCCTGCAGGGACTTGCCAACCTGCAACACCCGTGGATGTTGGTTCTGGATAATGCTGATGACCCCAACATCGACTACCAGGCTTATTTCCCACCTGGCTCAGCTGGAGTAGTAGTGTTGACGTCGCGGAACGCCGAGTGCCAGCAATACGCCACCGCTGGTTTCGTGGCTTTAGAAGATCTCCCAATCGATGAGGCGACAGAACTCTTACTGAAAGCAGCCGGCGTTACTGGTGAGCAACGTCCTCTCCAGGAAGATGAAGCGCGAATGGTAGCCACAATGCTCCAATCACATCCTCTAGCCCTGATCCAGGCTGGGGCGTACGTAACACGAGGTCACTGCACCTTAGCAGAGTACCCCCGCGTCTACGAGCGTCACCGAGGGCGACTTCTCAGTTTCCGGCCGTCGCAAGCTCGGTCGCGGTATTGGGACGTATACACGACGTTTGAGGCATCGGCCGAGATGTTACAGACGAGTGGGACAGAGTCGTCGCAAGATGCACTAGAGCTGCTGCTACTCCTGGCCGTGTGCGCGCCGGAACAACTACCGCTATCATTGTGTGAAGCGGCATGGAAGGGAGCGCGAGAACTACCGGCGGATACGACAGACGACGAGAATAGTCTTCGACTGACAAAGTGGCACGTGTCTCGTCTACCGTCACTTCTGCAAAAAAATTCCGACGCGTGGGATTCATTTCGGCTCCTGGAGGCTGTCTATACACTGAAGGCTCTGGCCCTCGTGTCAACCCATGTGGATGATGGCCAGGTGTCTGTATCAATGCATCCATTAGTGCACGCGTGGGCACGGGACCGTCAAGACCAGCAGCGGCAACACGAGTCCTGGATCGCCATGGGCTCTGTCGTGGCGCTCTCTGGCAGTGCGCACGATCTGTGGCGAGTGCAGGCAAGGCAATTGCAATCTCACCTTCAAGCGGCGACATCGTGGGACATGGAGTGTATGTTTAGGGCCAATCATGCGGCTGTGGCGACGATATTGGTGGAATGTGGATGGCTACTGCATAAAATGAGAGCTGATAAGACACTGTTCACCCTGCTAGATCGGCTATGCACTCACCTTGGACTTGACAAGTCCATTGTCGATCCACGCTGGGTGCGACTGTATATGCTAATGGGCCGCAACGCTTTGAACTATGGCAAAGTTCGAGATGCTGTGCGTCTGCTGGAGGAAGTGGTGCAGATTCGAGGGCAGACACTGGCGGAGAATCATCCCGATCGACTGGCGTCGCAGCACGAGTTAGCAGCAGCATATAAGGCGAATGGACAGGTCAAGGATGCGGTGCAGCTGCTGGAAGAGGTGGTGCGGATTCGTGAGCAGACGCTAGAGGAGGATCATCCCGATCGACTGGCGTCGCAGCACGCCCTGGCCGGCGCATATCGAGCTAATGGGCACGTGAAGGAGGCGGTACGACTGCTGGAAGAGGTGGTGCGGATTCAAGGGCAGACGCTGACGGAGGACAATCCCGACCGACTAGCATCGCAGCACGAGCTAGCCGGAGCATATCAGGCGGATGGGCAGGTGCAGGAGGCGGTAAGACTGCTAGAAGAGGTAGTACG
>NW_013550603.1:4927313-5065572 GCF_000835555.1 Rhinocladiella mackenziei CBS 650.93
AGGACCACCCCGACCGACTAGCATCGCAGCACGAGCTAGCCGGAGCATATCAGGCGAATGGGCAGGTGCAGGAGGCGGTAAGACTGCTAGAAGAGATAGTACGCATTCGAGGGCAGACGCTGACGGAGGACCATCCCGATCGACTGACGTCGCTGCACAGCCTGGCAGGTGTATACCGAGCTAATGGGCAGACCGAGGAAGCTGTTTCACTGATGCGGCACGTGATCAAAATTCGAACACAGAGTTTGACGAATGAATGTTTTACCCAATCGGTTGGGAATCTGATGGAAGATGATCAGAGTGACGGCAATTTGACGGAAATTTCTTCGGGACCGCCCTCCTTAACCAGCGATTCAACAGTCGATTCTATAAGGGATGGATACGACCAGGTGGTAGAACATCTTGTTGAACTTTTCTGCTCCGATGGAAATATTGGGCCAATCTACCGTCAAGCTGCCAAAAAATTAGGATTGCGAAAATTCAGCCAGAATCACGATCAATTACTGAAGCTTTATTTCAGGGGATTGAGACACGAAGTCAAAAATGGGACTGAATTGGCAACTACACGTCTACTGCGCACTAGGCACTATCGAAACGAGATCACTTCTCTTATTCTAACGTCCTTGGAGCTGTTGGAAGATGGCCAGGGTCGACTTACACCGGTAATTTTGGCAGAACGCAAAACAGAACGCAACTACAGCTTGAATCAATTCCTCCGCAGTCTCACCATTCCCAACTCTGACGACAACCATGAGAAGCCGCCTGGTGGTATAGATATTTGCGAAGACATCGTTTCCGAGAGCGACGGATCATCTACTGAGTCTGAAGATGAATCTTCAGGCGACAACCAATCCCCATTACAGGCCATTGACAGTTTCCTGACCGGTGGCAGGGCCTTCAACCAGCTAACGATTAACCTTACGAGCCTCCTACGGCCTCCTCACACCCTGGAAGATGCGCTGCAATCCGAGAGTGAATTTGTTGTTAAGCAAAGCATAGCTCGGATCATAGAAGGTCAGCCAAGCAAAGACCAAGAGACAATTCTCGGCCTCCGCAAACAGAACCTATCAGATACCGAAATCGCAAGAGTTTTGCTCGGAAATGCACTGGCCCTGCCACGTGAGATCGCAGAAAAAGATCAGAAACCTACGCTAGCAGAAAACACCGTGACAGCTGATGCCGACATGCTGAAACATGATACTACATTCACTAATGAAAAAAAACCGATCAGCCAAACAGCGGTTACGAAGTCGAAATTGGACAACCTGACAGAAAGCCGAGTATCACAAGTACACAACGAACCCTGTCTTGTCACATGGACTTGTTCTTGTGGAATGCAACTTTGCGACTACTATACAGAGCTAGTTCCTGGAAGCTTGGAGCAGCTGCAACAGCGTCTACGGAGTGAGCATTCTCAAACGTCAGCTCCTTGGACCATTCTTTGGAGTGGCCTGTCCACTTGGGCTGCCTCGAGATCGCCTGCGACGGACGCCAATCAAAAAGTTCACGACAAAACGTCATCCACAAACCCATCAGCCCAGGCAACCCAAGCAAGGACACTGAGTAATCCTAGCATGTCGAGAATTGCCGACGCAAGTACTCCTTTCGGATCTCAGGGACCCTCTACATCGGGTGGCACTTTGATCAATACCCGGCCGGATCAGCGAGAATCTATGGTATCCTATCTCCTCCTCTGTTTCCCCGAGGGATTGTCCGGTGTGAAACTGTGTCAACAACAAATCTTGAACACGGCACCACAGCAAGATCTCCCAAACCGAGTCACAAACGACAAGCAACTCTTTCACCTTTTGCGCAAGACGTATGCCTCGGAGAGGAGAGCCTTCATGTACAGATTCTGGCCTAAGACAGTCATCAGGGTATCACTAGCCTACTTTCTTGTTGACCTGTCCGAGTATGTGGAGCTGAAACATTACGCATGCCACGCAGGCGGAGACAATTGTCGGTGCATTCCACCACCGGATATGATAAGACCATCAAACAACGCTCAGTACGACTGCATACCCAGAGAGCCACGGGTAAAACCACCTATTGGTCCGAACTATCTTACCCATTACTTCCAGAATCCGCATTGCATTAAAAGCGACAAGCTTGTATGCACACTAAATCAAGTCCCTAAACGTGTAGGACCATGTATGGCAACATCTGGGACCGAGAGAGTGGAAGGGTGGGGTATAGAGTTCGAAGAAGGTTGGGATCGTGGCCGGCTTAGAAACTTTATCTTCGGCCTCATTACAGTCGGGAGTTTGATCTTCGCAATATTATGGTCGGCCTTGAAGAAAGACACACAAAGCGCTTTTGGCATTTCTGGATTCATCGTTGGTATTCTAGCAATTGTCAGCGGATACATCGCGTCTGCGGAACCAAGAATAGTCCATAAATGATGACGACATCTCGTTGCTGCTTTTTCACCGGCCGTCGCATATTGGGCGAATGGACAGTTGAAGGAGGCGATGCGGCTACAGGAGGAGGTGGTGCGGATCAATGGGCAGACGCTCGTCCGACCGATCTTTCGCTCCACAAAGCGGACACGTCTTCATTTACGAAGACAAAGCATCTAGCATTCGGCTCTGGACTGACGGGTGGCACTGCAGCTCGAGTCGCATCTTGGGCGACTTTCTCATCTACGGCGAGCGATCAGCTTCGCCGAGTCGACCGCGCGCTGGAGGGACTGACCACTAACCACTGCTGGAAGATGATGGTTCAGCAGAGCGGCACCGGCACCAGCAGCTTTGTGATCCGTTGGCGAAATCGTTCAACCCCGCAACCTGGTCAAGAAGACAATCAGTATCAAAGACCTGGATGGCTCGGGCGCCACGTGGCACTTGATCCCTTACTTCCGACCTGTCGATGTTCTGGAAGGCCGGCTAAACCCCCCACGGATGAGCCCGGACTCTGTTCTGCAACGCTGGTATTCACCAAGATATCCCGTACGAGATGACAACAAATCACATGGCGCACAAGTCGAGAAGTATGGTGCGCTGCCCATGATGGACCCATGGAATGATTCGCGGTTCACTGTGCACTGTGTTCAGCCAGTCTGGCCTGTATCGGAAGGCACTCAATATGACCAGGCCAATGCCTGCCAGGATCCGGTTTCAGCGGTTGGAGTTGTCGAAAGTGGCGCCCCGTTCTGGCCGCCTGGAGGCCAGCTGGAGCCATACAGCATGGGCGTCCTTAACGACAGCTCGGTTTGATCGTGCTCCAATCCAGATCTAGGGATGAAAAGACACTAAAGTTGGATGACAAGAAAGACGCATCGACGGACGTTGGGATTGAGGGAACGAAAGGGGGAGAGGCTTTGCCTCGATTCGGACGACGGCACAATTCAAACGATGTTCGAGCCAGATACAGTAGGCAGTTGTACTGTAAGTTCGGTGGCCAGAACCAAGCCAGTTTCGAGATTGCATGGTGTCGAGACTCCTGGATGGCGCATACTGCTTTGTCCGACGGGATCCGAAAAGGGTTTTGAGTATGGTCCCGAAAAGGGTCCCCGCAAAGATCCTTTTTTGTTCCGGAAGCCCAAAATTGGGTCCTTGTCGTTGCATGTTTGGACCTCTATGATTAGAAACCGTTCAATGTAAAAATAGCCTCCGCGGGTCGGGATTGAGAGTGCGTCGACTTGTCCATGCCACATCGTCCCTCAACCTTGATGAGTTGAAGTCCAGTCAACCACGTCTCGCTAGCGGCAGTTCAGCTCCGGCCGTCCTACAGCTCGGTGGTCGGCCGATGATAGTTCATGAGGGTCACGCCGATCCCGCCAAGCCAAACTCAGTCTGGCGACGGTGCACTTGCACTTGCACGCTTATCGTTGATCACGCATCGACATCTGGCGAGCTGCCAGACTTACCATCCAGCTCCCGGTCATCGCGCACGATTTTGTCTTATAGGAACAAGCATTCAATGCACCAACGAGCAGACTCTCGAACTCGCTGTTACTGGCCCACTTTATCCTTTAAATGAACTTTGTGGCCATCCGCTCATTTCCGTTGCGGGCACCATGCCATGGATACTGTCGATCCCATATCGTTTGCTTTGGCCATCCGCAATGATGCCCCTCAAGCTAATTCCTACGCCAGTCTCTCTGCGTCTCACAACATTCCCGTCGCGACCTTGTGGCGTCGCAGCCACGGCCGACCCTCAAAAATGGACCAGGCGGCGAAACAGCAGTACCTAACCCCTCAAGAAGAGAAAGCTCTGCTTCGTTACGTCCTCCGCATGTCGTCGAACGGCTATCCTCTCCCTGTTCGAGCACTGCGTTCGCTTGCTTTTGTGATTGCCCGTCAACGCTCTTCCGTATTCCCCATCGCGACCGACACTGACGCACTGAAACTACCCGGGAAGAATTGGCCGCAAGGGTTCTATGCCCGGCATCCCGAGCTCAAATCCAAAAGGATGAAAGCGCTAGATTGGGCGAGACATGAACACCATATATTCCACAAGGCAACACACTGGTTTGACATCATGGGACAAGAACTGCAGAGGCCCGAGATCCTCGCCGAAAACACGTACAACATGGATGAAACAGGCGTGTTATTGAGCGTACTCAGCTCGTTGAAAGTCCTGGTAAGCAAGGCTGATCTTCGACAGGGCCGGGGAGCCGGTGTCAAGCGCACCCTGGTGACAGCTATTGAGTGCATATCCGCCGATGGTCGTTCGTTGGCCCCGCTGATCATCTGGCCGGCGACGACGCACCGGAGCAATTGGACCACATACCCGACGCCTGGTTGGCACTACGCCGCATCCAAGAGCGGATACACTGATAACGAGATCAGCATGTATTGGATCAAACATGTATTTGACCCCCAGACGCTACATCTCGCTCAGCATCGACCACGTGTCCTGATCAATGATGGATTCGCAACCCATGAATCCCTAGAACTCATCACCTATTGTTTTGAGAATAATATCATTCTCTGCCGTCTGCCTTCGCACACGTCCCACAAGCTGCAACCGTGTGACGTGGGTGTATTTGGACCCCTGAAATCGGCTTACCGTGAACAGGTCGAGCGGTTGTACCGTGGCGGTGCCAACACGGTTGGGAAGGAACATTTTACTGCTCTGTACAGTCGAGCTCGCGACCAGGCTCTGACGTCCCGAAATATCAAAGCCGGTTGGTCGAAAGCGGGCCTTGTCCCCTTCAACCCTACCCGGGTTCTGCAAGACCTGCAGCCGCCCAATGAGAGTTCTAGGTGCAACCAAATTGAACCGATTCAGACAGATGTTCCGCTCAGCAATATTCCTTTAACCACGCCTGTCACCGCCCAGAATATGGCTTCTTTGAGACAGAAGCTGGAAGAAGAAACACAGTCCCTGGGGGGAGACTGCAAATTTCGTCTGCAAAAGGCATTCAATGCTGCCGAAAAGCTTTTCGCCGAGCGTGCAATTCTAGCGGAAGAGAATCGATTGCTGTTTGAGCAGAACAATGAGAAAGTGTCTCGCGCGTCCGTCAGAAGCACGGTGGTCGGTAATGCCAAAATCATGAGCTATGCTGATATCGTAGAAGCACAAAGAAAACGTGACGCCAAAGACACAGCATCTCAGAAACCATCGCCACCCGATCGGACAAGTCATCAACCAGTGAGATCAATTGCCAGAGACGACACCGTAAAGACAGAGATGGACAAGGGACAGCAAGAAATTGAGGCTTTGGGATTGACAAGTTTCTGCTCTATCCTCTATTTTTCATAGTCACTAGCCCTGTGTGAGAGATTGTTCTTGGGAGTTGACCATCTTTGGTGTCGCTAATTGTAGCCTAGGTTTGGACTATCACTGTAGCTAGTGTAGTTAGGAGTACTCTATATTGTCATAGTCTTTTACGTCTGGTGATTCACCACTTGAATCGCATGGTCGTCGCAGCGGTGTGCTTTGTCTATACTGAGAGAATGTCTTCGTGCCACGTGCAGAGAGACACAAGTCCCTTTAATAATCATCAGATAAATCAGCCAGTAAGTCCGTACTAAGTATCAGTTGTGCCATCCTTAAAAAGTTCCAGCCATTCCTCAGAGGCTATGCGATCAGGATGATCTTTATCAAGCACTCGTCGGTGGATCTTCACGACATGCCTCATCATCTCCAACGCTGTAGCATGCTGGCCACGATCCCAAAACACAATAGCCAGATTGTGCTGCGATGCCAGTCGAGAGGGATGATCCTCTGCCAGCGTCTGCCCGCAAATCCGCACCACCTCCTCCAGTAACCGCACCGCCTCATTCACCTGTCCATTCGCTCGATATGCTCCCACCAGCTCGTGCTGCGACGCCAGTTGATCCGGATGATCCTCTGCCAGCGTCTGCCCTCGAATCCGCACCACCTCCTCTAGCAGCCGCACCGCCTCCTTCACCTGTCCATTCGCCTTATATGCTCTTGCCAGCTCGTGCTGCGACGCCAGTCGAGAGGGACGATCCTCTGTCAGTGTCTGCGCTTTGATCCGTACCACCTCCTCCAGTAGCTGTACTGCTTCGTTCACTTGTTCATTCGCCAGATATACTCCCGCCAGCTCGTGCTGCGACGCCAGTCGATCCGGATGATCCTCTGCCAGCGTCTGCCCGTGAATTTGTACTACCTCCTCCAGTAACCGTATCGCCTCATTGATCTGTCCATTCGCCTCATATACTCCCGCCAGCTCGTGCTGCGACGCCAGTCGATCCAGATGATCCTCCGCGAGCGTCTGCGCATTAATCCGCACCACCTCCTCTAGTAGCTGCATCGCCTCATTGATCTGTCCATTCGCCTCATATGCTCTTGCCAGCCCATGCTGTGATGCTAGTCGATCTGGATGATCCTTTGCGAGTGTCTGCGCTTCAATTCGCACCACCTCCTCCAGCAACCGCAACGCCTCCTTTACCTGTCCATTCGCCCGATATACCTGCGCTAGCTCGTGCTGCGACGCCAGTCGATCGGGATGGTCCTCATCAAGGTGCTCCCTTCGCCAGTTATAACACTCTTGGAGATGTCGTACCGCTTCCTTAATGCGACCATCAACTTGTAGACACTGCCCTACCTTCATACACAGATCATATCGCTCCCCTAAGTCGACCGTATCGTCCCGCTGGAGGAGACGAAGCGCGTGCGGTAGGTACTCCCGCCACCGATCTCGCTGGCTGTAGTCACTTGATGGGAACACGCTCGTCACATGCTGGACGGCACTCTCCTCCACCCGACCCGCGACCCCCTCTCCTCGAACCCAAATCCGCGTGGCCAAGAGCACCAGGCTGTGCATGTCGAACGTGTCTGTGTTTCCCCGCCGCACCACGAATGCGTATGCATCCAACGTCCCGATGGCAAACACCATTGCTTCTTCGGACGGAAAGAGAGGCAGAATGGACTGTGGAACAGCCTTGGGGTCGATGCACGAGAGGAACGTCAACAGGTCAGCGGCCGCAGGGTCGGATTGTCGAATCTGATGGAACGATACCAGCCACGTCGTGGCCACGGTATGTCGTGACCCTCTGGGTCGAGTGGAATCGTGGAACTCTCGACTCATCAGTCCCACCACGTCCTGATCCGTTTTGCCGATCAGTTCCACGTATTTGCGAATGGGTACTCCGGTCGTGTTGATATATGCTGCCGCCTGCGTAATGGCTAGAGGAAGATAGGTCAGCTCGCAGAGCAAGTCCGCCACTCCCTCCTTGTCGCGGAGGAGGTCTTTTCGAAATATCCACTTCTCCAGTAAGCGCTCCGCCTCGGGGGGACTCATCTCTACTAATTCGACCATCTCGCCTCCAACGGCCGCGGCTACCCTCCTAAAGCGGGTCGTAAATAAGATCCGGCCATAGTCGGTCTCTGGCAGGTATTGAAAGATCCCGTCGGGGTTCTCAGAAGAGCCAAACATGACGTCCATGTCATCCGCATTGTCCACCACGAGCAGCCACTTTCCACTTTCGTCGGACTCGAGCGACCGTCGGACAGACTCCCGGAGATCTTCGTCTTCTGAGCTCTTTCGCACAAATAGCTTCTTCGATATCTCGGTGTAGGCTTGTTCAAAGCTCGCGCCGCTCATGGCCGATACCCAGAACACGGAGTAGTCCAGCTTATTCTCTTTCGTCCAGAAGGCGATGCGGGAAGCCACCTGGGTTTTCCCACACCACCCAATCCCACAAGCGAGACTTTGTGGCCGCCATCGGATGCGAATAGTTGCTGGCGGAGCTCGCTTACCACCCCCCGGTCCACGAAGCGCTTGTTCCGTGGGAGGGGGATATAATAGCAGGGAAGGACCGTACGACCTAGATCTATGCGTGAGCGCGAGTCAATTCCATATCGGATAGGCCTTTATACTTGACTGGTTTCGAGTACGCTGAATGATGTATTCCTAGCTAGACTTAGCATTCACTCGCTAATAGCAAGATTCCGCTCACCTCGACTTCACCCACCAAGGAATTCTCCGTCTTTCCTACCACGAAGCGTCAGCTGCAGAACGGCCGCTAGCTATGCGAAATCTTCCAGGTACACACTCTGCTTCTGCTTCAAATTCGCCACGCAGTGCCGCACGCGGGAGATCTGATGGTCGTCCAGGTACTGATGCGTTGCCGCCTCGATCCGACCTTGCTCTTTGTACTCGGCCAAGCCGATATCCTGGAGTCCCTGCTCGACATTGAGACGGAAATATCGATTCTGGTCCAAGTGCTGCCGCCACCGGCCCACAAACCTTTTGGCGGTTTCCTCGGTCTCCGTTGTGATTTGGACCAACGTCTGCGACAAGAACTTCAGTAAATTATCTTCAACCGCTTTCTTGCCCGGATTCCCCGTTCCGATCGAGATGAAGCACTTCACTAGCGGTTTGACGTTGCCGGATTCAGCACACCAAATGTCGGCCGCTTCTCCTTCCACCTCTTCCACCGGATTGTTTACCCCCAACGCGCCATCCACGAACTGTCGGGCTCCAATCGAGACGGAATCGAAGAAGCCGGTGGCAGCGGACGTAGCGAGGGCGGCTTCACTGATAGTAGCCGGCACGTTCGGTTTTTGGGGAAGGTCATAGCTTCGGAGACGTGTAATTCCGTATAGATCCTTCGCCGCGGTACAGACGAACCTAGATGACCGTTGAGTACATAGTATAATCAGTCTTCTTATGCGTTTATGCGTACACTTTACATCCGCGCGGTTTCTCGTTATTAAATGGTTCCGTCGGAGAGTAACCCTGGCGCGTGATGACGTCGTCGATGACGGCCTTGAGTTTGTTGCTGTCGAATCGTGATTGAACTTGTCCTGACCAGCTGAACGGTATGCGGTGCGCCCTCTCTTCCAATACAGCCTTAGTCAGTCGGGTATAGGCGGCAATGCACTCGTCCACGTCCATCTCGAGCCGGCCGAGCATGATGGTGATCAAGCTGCCGCATTGAGTGTCAGCACACAAGCCACGATGAACGAGGGCGCGTGTCCTACGTACCCGCCGGTGCTGGTCCCGCCGATAAGATCGAACAATTCGCATGGCTTGAGCGCGGGAGCTCCGGTCTTCTGGCGTTCGTGATTCAGCTGGGTCATGAGGCTCTTGAGGATGTGGAGGGTCGATAGACCACGCACTCCCCCGCCGTCGAGCGACAGCAGGCAGAGCCCGGTGTAGTCAACCGGGTTGGACGGAGGCCCCGTCGCTCGTTCGGCGGAGGTCGCTTGCTGCATGAGGTCGGCCGACGCTGGGAGATATGGGAAGGTAGTCTAGTAGAAAGATAGAGTAAAGAAGGAAGACGGATAGAGAGCGCATCTGAGGCTGATGCCTGCGCTTGAAGGTATCTGCGCACAGCATTGTGAAGGGCGCTCGATCAGGCTGAATGTGTATCTCTCGACAGCGCATCTGGGCTATGTGAGCCAGCGGGCGCGTACATGGCGAATGGCAGGGGGTAGCACGTGGACTAGGTGCGGCGCATGAAGGGCTACACCGCCCCAGCCATTGTGGCAGTATGGCGGGCGAGTGCATATGGATTGGTCAGTTGATTACAGCGAAGCAGTGAACCACTTTCAAATGACAAGCGGTCAAAGCAGAAATCGTAGCATATTGCCCACCGTCCGGACGCTGCCTCGCATGTTGTGGTACCGTAATGATCCTGTCCCGCGGTTCGTGCCAAGCTACTGCCTTTGTACGCGGATCTTTGCCGCGGGTCCACTTTTGTGCATAACGATCTCTATGAGATAGGCCGCGTCGTGCGTATGCACGAGCGACGAAGCGAGACTATCTCAGATGTATACAGGGTGTGAGAGAGGGGGCACAGTAGTCCGTGGGCGCAATTATACCAAGGGAGGTCGGAAATATCACTCTCGCCGAAGCGCCGGCACGGTAGACTGCAAAAAGCTCACATGCATTTTCTGCGTGTTATGGGCCACCAGATTTGGTAACTTTATATAAACATCGGGTCTATGGACAATTTAGTGTCTATGCTATTAATTTTCCTCCCTCCCGTGAGCGACCTTCGCCGATGTGGAGGACGGGCAGGTATGTGAAATAAAAGTGGGTCCGCACCCAGGGCATTTCATTGCGCAGGGATGTACGTTACAGTCGCACATCGGGAGGCAGGATGCACATGTGGCTGATTCTCCTTACCCGAAGTCGAACTATTCAAAGCAATCAAGACAGGAGGGCATATATGGGTCCATGTTCCAGACGTTTACGGCTCGAAGCGTCGCAGTACTGGTTCAACGCCTCCAGTCGCTATCTCTCATCTTTGAGCTGATGGGCTAGGGAGCTCTAATGAAAATTCTCTCCCCATTTGCCAAGCACTTTGGCTCTAACGGATTGTGGATGTATCAGCAATAAAATATCTTAGAGAGCCTGTGCATCGCATTTCAGGGCGCAGCGGGTCGTACCACTAGTCGCAAGCATGACGAGCTCATCTGTATGGCTAGCATGGCTGGATGGCCACCAGAGAAAGTCGCAAGAGTTGTGCGAGCGGAGCTGGGGTGGCAAACGCAGACATTTGTGTCGATCCAGTGTCATGTTCCTCGAATGCTGGCGTTTAGTCCAGCCATGAGGCTAAGTGAGGCGGGCTTCAGATGGTGCCCCGCAACGACTTTTAGGGAACTGGGGCTTTGAATGGCCACCATCGCATCCTGACAGACTTCATGTTGTAACACAGAAAGGATTGCTAGGGAAGTTGTTTGCAGTCGAATTTCGTTTGAGACCCATTGATTTACTCGGTATCCACGTCTCGGGGGAATCGTCTCCGCAACGTAAGCGCCCTGTGGATCATCCTGATTGCTGAAACTCACCGAGAATGTTCATTCGTTTGAGATAGAAGGGACCAAGAATAAACGGAAAGCATACTCGGCTTTTGTGAATTCCATGAGTCTCTCGGAGCTGATTTCCAGCTATGGTTCAAAACGACTTGCCTTCATGATGGATTCAACATACGATGACGGCACTATGTCAGATTCCGTAAACGAGGAGCGCAACGCAGTTCTTGTTCAAGTCGTTGAGAAGGGGCCTCTGGAAGGTCGACCGCGTCAAGCTATGTTCGCAAAATTGACAGCAGCTTGTAGGGTACTATGGTATGATAAAGCTGGTATTGTACCCTGCATGACTAGTTTGATGTGAGATTCTATGGTCACGAAGCACCAAGAACAACTAACTTGTCTTGACCGAATTTTGTGCGAACAGATCTCGGCATAGCGAATTCATCTTGCCAACCATGAATATCCCTTAACGAATCCATGGGGAGCTACGCAATTATTATGATTTGGGATCTTCCTACGCTGATCAAAACAAGCGAGTTCGATATAGCGGAGTGTGATGGGCATGAATTATGTAAGGAGGCCTGTCATGGCTGAGGGTCCGGAACAGGCAAGATGAGAGTACACAGACAAGAAAGAGGTATGCAACAGAGACACAGCAGTCACGCGTGCGCAGAGAGTCTCTGAGTCCATTGAGTTCTTTCTAATCGTACAATCTTCCCTACGAAGTTCATACAAAGAAATCAGCTGAGTCGACTTTCGTATGTCGTTGCTCCACGATACTCACACCAATATCCGTCCTCCTTGCATGATAGGCTAAACCATTCATCACCTTTACGGCCGGCACGAACATTTATTGATCTGAGTGCGACCCAGAAAATTGATTGGCAGAAGCGATATGTGACGTTACGAGGCGGTACGACAATCTCTTCGATACTTAATTTCCTTACAGCATGGGCATCCATCAAGCATTGTAGGAAGGGACAGAGGCAGAAAATTGAAGCAAGTCGTCTCCACCTCCATTTCTATCCGCACTGGCTTGGGAATGCCACGGTGAGGAAATTCCTTGTTGGTTATGAATTGATGGCAGAATCGCAAGTTGACCCTCATCTTGACCACGACTACAGTACGTTCCCTCTTTCATCCCCTGTCAAACTTCTTTCATTGAATTTGGTCAGAGAGTGGCATGGAACCTATCCATATACCTATCTAAAGAGCGTACGTCATCATTGTTGCTTGTCGATGGTGATACAGTCTGGTGAGCGAGTGTTGCAAAATAACCCGGTTAGTCGTGAACGATAGGTCACCAATTGTTCAACATCTCTCCACATAGGCGTCTCGGGACCAAAGCATCCAAATCAAGCTCATTGAAGAAACAATTACGGGTCCCGCCAGGCCACGTCCCCACCTTGTCGAACCGAAGATAAGCCACTCGCTGAAGAAATGCCAGACTGCGATCACGTATGTCCATATGGCCAGGTCGTAGAAAAGTCGATTGGTGATATTGTGCGCGGCGTAGATTCGAACTACTGCTGCGAGGAAGGTCCACGTTCCAAAAGTGCGGGATGACAGAGGGGTAACTGGACTGGATTCTGGGTCTGCATTGGACGATGATGGTTTGTGTCCCTCTTTCGAAGATCTCCAACCAGGATAGACTTGAGTCGTGTATTTCAAGGTAGTGTAGGCTTGGATGGAATTGCCCATTGAGGTGGCCGAAAGCTACCGTAACAAAAATGTGAGTTGAGGATTTGCAAAGTCCGACCTAGAGTTGAGCCGACACTTACTAGAACGAGCCATTTAGGGAGCAAGCCTTCATGAGGCGGCAGAATCGAAAGGAGCCTGTCCATGGCGATAAAGAGGTAGGGTCAGTTTCGCTACGACCTCTACTGGTAACAATATGTTGTGATGGCAATGTCGGTGTCACCCTATCAGCCGGGATATTTCCCTCTTTTCATTTTGTGCCTTGGGGAGGGTACCTTATTATTAGCAGGCTGTCTGGAGCCGGCGGGGAAGAATCTGCCTTGCAAAACTAGCTTCCTCTCTGAAACACTTTGTTGCCGGCCTTATCTAAACGCAGTCTAGCGTCCACAAACGACACCAGGGTAACCTTGACGATGATACGATCAGATATCATGTAAAAGCCCCCATATGCTCTTTACACAATATCTTGAAGAAATGACTGTCAGCTCACAAAACTTCTTTCTATTTTTGCTTTTATTTTCCTCCTTATGAATCCCACGCTCTTTGGAACACATGGTTAAGTCAGTCGATGCGACGCTTGCAGTTAGCCGACGCTAAGCAGGCAGCATTAGAACACGGTACGACTGAAGTATCAGCCGTCAGTCTCGTAGTACTTGTATCTAACAATGCTCAATGAGACCGTTTAGTGCATTATGGCCACCGAACCAGACGCGATCATTCTCCTTACATACTCCCGCTCCATTGTTCGCTGAAGGGAGAATGAAGCAAGTTGTCTATGACAGAGGCGAATCAGGTTGTTTTCGATCTGTGTCCAACGATCACAACAGCCACGTCTCGATCGCGGCGACCGAGCCTGTTGGGATCTGGCCACAAAAAGAACGTCTTCTATCTCTTCCATTGTGTGACAGTTGATTAAATCGTGCAACAGCCGAAATCCTTCTCGGGTATCCGAGTCGTCCATCGACTCATCTCCGCAAAGCCTGAAAGTCGTGGCCAAAGAAACGATCCCAATCGTCGAGTAAGCTCGTCTTCCATATTATTTCTGACCCAAAATTGTGGGAACTCGGGGAGGAAAGGTTGTATATGTTGACGACTAATATCCTTAACCCACGGGGAGAGATCATGGATTCGACCTTGACACAATTTGGAATACGGCAAATTGAATTTGTTCAAGACGGAATCCTGGTCAATGGAAATTAGGCGAAGCTCTACGGTGGTAACATTCATCAAGACTGGGCAAGTCTACGGCGTGGCTCTACTCGATCACGTGGTAGAATCCAAGTTGGCGTGTGATTTTACGGAGGACTTGTCCTATTTCGAAGGGTCCAGGGGACCGTCAGACTATATACTTTCGAAGCGTGTACGAAGCATACAACGCTTCCGAAGGTCTTTACAAGCCTTGGCGTCGCCACATATCACAGGCGCTGTGCGCCGAGATGAGCATCCTCTCGCCCTAGAGCTCGTGGACCACGACGATCGCATGGGTCTCCTCCTATTGCTGGAAAAACTCCTTTTGTGCACCTCATGTGTCTCCTTAGATCAACTCCGCGGGCTTATTCGTCGCTTCCGCAACCGTCCTTCAGTCTTCATGTGGAGTCGAAAACGAAGAGATCGACTTTGAGGGAAAGTCGATTAGACGAGCTTTACGGCCGCAAATGGCCAAGGAAGTAAAATCTCTTGATCCTGATCAACCTATTAATGTTGGCGGGGTGGTTGCTCTTGACGATGACTATCACAGATTTACCGACGTTGTGGGGTATGCCGAACACTTCTCCCTGACAGGTCATCAACTGCTGCAGAGAAAGGAATAACCAATCGCAGCGCCAGAAGATGCCGGCAGCACGGAAACAGGGTATCAAGCTGTCTACCACTCCTCGACAGCGCCCATTGCGCGCACTCACAACGGTAATGGTTCGGAATTCCACGACCTACATAGGATGAGTACTTCTATGAGTCAAAAGTACGACAATACGAGACCCGGAAGCTATTGCGATACTAAGTATCCGGTATTGAGGCCCCTGATGCCGCTCATAAATTCCTTCCTCAAGCCTGCCCATGCTTGCAGTCTTCTTGAGTTTACTTCGCTAGCGCCTTTGAACAGAACTCTCACCCCACCTGTCATCATGTCCACGCCTTTCTCTTTCGGAAGGCGTCCGTTCTCAGCACCACCAACCCCAGACCTGGCTCACCAGCACTCTTGTCGAGCATGCTATAGGTGGTCGTAAAATCCGGTCATGAGAGCTTACCAGCGCGGTTCCCTTCAGAAGAAACGGCAGGTGAGCCAGAGACTCTCCATGCTCACCTTGCAGCTCTTGAAGCCCCTTGTCCACCTGTATTTTGGTTGTTTGGATTGCAACTTTCTGTCCGAAGTAACGGGAGATCATTGTCGCTGCGAATCCGCGTTCACAAAGCAAGATGGTCATGGGCGAGATAATCGCGATTACAATCCACCGATTCTCGACGATGTAATCACCTACATTCACATTGCCACTATTGCGTCCACGAGCGGCTTCAAGTATGAGATGGTGGCAGGCCGCGTTTACCGTTGCCAGGGAACTCAAGTTGAACATTGACCGTTGTCCACTACCGACCTTAACTTCTCATTATTCCCATCATAATGCCAACGCCAATCCCCAACCAGAAACCACGATGGATCCATGGTTCGACTTCAACTGGTTCAGTTTCGAATATGACGTGACAAATGTTATGACCACGAATCCCGACTTGTCGATGCAAGCCGATTTAACTGAATGCGGGGACCCTCTCGCAGAAGAACAGTGCGAGGAACGAAGAAGAACCTGGTGGCTGCTCTACATCCAGGACAGATATCTTGCACTCTGTTATAATCGCGCCATCTCTACTCTGGATGCGGAGTGTGCCGGGTTACTCCTTCCGACGGACGAGCTCACGCGGCAGCCCGGTACCTTCATGGCAGAGGCGTCGACAGGGAGACCTATGAGGCCGCGATTCCCTAGCTTCGAGGGTGTGGGACTCAATATCTTTGGATTTTGCCTCCCTCTCATGACTATCCTAGGTGAAATCCTAGATCACGGTCGAAATCTGAGTCATCCTCTTCTCGGACCCCATTATCGAGGAAATGGAGTTTCTTCTGCAGTGGGAAACGACATTATCCATCACATCACAATGTACCAGAATAGTCTCACTCGGTTCGAGACACTTCACCAAGAGACCTCGCTCCCAACAGAGGGTTATCACGACCAAAACAGCCTCCAGAAGAGAATCGTGGTCGCGTACGCCACTTGTATCTCCCACATTCTCCATGCTCCCTTGTCCGGTAAATGGCATCCTTTATCTCTTCTAGACGACAAAGATTCCTAGGTATCCTCACCATCATTTCTCAAAGCGACAACCCATGCCGTCAAAGCAGCCGACGTGGTCAGTCAGATCCTTAGACTCGATCCCGAGCTGAGATACATGCCTTACTTCCTTGGCATACTTCTTCTTTAGGGCAGCCTGGTCCTATTGATGGTCTTGGACGGGTTCCACATTAATGTCGAGCCAAGTGTGATTGCCGCGTGCAAGGCCATAGTTCGCGCCACGAAAGCGTGCATGGCGGCTTTGGACATTGAATATCAAGTATGCCAACCTCCCTGAGACTGTATGTTTTGTCAAATATCAACCCTGTCGCAGCGTCAATATCGACGGATTCTGAGTTCGGCCATTGCCCAAGCTCGTGGACGATCGATTCATGAGAGAAAGGCGCGACACCGCCGGACGAGAGTATTGGCCATGTATCGACGGACCTGCAATGGAACCAGGCTGGCTCTTTAAAAATCTTGGACAAGAGTAAAGGACGATAAGGTGGGCGGAAGGATAGACATCACCGGGCTGGTTAGTTGTAACACCCATCACGCCACGAATTCCCAGCCACTGCGAAGGTGGCAGGAAGGGGGCTGGGCGTTAAAAAGGAGGCAGGAAGATGAACGGATCGAAGGTATAAGAAGAGCCTTAGATAGAGACAGGTTTCAGTACATTACCATTCCACACCCTACCTTGTACGCTCGCAACGATTTGTGATCCTTCTCCCTACACCCCTCGTGACAGACCCTTACCCTTCGTTGGTATCGTTGTTACAGCTTCATGTAGTTGCAAGGTCAAGTGCAACTTCATTGCGCCAGACCACATGTGACATCACATGAAAAGATGATGATGGTGGAAGGCTTTTAATATATGGAACTTGAGGAGGGCGGCAGAACCAAGATTGAAAGTTCGTATGAGGATTGAGTTGGTCAAACTGGGTGCAACTCGAGCTGTATTGAATGCTCTGGGCTCTTCAATTGAGTGTGGGATAGAGCCCATATACTGTGCATATCTATCTACGAGGTGTATGCTGGCGCTGTTGCCTGTCAATGGTGTTACACGCCAGGAGTTGAATGTTACAAAATGAGTAGGTTGGCCATGAACGATAGGTTATCGTTTGTTCAACAGAGTCGTATAGAAGGGAATAGCCATCCGGTGTAATCAATATATAAGGTAGGTTATATCTTGAGTGATAGTATTGGTAACACTAAGCAGTCCACTTTTCCCTTAAAATTGAACATTAGGGATCTCATTCTTGTTGATGTTATCCTCAGGGGTAACCTCTCGCATTTCGTATAAAGTCTGCTTCATGTATCTTATCTGAGCATCCATCCACTGCCCAAGCTTCTCAACGTCGACAATGTCATCCCGGCAATCACCTGGCTTGCCACTGTCGGTTTCTTCAATGGTTTTCTGATACTTGGCATCGAGTTTGTCTGCCTCGATGCGAAATCTCCTGCTCAATAGATGCAAACGGTAGCTAGTCCACTGGTAGTATAATTCTGGTAGACGTGACTTGGTGCGAACATTCATGTTAGAAGAATCATCTAGGAGCTCTGGAGATCGTGGACGGAATGAGCAGACAATTGTAATACGTTCTGGCATATTACCGGCAGGGATCGCGATGTGAGATATTTGTCTGCCCTGCAGAATGACAGCACCACCCTAGACACAACCAATGGTCAGCCTCATCCAAATCTATGTCAGCATGTGCTCCGGGCTAGCAACTGACCATCTGAGGAGAACGAACTTTGGTGGTTCGACCATCACCGCACTGGATCTCGGTTTCTCCATCCGTCATATACCTAGCATCCGACAACATAACAACGCACACAAATGGGTGCGAATCTCGATGCCAAGGTACAATAGCCTCTTTGGCTGGTTTGACTGCGCCTCCAACTTTGGTCAGGTTTGTAGAAGCCCCCTCAGTCGTATCTTCGGGAGCCTGAGGCGGGACAATAGGAGTATGTCTGACGCCCTCGATCCCATCTGGACCCAGCTGTACGTTGGTGTGACAGATCTCATAATCCATGACTGGCACGAGGTCAACTCCAGCGAGTTCACTCACGATTTTGAGGACTTCGGGTGACGTCCAGAACTGATATATGAACGGAGTGTATCGGGGTGCCATGCCTCGAAGCTGTACAGACCCGGGCCGAGTGTAGTACAGACAGTTATCCAGCACATCCTTAGAAAATAATTCTCGACGATGTTGGAGGATAGCTTCTTCCGAGAGTAAAGGGAATGGTTCGGTTGAGGCAATTGGAGAAATTGGGGATGGCGGTAAATGGAAGTCTTCCAGTGTGTGAATTGCTGTTGGGCGTTGATAGGCGAGATGTCTCGCAGGGTCAAACAATTTCGAAGCATTCATATTGCTCGACTTTGTATTTGACCATGACTGGTCTTGTGAAGAAGGTTCCACTAATCCTGGAGACATTGCGGTTCCAAGATTGTAAATCGAAGTTGAATGTCGTCGCTGCCGTTGATGAAAAAAGGGGCTTGATATGTACATCATTTCCGTACAGTCCTTGACAAATCTTAGCAGTATATATAGTTCCTTTTCTCTGTCAATTCTCCAAGGGGGAAACCCAATGTGTCAACTTTTCCTTTTTTTGGTGATGGCGTTTCAAGGATGACTCCGCAAAAGTAGGCAACTAGTCCTGTTTGGGGTATACTATGCGCCCGCCCTCATTTCCGGTTTCTCAAAGCGGGGCGCCATATCTTTTCATAGTTATTTGAAGCTGGAAGGACTTGTTGTTTGATAGAAGTATCTTTCAGTGCCATCGAGTAGCCGGGTAGACGGCTCATCTTCCAGGGTCCTCCGCTCTAGTGGAGTTCTAGTTTGACTTTCCCTCGAGACATCTATCAAGTATGCTTCTGCGGACGAACCAATAGTCGATTTCCAGTTCTCATCTATCGAAAAGCTCTAGTCGAACCATATGAGGAGGGTGCAATTCAACAGCAGATTGAGGCAAACGAATGGACACTTGGAGTGAGTCTGAGTGCGAAGTGCGGGCTGAGATTCGACAACATAGAGATATATTCGCCGGAGAAAGGTTGACACGATTGGGCTCAAAGGAGTCTAGGGTACAAAACCCAGTTATCATTTTCATCCTAACATACACGAAATGTACGGTAAGTGAGGACACCAAATTAATCACCAATAGCTGAACATCTGGTTCACTGCCTTCAACCGTGTGCAAAGGAACATCTTTGTCATCCAGAGGATCGAATCCAGAGGCCGAGGAATACCGCACAAAACATATTGTAGAAGTCAAGACAGGCGACGTTATAGTTCTTCCAGCTGGGTGGCCGCATCGCTCCGTTCAGTGGCAGGACGATTATCGTTATCTTGGATTTTATCCCAAAGTAGGTATACTACCCGCCTGCTTGTCTTGGGTGACTTGCCAATTATCTTGGAAAAATGAAATATTGTCGGGACGAGCCGAGATTGGAGACATTGGCTCAGGAAGCCGTACCGGCCACAGATCCAATCACGGGAACCAGGAGAAGCTTAGTAGAGATATGGAGCGCCATTGGCAAAGACCAAGAAAACCTAGCTAAGCAGAGTGGCGCAGCAAAGGGAACAAGCAATGTGTAATATCCCGTACATGAGTGGTTCCAGTTTGCTAAATGCAAGCCACGACGCTAAACCAAAAGCTTCATATACGAGCCGCCGACAAACAGCCATCTGATAACGTCGCATCGACTAGTCACTCCATCCTAACTAAATCCCCCGTGCATGCGTATCACCAAGATCCCAGACACAGTAAGAATCGGCATTCTACACCTCGTTATCTTTTGAAGATCAGATGTAGCCCAAAAGGATGAAAAGATCCAGGAAAGGCAAAACAGGATATAATCTAGCTATTCGAGGCCTTACGTGAGGATACCGCAACCCAGTGCCCAGATAGTCTTTGAAGTCTCAAACACGAGGAGACCAGACTGCCCTCATTCTCCATAAAGAATCCCATTCACCAAAACGAACCTTCCGCTACGAAGTTTTGCGTGGAGATGTCCTCCGAAAATGATACCAAAGCCATCACCCAGAAAGAGCTCAAAGACGTCAAGGAGGACAGTGTTGTCGGACCCATCGCACAAACTACGACTGTGGACAGTATGAACGAGAAGCAAGGCGATATTCGTTATCGAAACCGAGTTGGCGACGAAATCGATATCACGACCATTCAACCAGGCACAGATAAGGTGTATGAAGCCAAAATTGTGCTCTTGAACCAAGCAATCCTTGATCTGGGCATGGGCAAGTACCAATGGCTGACTGCATTACTTACCGGCTTCGGGTGGTACATAGACAACGTGAGTTGCAAGTGTTCATCTAATAGAGAGGTCGTGTTGGTACTAATACAACTCTCTTTTTCTCAGTTCTGGCTACAGGCAATCACGATTATTAGTCCATTTGTGAAGGCTGAATTCGTGGTTAAGCGCATAGCATGTAAGGTTTCTTTCAAAGACTCGACCTCCTCTCCCTAAACTATTCCTTCATATATAATCTCTCCCCGGGATAAATCTGGACTTTGTTGCTAATCAGGAGATAATAGTCCTCACTGTAGGAAAATATGTGGGATTGGTGCTTGGATCCTCACTTTGGCCGATCACGGCAGATTATATTGGTCGGAAGCCAGCCTTCAACATTACACTCGGTCTTTCTTCCGTGGCTGGGCTAATAGCTGCGGGTTCGCCCAATTTCACCGCTATCACAACTTTGTGTGCGATCGTTGGACTTGCTACGGGTGGAAACCAGCCAGTGGGTATGTATATGACAATCGGACTCGAAATTGACGTACAGTTCAGACCTCAAGGGACTAATTACTGTCTTGGTGCAGATTCTGCCATCTTCTTGGAGCTCATTCCCGCTTCTCACCAATACCTCTTGACAATGCAGTCAGCATTTTGGTCAGTTGGGCAAGCCGTAGCCGTCTTGATAGCATGGTGAGAGACGCAACCTTAAGAGACGAGGCCCGCTCTACTAACTTATCTGTAGGCCACTTGTTGCAAACTATTCTTGCCCGACTTCCACACCTGCAGGTGAATGCGGCTATCACCAAAATCTTGGCTGGAGGTATGCTTTATGGACCTACGGAGGCATCAACTTTGCTATGTTCGTCGGCCGATTTGTTTTCCCACTACATGAAAGCCCAAAGTATCTCTTAGGTAGAGGGAGAGATGCCAAGGTTGTCGAGGTCATACATAAGATCGCCGCATACAATGGGGCCACATCCTGGCTCACAATTGACCATTTTGAGCAAATCGACAGAGAGGTGGCATCCGAGAGCAGCTCAGCTCATCAGTTGACGGCGAAAAGCGTCATCAGAAGCAATTTGGCCAAGTTTGAGCCACAGAAGTTGAAAGGCCTTTTCTCGACTCCCAAGATGGCTTTCTCGACAATCTGTATGATTCTTCTCTGGTGCATGATCGGCATGGCCTACCCACTCTACAACTCGTTCATTCCACTCTACCTTGCTGATAAGGGCGTCACCTCGGGAAACAACACCATCAACAGCACTTACAGGACATACTGCATCCAAGCTGTCTGCGGTATACCTGGGTCCATAATTGCCGGTCTTGCCGTCGATGTTAGACGTATCGGCCGGAAAGGAGTGGGTGTGCTCTCGTGTATTCTTGTAAGTCATTCTATTCCCTACGGTTAATCGGTGTCCACGTCAGCGACTGGTATTTCTAGAACGGGCCGTCAGGAGGCTGCTGGCAATGTAGATGCTATGAATCGATATCATAGTGTCTGTCATGGCAGTGCCGATTTTCTGAAGGAGTCCCTACCTTAAATACCAGGCCATCCCTTGAGATATTGGTTCTCATCCTCTCTTAGCCCGAGTTAACAACGCTGACTTCCCTCGGACTTTCTAGACTGGCGTCTTCTTGTTCTTGTATACTCGAGCCAACAGCTCCAGTGCAATCCTCGGGTTTTCGTGTGCAATCTCGTTCTTCCAGAACATTGTGTATGGTATTCTCTGTAAGCCTCGAACACCTCATTATGTTCCCACGCTAGCTAACCTTCCTCTAAGATTCCTATACTCCTGAACTCTTTCCTGCGCCAATTCGTGGCTCAGGAAACGGTCTCGTTGCCGTGTTCAATCGGTTTTCTGGGTTGGCAGCCCCGTTCATTGCAGCCTATGTTGGTGTAAATAATTCCCCAATCTGGGTTTCGGCGGGGCTGTTCATTGTAGCTGGAGTGGTATTTGCAATCCTCCCGTACGAGATGCGCGGACGTGCAGCAGCGTAGTCTTCTCTCTCATCGAAGAGTATATAGGGCAGGTCCAAATGATATGACACAATGTTGGCCATGCACATGTTCTTCGATATGTACGAGGCAATAATGTTGTTAGGATGCTGCTAGGATTAAACATAGGGAAAAGGATCAGTAGATGACATGAACATTCCCCGTTTCAGTTTGCAGAATATATATATTTGTCTGACGGTGCCTGAGTGCCGTCTGGGCGCTATCATAGATACTGAGTGAAATAAAACTGGCCATGACTGATAACTAACTTATCTGTCTGACTTGCCGAGCTTCTCCGCACTTCTTATCTCTGATTCTGTACCACCTCTACGAAATAAAAGCCCAAAAATTCGCTATCGGCCATTGGAAATTGTATTTCCAAGGGCAGCAAGTGATAGATAACCTCTTGTCCATCTGTTTCCGACGCAAAAGCATAGTCTTGAAACAGATCCCAAACAGATGATGGGATTCCAACGATCAAGAGATGGGTGTGTGACATGTAAGCGAAGGTGAGTAGCTCTCTCCTGATATAAGTTGGTGTGCTTGCAAGCGAATGCTGAGAGCGCTGGCTCGAGTCAAGAAAGAAAAAGTGTGACCTTGCGCGACCTTCCTGTCAACAGTGTGGCCGACTGGGACTCGTTTGTGAAGGGTATAAGTCACGACTTCTCTGGGAGGAAGACCCAATACGAGAAGGCATCAGACGCCGAGGACCAGCAAGACGACAGCGCATTGATTTAGAAAACGACGGCCTAAGCCTGGACGCGAGAGGAAAGGATGTCGAGGCGTGCGACCCAGGGCTTCTGAGTGTGAGATCCATGTAAAACGCTGTTGTCCCCTTAGACAGTGGCACTGACTCAAAAAATAGCACAGCAAAAGATGTTTGGATATTATAGCGACTAGCCCAAATCAGCGGACGGCGCTCTTGGCTTTCCCTGAGGGTAGTCCTGTTACTGACTGGGAGCCGAAGTTGTGGGATTACTATGTGAACCGCTTTTCGAGAACGTATCCGACGTGTTCAGATGCCAACAACCCCTTTCTATCCTGCCTTATCCCAGTTGCATTCCGGCATCGGCCAGTCAAGTGCGCGATGTTAGCTCTGGCCGGCCTCCAGGAACAATCCAGCGACAATTGGAATATAGGCGCAGAGATTTGGCGTCTGCGAAAACAAGCGCTGCAAGGCTGCGTTGAGATATCGACCCAAGCGAGCTCACAATGGCAGAATGACATGCTCCAGTCTCGAGAAATTCGTGGGTATAATTTCAGCTTTCCTGGTGCTATGTTGGTCCTTGATGAAGACGACAAGCTATGTCTTACCACCACGGCGATCCTTATAATTCTATTTGCCAAGCTATCCGGTCAAGCCTACGATTCTATTCGGCCGTATCTGGACTTCGCCCAGGAATATTTTGCCTTTGAAGAAACGTTTGGTTCCTACACTGACATCGCATCGCGGCCGCCCATCTATGTTTTCCTCCGCAGCCTATTCACTTATAACCGGCTTCTGGCATCTATCGGGAGCCGACAACCGATATCCACGGGGCATGACAGTTTCGAACATTCGGCTAATGGGCCGTCTCCTCCAACACAAAATTTCCTTGCTCTACTATCTCGCATCAGCAATCGTGTTGAAGACGTAAGCTCTATAGAGATAGATCGATGGGCAGGAGATCTTGATTTCATCCCGAGTTTCAGCACCACCACAAAAGAGTCAAGGGGACAACCGTCGATCTCGAGCCCTAGGCAACAAAACTTGTCAGACGACAGTTTTGCCAGCCTGGATGAAGAGTGGGAACAGGAAGTTGTTGTGCGCGAGCTCTATCGTGCTGCAGGCAAAATATACTTCTTCCAGCAATTGCGAGATCGTCCTAAATTGTCAGACACATTGACTACCAGAGCCTTTCCGCCGTTTGTTGCTCACGAAGAAATTGGACGTCTCACCGGCTCCGCCATAAGCTTGCTGAAGCGTCTACCGGATTCTTCACCCTTCAATAGCGCCTTGCTATTCCCTCTCGGCATAATCGCCCCAGAACTGAGAGCCACCAAGGCGCGACGGTACACACTTGCCAAATTGCGGCTACTGCAGGACACTCTCCATTTCGACCATTTCCAGATCTTTGGCAATGACTTGGTGGGTCGCTGGGCTCAAACCGACGCCGACGCAAGTCATTGGCCACGGTCTAGCGGCTCTATCTCGCGAGACCGAATCGTGAGACTTGTCGGTTAATGTGTGGGCGATGAAGTGACAAGCGGTTGAGCCTCTCTCTTTTTGCGAGCATCCCATTTAGCATGTCTAACTTCGAGCCGCATAGAGGTATTCGCAGGACAGTACTGGACCGGTTCTCATCAATGGCAATGGGTACATCATCAATACTGGATAAAGAGGCTCGATACCAAAGCATCTCCCACAACATACTCTTCCGAAACAATGAAGGTTTGCCCGTGCACAACAAATCTCTACGTCAACGCAACAGTTAATCAAGTTGGGAAACGGAACTCCCTTTTTCGGTGGGATTGCCCATGGATTATTACATACATAGCTACTTATAGAGACCTTCATAAATGAGACTGCAATGTTCGAATTAAACTGATTTCTTACGATGTTGCAGACTGAGTGGCGGACGACGCCATAGTGGCAGGTGCGGTGGAAGGGGACAGAGCGATGTTCTTTGCTCGGTGGGTGAACGCAACTTCGGATATATTGAAAGCTCTGTCTTTTGTCAACTGAGTAGACAACGAGAGCCCCTATATACTTGTGTTAGAGTGCCTCAGGGTGGAACCGTAATGACACAAAGGCAGTAGGAGCTAGGCAACAATCTAAATGACAGCGAGGCAGTCAATATGACATCAGCTAATCACCCTCTGAGGAACCTCCAAGGCAATATGCTCCTCGTTATAGTAGCCAGGCACGTGATGACATCATGTAATACCAATATGACAGCCAACCCTGAGCATAAATAGTGGTTCTCTACCGCTACGTAGCACCTAGCTCGCAACCCTTTGGCCTCCTAGGCTCCTGTTGAAGTAGTTGGCTTGGCACCGTAGCGACTAGCAACCAGCTGAACATATTGCCACATCCTGTTCGACGTCAACCCATTGGCCTCATGGCAGAACTACAATTATCCGGCTCCTTCGTACGATTGGTTGTTCACTTGTCAGGCCATTTACAAATGCAAACCTTGTTCGACATGTTCTTACTGCACTCCACTGGAGGAGAAGCTGTTGAGCAATAGGGAGTACCCCTTTACTTGGAAAAGGGTTAACACCCCTATGCAGGATATAGGGGAGAAAAGGGGTTAACCAAACGCGTATATACATTGGCATTCCGGTAGAACCAGTTGCCAAACAAGCAAAGCATTCAATACATCTCAATTGTGAAGTGCCATAAGTACTACCGGTCGAAGTACAAGGAGACGAATATAATGGAATCTTATCAATAGTCAACCCCGACGTCTTCAGACGGAAACGAAAGAGGTCTTGTCTGACACATACCTGGAATGAAGGACTTTTGCCTGCAGAACAGTGGTTCTAGCCCTGTGGTCACTGCTCTCGAAATGCTTATGGGATTTCAAGTGATCCGGGATAGACTCGAGGAATGCGTCCAGTTTTGAATTCAGGTGGAGGACATCATGTATTTCTCGCCGGTACTTCTCCTGAAAGTGGATACCTGTCGAATAGGATAGAGAGTCATGTTGTGAGTAAATGGTAGACAACACTTCTTCGAGGCTGGAACTCGGCCGAGGTAGGGTTAAGGATACGACCCGAGAAACCAGCGTCTCGAAGTTCAGATTCGACGAAATCAGTTCGGCTACTGATCACGTGGGCAACAGACCCGAGGATGGCTCATACCAAATTTTATCATATTAAACTTAGTCCAAACATGGGGTCCCGAGCCGCTTGGTGTGGAGCCGTGACTATTGACAGGATTGAGATGAAGCCACGGATTGTGGATTTTGACCTGATATTTCCTGTTTATTCATGGGGATGAGGTTTACATCCTTATGCACACTCTCGCTTCGATCTTATCTTGTTCGCGCCGATGCAAAGGCCATGATATCGGGATCTTACCTGAGGGTTCTTCCAGAGTCTGTGTCAATGTGTTTAATGGTGAAACTCGATCGAAACTCATTGTAGTCATTCTTGTTGACATTGTCCAAACTATACTCATACCTATACTATAGCCTACGACTGCCTACAGCTGCCTACGGCAGCCTAGACGAGTAACTGTGTATTTAAAGTCGCTCATTATCCTTAGATAGTCAGATAGGCAAGCCTCCATAGCCCAATGCGCATGCATTCCTGCTTCCATTCTCTCAACAATTCTTTCGTGGATGGACATTTTCGCTACAGTTTTGGGAAGATAAAAGGTAACTCGAGATAGTGTTCCCTATCTAGGTGCAAAAGGTCTCGTCTCGATGATTTGCTCTGGCGCGAAACCGCAGAATGGCAATGTCTGGAGATGGATGCCGACCCAATGCAAGTCCATGCCCAGACCGGAGTCCTCGGACTGCTTCGTATCGAGAGATGTCGGATCTGATTAGATAAAAGATATTAATAGGGCTAATCGCTTGTACCAGGGTTCGGCCAATGAGTAGCCGGTACGTTTAGTTTTGACTAGGTACCAAAAATGAGGTATTATTTCGCCCCCGATGTCGATACACAGATTGAGATAGGGCGTTCGCCAAGAAGTCCCCGAATTTCCTCTGGAGAAAAAGGCTCGGCCGGATTTGACACGTCAAAGAAGCTTGGTACTTTAAGGTCCTTTTTACCCGCAGCAGTCTTAGAAGGTAGTAGCACCACCTATCTGAGAACCAGTTTTACTCCATCATGGCGCTTGCTAGAATCCCTACGCATGTGCAGGAACTGCTCAAAAGTCTTCACGAGCAGTCCGCAACGCAGGAAGCCGCAATTCCGCTCCATCAGTGGCAAGCCATCCGGGACAAATTTCTAACTGACCCGGAAGGTGCAAAAGCTGATATTGATACGCTTATGGTTGATAAGTTTATTGCCCTCGATGAAGACAAATGCCACTTCGCCTATACACTTCTCCTCGGAATAGGTGCCAAGACGGTTGGCATCAGTACGATCTATCTTGCCTTGGCCGTAGCAGAGAACGCGAAGGCACAGAATGGCGCAAAGGCTATTGTTATCGCGACCGAAAAGGAGAGTTCCAAGGCTGCGGTGGCCCGGGAAAACTGGGACAGGGCCGGTCCCGAGGTTGATGAAATCATTACTTTGAAAGAAGGGGATCTGAGAGATACATTGACCGGCGATTTGGGAGTGTCAGATCAGCCGGTGGATTTTGTTCTCTTGGACAGTAAGTTCCCCCTTTCCTCCAACGGAGCGCACGCTTGGACCGAATTTGCTCTCTAACTTTCACTTCTCCGCAGTTTGGCCTTACGTCGCACTGCCAGCACTACAACTAATCATGCCCAGACTCCGCAGAGGGGCAATCATCTTGACAGATAATATTATCCAAGCAGCAGAAGGATATGGCGACCTCATTCAAGTCCTGAGAAACCCTGCAGGACCGTTTCGCAGCGTTACTCTACCTTACAAGGGGGGAATGGAACTGAGTATTTATAGTCCTTAGTCTATCGTGTGTGTGGGCAGTTCCAGCCGACCCAACACTAGCACCAGGAGATTTCGGATCCCGCGGAGACTAAGTCAAACAAGAGGTTACCCGTGGGGTTCGATTAAGAAATCGATTTGAATTTTTCAATGTGATTTTACACTCAATACTAAGATACTCGGAACACACAAAGGCAAACCACAAAACTGGCCGGAAGGTCGCTCGTATCCGATCACATTTTCCCTGGACAGATTTGTTAGGCCAGAGACATCCTGACCAAGATATACTTTTGATCATAAGAAAGTTGGCATGATTGAATTTCTCAACATTACAACAGGTATGTGCCTTCTGAGCAAATCCTTTACTCGTCCGATGAGCTGAAGAGAGCCCGGCGTATATTACTATTAGATATTGTCAGCCGACGAACTCTGGCTTCAGAATTTGGCTAGAACTTCATAAATATTTTGTGTATTTGATGGTTTGCCAGTTGAAGTGGGACGGAGAATAGTTCGAGTTGCATATGGGTGAAGCCGGCTTTGCAAGAGACTGTAACGTGTGATCCGGTCGCCAACCCTCCTCTTTTCCTCGTAACGCGGTAGAAAACTCAGTGATCTAAAGCCGATGCCAAGCCATCATCACTGATGTACCTATTGAAGATAAACGACCAACATTGAGTGCTATGCCGAACAAGACGTCGCCGTGTCACCCAGTAACGCTGACCTCCTTCGTCAGGATATGTCCCTCAACCGACTTAAGAGCGAGCCTGGCCTATTCAATGTTCCACCCCAGATCAAGTCCATGAATGACTTATGAATGGACAAAGCTGTGGATGCTGTATTTCACCTTTCTCGATCTAATTCTCTTCCGCAGATTTGTCCCACCTCCACAAGGCCGTGGTTGCACGATACTCGCATTGCTTGATTGAGGGTCAGCTCATCCCCCGGTCAATTGAGATAGCCATTCGGGACCATTCGCGCCTCAATCTCGCGTAGAAGTTCAAACTAGAGATCTGGTGGCCTAAGTACGCCCATAGTTGGAGCTGTTGAACAAACGATAACCTATCGGTCATGGCCAACCTACTCGTTTGGTAAACATTCACCTCCTGGCGTGCAACACCATTGACAGGCAACAGCACCAGTATACACCTCGTAGATAGATATATAGGTGGGCTCTATCCCACACTCATTTGAAGAGCCCAGAGCATTCAATACATCTTGAGTTGCACCCAGTTTGACAATTGCAGATGTTGTTGTGCGCCTGTCTGCTAGCGTTGCATTCGTATATCTCTCCCATTTAGAACACATAAGGTCATATCGCCCGTCAGACCTCCTTGTTGTCTTCTTTGCTCTCTCAATATGCGTGGATGGCATCCGAATGCGAACGCTTTGGGTCTTGACCAATGGCACAGCCCTCGCTGGTATCTTCAGCGCTTCAGTCTTCCTGCGAGTGGTTGCTTTGGTCTTGGAGTCATGGGACAAAGGGTCATCCCTGCTTGCCCCGTACACCGGCTTGTCACCCGAGTCCACAGCGGGCATGATATCTCTCTTGACATTCTGGTGGCTGAATCCTCTCCTGCTAAAGAGCTTCAGCTCTCCGTTCACTTTCAACAGTCTCTTTGTCATCGACGACAAGTTCAAATCGGAAACTCTTTCAAATGAAATGGCGAAAGATTGGAACTTGGTAATGCCAGACACTGGGTCTTTACACGTGATGCGTCGATGCTAACTTTGCCAGCGCAGATCGCTTGCAGTCTTTGCTTTGGACTAGCTTTAAGCAACACAAGCGATATCTGATCTTGGGAGCGCTTTTTCGACTTTTGTTGACGGTTTGTACATTTGCACAGCCTTTCCTCGTCAAAGAAGTCGCCAAGTTAGGAAATGGACAAGATTCTCCCGGTAGACCTGTGGGTACATGGTTGGTTGTTGCATATGGCTTCCAGTTATGCTGGGATGGCAGTAAGTTTCCCGTCTTACTCGGGATCACCCGCTAAGAAAATATAGATCGCTACAGCAGGCCATGGCCACCAGACGAATAAACTTGTCACGGGGGTTCGCGGAAGTCTGACCATGCTCATATATCGCTCCATGTTGGACATGACTGAAAATGACGCTCAAGATACGGAATCGGCTGGGCTGACCCTGGTGATTTCAGACATGGAAAAAATTGCCTTTGGTCTGCAGACTATCCGCCACCTATGGGCAAGCATTTTGGAGATGGGATTGTCAGTGTGGCTGCTTCACTGGCCCGGTGCTGTTTGCAATCGGTGAGGGACTCCTTGACTAATGCAATGGTTTATTCTCTGACAATGTGACGAGCATGTGTGGGTGTTGGAGCAGTTTTAGGAGCCAGTGCTGGCACTAACCAAGCCGCATGGCTTCGTGCAATCCAAACAAGGGAGGATGCGACATCAGCTGTACTGAGTTGCCTTCGATACATTCAAATGACGGCACTTGACGACGTCGTCAAGGCATCAATATCCAAGCTACGCGATGTTGAGGTAACAGTTTCCAAGAAATACCGTGGCCATCTTGTCTGGATCGTGACCATATGTCAGTTGGACCCCCGATTCACGTTCCTACGAACTTACTGACGATTTCCATCAAAGCCCATCTGACGTCGGTAATGTGCCCACTTCTTGGACTCACGGTGTTTGCCTTGTCTAGTATTGTCAACCAGGGGAACATCCTATCCTCGAGTCGTGCATTTTCCTTTCTTACCATATTTTTGCTCCTGGGCCAAGCTGTCGGAAATTTTGTGCCAGCAGCTCTCGGAATTATGGTGGTTCTTAGCTGCTTTGGACGGTTCACACAATTCATGATGGGTCCACTCCAGGCCAATCCCGGCTTGGAAGAGTCTCTGCAGAAACTCCCAGTGAACAAATCTTCCGACACGGTGGGACTCCGAGAGTTACTAGGAAGCTTCGCCACCATAGTACCACTCCGAGAATTACCCAGTGGCCCCGCCATCACGCCTGGGATGGATGAGCTCGACACCAATGGGATTTGGGCTATAGCACAAGACGCTGAAGTTGGCTGGAGGGGTTGTCAGACAGTGTTCTCCAATATGTCGTTCACGATTCGCAAAGACCATTTCACTATGATCATGGGGAGAACCGGGCTCGGGCAAGTCTACTCGTTGAAAACGTTGCTTGGAGAAACAGAGATACGATCTGGGACACTACGGTCCAACATCAGAAGGGCAGCATTTTGTAGCCAGAAACCATGGCTCATCAATGACACATTTATGGACAATGTTATTGGCGTCTCAGAGTATGATGAGACATGGTTTGAAACTGTCGTGGACGCATGCGGCCTGCGGGAAGACATTAAGCGTCTGCCGTTTGGAGAAAAAACTGTAGTTGGAATGGAAGGTCTGCGTCTGAGTGGTGGGCAACGAATTAGACTGGTAAGGAACCTATCGTGTGGTCTTGCTTTGCTAATTTGGAGATTTTAGGCGCTCGCTCGAGCAGTTTACTCCCGCGAAAATATCCTAATATTAGATGACGTCCTCCGTGGCTCAGACCCGAATACGGCTAACCATATACTCTGTTCTCTCTTTGGACCCTAAGGAATCTTACGAAGTCGTGGGACAACCGTTGTATATGCTTCGGTCAAAGGTATGGTACTCCCATTCCTCCCTCACGGCACATACTCAACCTATCAGACGCCTTTCGTGCTTTCGCTAATCATGTCATCAACCTCAATGACGTCCGTCCTAAAACGTCGAGACATGGGTGTGAGGATGCGGCTTCAAGAGTTTCCAAATTTGAAGAACCCGAACAAGAAGACACTATTTGCGAGGCTTTGCCTTCTAACAGAACATCCATGCAAAGTAATGTGGATTTCTCACGAATAAGGGATCCACAAACGTCCAGGGTTCCCATAGATTCCGCCATCTATTGGTACTACATGAAAACGTTGGGACGTTCGAATACCTTGGTATTTGTGTTATTGTTCTCTATCGTTGTTTTTGGGCTTTCTTTTCCACGTGAGTGAGCCGCTTTTCCAATCATGCTCACGTCTACGATCAGAGATATGGATCGCTTGGTGGGCTGCAGCCAATGAAAATCACAATGACTCCAAGACAGATTTCTACGTTGGAATTTACTTCCTTCTAGGACGGGTGGCAATTTTGGCCCTGATTCTGGACGCAAGGCCAGTGACACAAGTTTGCATTCTGCTATTGTCCGACCACTAATGATGGTAGACAGCTACTTTTGAGGATGATCCCAAGGTCCGCAATCGTGCTGCACGAAACACTTCTGAAGAGAGCCATTGGGCGAGCAAAATTCAGGAGAAATTTCCAGACAGATCAAATATTGCTAACGACGGATTCATCAGTGCCACTCTTGCTTTTATGACCACCCAAGGGTCTGGGCAAATTATAAACAGGTCAGAAGATATCAAGGAACGGCCTAAGTTCTCAGCCAATCTCCCTGCGACAGATTCAGTCAAGATCTCAGCATCATTGATACTGATGTACCAATAGGCTGTTACCAAACCTTTTTTGCAGCATTGACCAGTATTGCCTAGGCAAGTACAACGCGGTGGCTATCCCATTTTGTTTAATAATACTCTATGTCATCCAAAAGTTTTACCTTCGTACCGCACGTCAACTTCGAATCCTGGATTTAGAAGGCAAGGCTTTACTTCTTGCACACTTTTCAACAACGATCCTCGGCCGAACCACCATCCGCTCGTTCGGCTGGGATGAGAACTACACTGGTGAGACTGCCGGGCTATTGGATCTCTCACTGAGGGCCCACTATCTACTGTTGTGCGTCCAGCAGTGGCTTAGACTAGTTCTAGACATGATAGTAGCCGTCCTTGCGCTCGCGCTCTCGAGCCTTTCCGTCTATCTGAGCACCTCCGCAAATGCGAATTTTCTTGGAGTCGCGCAGATGGGCTTGGTCAACTTTTCTGCGAGTATGAGCGCATTGATAAGCAGTTGGACCTAACCTCGAAACCGCTACCCAGGATGTCGCGCGGATCAAAACCTTTACAGCGGGTCACGAGAAGGATATTTCCGACGTGGTGATGCGCAATGTCCCTATCGGCTGGCCTCATATGATCTGGTCAAATGAGCTGTCATGGTTCCTTTTGACTTCATTATTGAAGTGGAGTTAACTTGTAAAGTACTTTTTTTCTGTTTTCTCGTTCTAGTTTGTCTCCGTGAAAGAGGGACTCTATATGATGATGCTTCGTCGCAATGGCTCCCTTGTAGGCATTTGTAATATAAGGGACCGACGCACATCTGCAAGTCTGGACGTAGCCGCACGAACTTCCACTATACTGGAATGCACAACATGAAACACTAAACCTAGTTGATGATCGAGCAGCTGGACCAACTAGGAATCCTCAAGCGTCTGGTTGCATCCGACAGCTTCCGGATCATTTTCAGCCGAATATAGGCTACCCCACTGTAATGCGCCCGGAGATTTTCGACATACTATCATAGATGGTGGCATACCCACTAGGTGTTCATTTGGGTAATCGTCGATCTAGGAAGCAGTTTCTGCTTTGTCTGTTCGCATTGCATGAGATCCCAACGAGGATGCGTCCTGGATTGAATTGTTGAGAGAAGGGTGGCGGGACGGTCTATTCTACGCAATACTGCCTAATCGACCTCGCCAAAGTGCCTCTTTGGTCGTCGTTGTGTCAGACGGTATGTATTTGAGATGTATTGAATTTGTCAGACTCTCCCAATGAGTGTCGGATAAACATCATCTGCATCTCTATCTAAAGCAGTGTATGTCAACGCTGTTGTCTGTCCATGGTGATACAGTCCAGTGAGCGAGTGTTGCAGAATGAGTCGGTCTGTTGCGAACGACGCGTTACCATTTGTTCGACAGAATACGACAGCTTTGAGCAGAATAAATACTCCTCGATCCTCGAGAAGATGCTCAATTGTGGGTCATATAATCGTCATCCCATAACATGGGCGCATTCCCACTCCCGTCCAACGCCTTCCTTCCTAGATTCTCTTCTTCTATTCTTCATTTTGAATCATCCCATATTCTGTCGTTTCTGTTCATAAACGCCCAAGCCATGCTCTAGGTTCTAAACGCAGTCGCCAGTCCCCGGGACCCGAAACCCAATGTTTACAGACGGCCTGGCGACCAGTACTCACCACGACACGTTCTTCTTTTCTCTCACCCCTACTACTATCACATCAACAAACCATCACCGGACTATCCTGCTCCATGGCTTCTTCCCTAATGTTTTCCCACTCCCTTTCAACGCCTCCTCTTCTGCAACACGGTGCCTCCCAACCACTGCTAAGAATACATCTTCTAGCGTAGTCTCGCTGAACGAGTAGTATTTGATCCCCATCCCTACTTTGTGGCGCTCCAATAGATCTAAAAGAATCGCTGCTGCATTCGTCCATTGCGATTGGGTCTGATTTTCTGTTTGGTCTTCACCATGACTCTTGACAGCAACCTCGATCGTGGTGGGTATCGTAAATTCCAGCTGTCCATGCAACAACGTGCCATCTTCGTCGCCGAGAACAGCGCCTGGGATGTTTCCGGTTACCCAGGATTTCAACCTTCGTCCTTCGTCCTCGCTCATGCCTGCGCCGTGTTCATGGACCAGACGAACATGGTAGATTCCGCCATAACGGCCTCGCAGTGAGTTTGTGGTCCCCAGGGCCAACATCCGCCTCGCGAGAATGCCGACACGGTCAGCAAGGGCAGAGGCCTCTTCCATGCTGTGCGTTGTCATAACCACGCCTCTGCCGGCCTTGATGCCGCGGACAACACGCCACATGCTTCGTTTGGCGACGGCATCCATTCCTGAGGAGGGCTCATCGAGGAGGAGGATTGAGGGGTTCCCAATGATCGCAATACCTAGGCTGAGTTTGCGTTGGTTACCTCCAGAGAGGTGGGCTGCTTGGCGATGGCGGAAGGGGTAGAGTCCGATAGCGTGTAGGACGGTGGACACATTGTAGGAGATGTTGGCTCGGCGTACGCCGCGGACGGAGGCATAAAACCGTAGATGCTCTGTCACAGTCATCTGATCCATAGCGTCGAACTGTGGACAGACACCTAGACGTTGTCGTGCGGTGGATAGGTGGGCACGTACAGAGAAACCCTCGATTTGGATGTCACTGATGCGGGTGGATGGGTGAAGGTCTCCTCGGATTAGACTGATGGTGGTAGATTTCCCGGCTCCATTGGGCCCAAGAAGGGCGAAGACCGAGTCGTGTTGGATTCCGAATGTGATGTTGTCGACCACGGGTGGGCTGTGGAGGCCGAAGCGCTTACTCAGGTGTAAAACACGTAGACCATCGGTTGAATTCTCGCAGCGGGTAACTTCGGCAGCAACATCAGGGTCTATTGTCTCTGAGTCTTTCTCCGTGTCGACGGGCCGAGGGAGGTGCTTTGTGAATGGCAAGAGAGATGGTCGCCACCCGCTATCATACCAAACTAGGAACGTGTAGAAAACGAAGATCTGGAGGACGAGATAGAGTATTGGGCCGCCATAGACCTCCATATTACCGGGGTAAGAGATGTAGCTTTGGTTGCGGCAAAGCAGCTGAGACTGATTCAGGGTCAGTAGCATCGCCCTCAATAAGTTTCCCGACGGCGTGATCAGGCCAAGTGTATACTGGACGGTGTTGAGATCTGTCAGCAGCCGTGTCGGCTGGCTGTATGTGATCATGACAAGATATAGGATGAAGTAGATGAGGCCGAAAACTGCTTGGCCTCCGGCGGAAAACGCATATGCAGCAAGTTGAGAAGTTGCGAACAATGACACGATATAAGACAGTAATGTCGACGAGATGCCGAAGAGGAAGAACACCACATACAGGTAGCCTGGTTCCCACCAGAGATCCGACAGACCAGTGAAGAGGACAATCGCAGCGGCGCTGATGATGACGACGAAAATGGAGTCGTAGAGAATATTGGCCAGCCAGAGCGGTGCTGATCGAACACCATTGCTGTAATGCAGGGCACGAACTTTGCTCAGCCGTTCAAACGTGGGGTATAGGGCGAAGAAACCGCAGCAGGCGCACATTGCGAAGGTGAAGTATACCACGAGCTGCAGGGAGTCTCCAGTGCTGGCGGCGAGGGGAAGTGCAAAGGTGGAGAAGGAAGCAACAATGTTGGTGTTGAGAAGGTAGGAGTCCAAGGCTACCTTGGCCAAAACGGAGTTGTACAGGCCGTCATTAGCCTTATAGGAAAGCCAAGGAGTCGAAGAGGTGGTGTTGCCAATCCAGAAACCTCCGGGCACGACGCTGCGGAAGTTCTGTCGAATGTAGACCTCAAATTCGACGTACGTGCCCAACCGTACTATGTTTGCGACATATTGTCCATACAGCGGGGAAAGTCTTGACTCATCAAACTCGTCAGCAGGCGCAATAGGGATGTCGAGGCCCCAGTAAGTATCTAGAACGGCCAAATTTTGCACGGCCGGGTTGTTTGCATTAGCTCCTAACGAGCAATTGAGTCCCTCAAAACCAGCGAGAAAGAATGTTGCCAGGCCAACAGTGATCAGTGGTACTAGGACGGCACAGCAATAGGGTAGATAGTTGCGGGTCAGGATCCTGAGGCGCTTACAGAATATAATCCAGACCTGTCCAAAAAAGGTACTTCCACCACCTTTCATGAGGTCGAAGGTATCCTTGTTCAGGGCGAATTCCGTCGACGACATCAATGCTGTACCTGGTGGAAGCTTGAGACCGGCAACAACGGAGCCGGAGGGCTTTGCAGCGCCCAGAATCGGCTCCTCTTTGAGCTCATCGGCAAGTTCCATAAAGACATCCTCGATGGTGGGGGGAATGACCTGGTATCTGGGGATCCGTCGCTTCTCGAGAGAAGCAACAAGCTGATTAGCTTCGGCGGCGTCTGACACTTGGAATAGTGGGCCTGATTCAGTCATGGAATACCTGTGGTTGCCCATGATCTGTTGAATCTCATGCCGCTGGATCATGTTATGAGGAACAAGAACGCGGTAGCCACGACCAAATCTGTTCTTGAGCTCGACAGCGGAGCCATGAGCTCTGAGGGTGCCTTTGGATAGCACGACAATGTCATCCGAGAGAGCATCAGCTTCGTCGAGAGCGTGAGTGGTTAGGAGGAAGGTCCGCTTTCCTTTCTCCGAAAGCAAAATTTCCCAAATCTTGCGGCGGGAGAGCGGGTCAAGTCCAGAGGAGACTTCATCGATGCAGCAAACTTGGGATCCCCCAGTAAAAGCCATGGCCAACTGTAACTTGCGCTTCTGACCTCCCGAGAGAGCCTTTGACTTCTTATTCGTCTTTGCTTCCAGATCACAGCCGCGGATGAGGTGGAGGATGTTTCGACGTGAGTCCGTTTGCTTCTGCGCGTTCTTCAACCGAGTGAAGATTCGCACATGTTCAGACACCGTTAAATCGTCCCACAACACGTTCTTCTGAGGGCAAAGGCCAAGGCCACCGGTACCATCCAAGTCGATATGGCCTGAAGATATCGAGTGAATCCCAGAAATCGCTGACAACGTGGTACTCTTCCCACTGCCGTTAGCACCAAGTAGCACCACAATCCGGCCTCTTAATGCCGTAAACGTCAAGTTCTCCACCGCCTTGACGACAGGCTTGTCCATTTGCCACCAGCTAGGGTAGTAGAATTTTGAGAAGTTGCGGACGTCAACAGTGCCATGCTCTCTCCCCGCTCTCGATTCGAGACTTCGGTGCTTCGAGGCAGTCCCGTAGAGGACTATCTCAGAGGCGGTAGCAAGCCAGGGGTAAATTACCAGTTGCACAGCCATCAGGATAAAAATGGCATAACCAGGGATCGAAGGTCTTCCAATGTCTGGAGGGTCTTGGAGGAGATTGGCTGGTTGCAGTTGACTTTCCCATTTAGCAAGGTAGATGATGAACATGGTGTAATTTACTGAGGGGAAAATAACCGAAAGGACCCATTGAGCCACAATGGAGTCGAGAACGAATTGGGCCACGATGGCCAGAGCGAGCGAGACAATCAGAACAGTGATGCCGGAGAGCTGTGACCGGCGGAAAAGACTGCCCCCGAAGAGGGAGTAACCCGTCAGTGCGAAGCCAGCCAAGAGATGGTAAAGCACTACAATGGCGGGATCAGTGTGCAGGAAGACCAAGGAGGAGACAATGGCCCCTATAGAGAGCCATGATATAATGTAGACAATGTCAAAGGAGATGTGGGTTGCGAGAACTCGGGCGACCTGGGAGTGCCACTGATGCCGGTTCGGAACCATTGTGTCGATGAGCTGGGACATGCCTGACTCTCGTTCCGAAGACATGTGACCGGGCAAGTGATAAGTAACACCGCAAATACCAATGAAGAATACAACTGCGAGATAGTTGATCAAAGCTCTCATGAAGAATTCTTGCACCTCGTCATTGCGGTCCTGGACCGTTTCGGAGGTAAACGGGGACTCGAGGATAGTCTGCGGGAGATCAAGCCCAGCCTGGTTTGCAATTTCGGCGTCGATGGCGTGAATGAAAGGGAGGGAGTAGAGCTGGGCATCATTGTCACTCCGATCGACAAAGATACGAGTACCCAGACTAAAATCGGCGATGGCGGTGTAGTTCCAAAATCCTTCGTTTTCAGTGGGGGAAGACGTGAAGCTAGCTGCGGCGTAACAGCGAGAAGTTCCACGCAAAGAGCTTTGGCAGGTGGTGAATAGGTCGTCGTTAGAGGACAAGATTTCAATATTGACACCTTCATCGAGCAGTAGGGCAGATAGGGTGTTAATCAAGGCTTCAATTTGACCTCCAGTATTTCCATTGTGAACAAAGGCGACGGTGTTACGCCCGCCAAGCAACTCAGAGTCGTTGAGGACATCGGAAAGAGAGCGAATTGATCTCTGGTGACCGAAGCCGTAATTCGAGGGAGGCATGAAGAAGTTTCGGACGTAAGAGATGAGCCAAATGTAGACGATGGGCAAGGCCAGAGCCCGTAGTGCAGTTGAGAACCATCGTCGCCATACGATAATCAGCAGGTCTTTGGTAACGAGAGTCCGAACTTGCTTGATGAGACGCATGGCCGATGGGAGGGAGAACATCGATGAAAAGCATTGATGGGCCAACCAGCAGGATGGTGGGAGATGTATCAAAAAGACTTTCCCCGCGTCGGTGGGTCAATGAGGCGAAGTTGACTGGCAAAAATTATTAATGTGCGACCTCAAGTTGAGGGGGTTTCCAAGAGCAGGCGCAATGTCGCCGGCAAGCGCATGGTGACGCGGCGGGTATGCGACATGGTAGAGTCCTCACATGGTGGACGTTATAAGATTGGCCAAGTTAGAATAGGATTGAACGACAGGGAGAGATGGAGGCAACACATGGAGGCTGTGCTTCAAACTGGAGCTGTCGCGATGGAGTTCCATGATTTGTTGATGGACTCCTATTCGACAGTGTGTCCGCTTCGCGTCGTCATGCTAAATCCTGGGCCTCCAGATGCGTCGGTGAGCCTTGCAGTGAGCCAGCATATGGCTGTGGGTCATCCCAAGTCTTTCTTAATAGAATGCGGTCTGTTCTTTAATCGTATAAAGAAAAATTCCTGTTTTTTAAGCTTCGCTGGATCCCTGTCATGATCTCGGTCATTCCAAATGCGGTCGTTGCAGAGGCGAGTAGAAGCCAAGGATGGCCACGTAGCGGTAGAGAGGGGCCCATCTAGGCAAAGGGTTGGCTGTCACGTGCCCTGGATACTGCATAGGCCGCAACCCCTTGGTTAGGCGGCCGTGACCCCAACGATAACCCTCGACATTGTGGTCATCTCACGTCTCTTCTACAAAAGGGAATAGACCTACTCGTTTGCGGCCATTCCGAGAATTCTGGCTGCGCACCCCAAAATTTGTTTCATCATTGCCGGCTCCAGTCCCAAAAGCCATCGATCTTTAAGCGGATGCTAGAAAGGCAATGGAACCGCACTACGTAGGGACAATCACTGGGGACTGCCAAGGACTGGAGAAGATCCATAACTTTTCTCGAGCGTCGGGGAGCTCGCCTTAAAAGGGATGACAACTCTATACGATGCTTCTCATTACAATCGAGTATAAGCAAGAAGCCACGTAGCCAGCTTTCTCAAAGTGCATTGTCCAGATCGTCGAAACTAGCACCTGCCACTGCCCTATCAGAAGGCGGTTGTGCAACGTCTAGGTAGACTACAGTGGCTCTAGAGGTAGTTTGAGACGTCGCGAACGCTGTTGACGTTACAGCTAGAATAAAGGGGCATTCGATAGATCAGGACCTATTTTTTTAACTCCTACCAATTGCACATTATATTTAAGAAAGGAAGCTTACTGTCAGGCGGACAACAGGACTAGACAGAAATGAAAATACTACCATTCCAATTGACCAATATCTGTGAGAGTCAGTCTTGGCAAGAACAGGAATGAGCCCCAGATTCTTTTACCGGTCTCTTGGGGTGTTTGACGAAAGAAATCCTGTCGTTGGAAGCCAAGTTGTAGAGTCACGAGGAGGATTGGTGGTGAAGAGCACCGAGACAAGTGGGAGTACCTAGAGCGGGATCAAATGGCTTCTTTGATTTTGCGTGTCATGGCCGCTTCAATTAGTTTCATCCCGATATGCATAAATTCAACCGGCTGTTGGCATTTTTTGTGCTGTGAGAAGCAGACCAGTCTCGTGGAAGGGCAGCTGCAGACATTCTATTATACGTCGTCCCGTAATCCTCCACCAATGATTTATGACCAAGTAGAGAGCCGAGGCAATCAAACCCGTTGGTTTAAAGTATTGTGGCTTGATCATGCACATCGAATTTCACTTGATTATTCCCATTTGCTGAAGAGCTCACGGTTTTCCGCCATCTCTCATCGGATGGTGTCAATATGTGCTTGGCTGCGCGGTCGGATGAACGGGAGCGGTGCGTGGAGTAAGCTATCTAGATAAGCATCAGAGTCTAACGGCATGGTCTTTCCGGTTTCATTGTCCACGGGTTCGCTGATCTCGAAAGCCCATAGCAGCTTGGACAGCATACGCCACTGATTGCGTTCGGCAAGATGGATCCCTGGACACATCCTCCGTCCTGCTCCATATCCATAATGGTGTGACCAAACAAGAATGTCAGTTTAAGCACTGAAGATATTATGGGGTAACTTATCACGATCTTGAAAGTTGGGACTGCCAGCATAATCATTCGCCAATCTATTGAAGCCAATATACTGATCTGGGTTGAAGGTATCGGGCTCTTGATACCCTAATTTCTCGGAGTGGTGGATCGCCCATATTGGGATAAAGATTGTCGAGCCCTTGGGGATGAGCATACTCTCGTAACTATCCTCGACTTTGTTCTGTCTCGGTAGCCCGCTTGAGATGCTTTTGTGATTCAGCGGACTCATCTGTGTTGTAGGCTTGACTTACACTAGGCGGTACCTCATGCCTTCCTTGACAATCGCATTGACGTATGGGAGTCTCCTAAAGTCAGACCAGGTAGGGGACCTTGCAAATGTCAGCGACAGCTTCGCTAAGGGTAACAAATCTATTCAACGGACCTCTCAGTTCCACACACAGCGTCAATCTCCCTTCTGGCTTTTTCCCGGATCTGCGGATTTCTTGCAAGTGCCAAGATATCCGTCAAGACAGATGAAGAGGTAGTTTCTGCTCCACCTTCAACAAGCTCACCGAAGAGCTCTCTGCTCCTCCACCATCCTCCGGGCTTCGCTCCAAATTGAATCCATCAAGGTTCTGGATCTATTTGCCCTCTGCTTCCATGGTGATAGAAAGGTGGGCCAGTACTGCAAGAATGGAAATTCGTCCACGGGAGGATTCGCTCCTGGTTCGAGTGCGGCTCCAAACTGAAATTTGTCGTTACTATAATAGTCGCCTGGCCTGCGGATGATGGCTTACAACTTCTAAAGCCTTGTAAACGCACTATAGTCAATTAGCATTTGATCGTAGTCGTATGATTGTTTTGATTTGGTAGTTCTTACACTTCCCCAGAAAGAATCGTAAGTTGGTCCTCGGTGCCCATAAACGAAGCTGCAAGCAATTGAAGAGGTCACTCGACGAACATGCTGGTAGAAGTGGTCAGGATCCTCCAAGAAGTCGAACATGAGTTGGGTGATCTTGTCAGAAGTCAGTGACACAACCGTTCCTTATGTGGGAAATCGGTACATACTCTGATTCCTGGATGGGCGCCAGCTTCTCGTCGATAATTCTTGGCTGCGTGCATGCAATGAATGACAAAGTCTTTCTCCAGAGTGTTTTTGGAATGGCAAATCTTACAGCGAGGTTGTGAGTGGCCACTTTCCTCTTCTGCGCAGTTAAAGGGTCAAGCGATGAGACAACCATGTGGTCACCAAGAGTTAGTAGCTTGCCAACGTAACCGGAAGGCCTGTCCGAATAAATAACTCCTTTTTTGTCGATCAAGTCATGGATCGCCTCCCTATCACAAAGAACAATGACATTCTTGTTGCCAAACCTCAAAGAGTACACGCGGCCATATTCTTGGCTCCATTCTAGGAATCTGGATGTACCGATCAGCCACACTGCTGTCTATTTGGCGATTGCACTCGCGACTGACTTCTTATAGAGACCTATAGTGGGTATTTGAAGCAGATTGCCTAGGATGGGCACGGTAGGAGGACCTGGAGGCATACGAGGGTCTCTTTTGCCCACCTGAACGAGGCGGTAGACACCGAAGAGGACTACTGCAACAGCAGCCAGCAACAAGATGGCCTTCATGTTGTTCGTGCGAGTCTGATCACGCTGCTGGTACAACAAGGACGATAGAGACGTGTAGTATTTCACGCTCCCAGCTCGCTAACAACTATCACATTGAAATAAGGAATGGGTTCCCTTGGGTAGGCCTCCAGGGACTGCATGGACTGATCTCTGTAATCCGAAGAATAGATGGTGCGAAACGCCGACGGCCTAACTGAGCACGATACGATCAGCGCATCCGAAATCACCTTTCCGCCATCTTTAGACGGAGCGGGACATCCTCTATTCCTCCGACATTTGCTACGCATGGATTTTCTGGGATAATGTGTAGTTCTCCCGGCTCCGAGCATACGGTGCAACTTCTGTTGACCGGCTTATCCAATGTATACGCAAACCACTAGCCGTGATGCATTTAAGTGAAGGAAGCCTCAAAACAAATTCATTGACAAAATTATCTTGACACTCTCAATTCACAACCCCACAGAGTTAACAATTTTCCCGATCTTTGTGAGCACATCCTTCACGAGAAACCATGACTTCGGACGGCTGGCACACCGAGGTTGGTCTGGAATCCCAGATGAGATAGCAAGCGGTGGAGATAGCTTACGCAGACGCTACGACCAGGAAACTCTCACCACAGTTGAGGACTTATGGAAGAACTTGAGTTACCCGAAAAGCAGTGTAAGTCCTGGCCACCACGGTCCCCTGCATGAAATTGAGAGTGAACCGTTTGCTTTGGTCACGCAGTTGCACGATCCCAACCTTCTCCAAGAGGAGCAGGAGATCCTTGACATGTACAAGAGATGGGCCCAATTGCATGAACAAGGAATTTAATGCTTCTATCGAACCGGGTCGGAAATTCTACAACTTCCCCGAGGTCGTGACATTCGACATCTTCGGCTTCACCGGGCGTGGAGCATTCAAGGAACATTTCGACGAGACATTCCACTACTTATCCAACTCGACCTTTCAAATCAAGGATATCGAGGTCTTTGCCACGTCTAAGACAACTAGGTACGCTCACATGTACCAGAGGCTGATCGGAGGGACTGCGGATGATGGCAAAATATTCGAAATGACCTACCGGATCACTGAAATCTTGATCAAGGCAAACGGGCAATGGCAGTGGGTGCACGAGCATGTGTCTTTCCCCACCGATATGAAGACGATGAAGTCGGACCCAATCTGCTCCGTTGATCCTAAGAAGGCTTTCCAATTCTAAGCAAGTAGTAACATAGTGCAAATGCAAAAAGGTCTCTGATCGAACATCCTTGGCCAGCTTCCTTTGGACGCGACATTGCGTCTTAGGTGTGCAAAGAAGCCGTGCTACAAAATAGCTCCGCAGAGGTGCCGCATCTGTGACGGTGCTTTGGTCGCAGTACTGGACAAATTGATTTATGCCGAAATCGACCCGGCGAGCCGCACTTCACGAGGATGGCCTTGAAGATGGCTTCTACTGAAGTTCTGGGCACGGATCGACGCAGGTCGACATCAGGTATGGTAAAAGGTTCCATTCGATCATGTCCGAGCACTTACCAAGTCCATCGCCTCTAATGGCTTGCGCCTCCCCCCGTCACATTCGCAGAAAGGACAAGATCCGGTATCTGTGGACAGATGCCTGTTGCATATATTCTGATCGATCTCGCATTAAACACCTCTAAAACTTGAGGTTTAGACCTCAGTTTTCCGAGGGTCTCGGACCGGGAACCCAATAAGCATCCACAGACCTACAAGGGAGGCCTAATCTGGCTCCCCAGCGATCGGCTATACTTGCCTCTCAGCATAGAACATCTGTACAGCCTTACAGTTGTTCCCGAAACCGGGAGAGCCCTCTCATTTACGACATAGAATCCATCCAACCAATTCCATAACACGACTTTCAGGACGCTCGCTCCATTGTAGGGTAGTCTCCTCAATTTCATCATATTCTTCCGCCGTCAGCATGCCTGACTTCAAGGCCAAGCTGCGCATCGACACCCCCCACCCTTGGCCCACTCCTTCAACGATTCGCCATACCATTGCTGCGAGCCCGTCCCCACCTAGATCTGGCTCCAGTCGAATCCAGCACCGTGCGCCCACTCGTGATTTTTCCTTCCACCCAGGCCATATGCCCCGCGACGCCTCCCCAGTTCTAGCCAGACGGCCTTCTGCTTTTCGTGAGCCGGTAGAAGAGGGTACGTAAAGACCTCTGCACAATCCGTTGCTGATATATAGCCACCAGGTCTCGCCACCCGCCGGATTTGCTGTAACATCTTAACTGGTTCGGAGACATGCAGCAAGACTTGATGTGCGTGGACAATGTCGAAGAAGTTCTCATCAAACGTCTCAAGTAACTTGTATGCGTCGACCTGCTTGAAGTCGATGTTCTTAATACCTTGTGCATCAGCCGCATCTTGCGCAATTACCAAATCGCTTTCTGAAATGTCGATACCGATCACTTGGCCCTGGGGCACGAGCCGAGCAAGGTCGAGCGTGATGGAGCCTACGCCACAGCCAACGTCGAGGATCCGATCTGTAGGTTTAATATGTTCGATCAAAAATGATGCACACTTTGCCGCAGTGCGCTGTGCGAATACTGCCATCATCTTATCGTACGGTCGTACCGCTTCGAGTTCATTCCGTCTCGCCCTCTGGCCACCTTCTGAGAGCGCGCTGGGACTCGAGCGGAAAATGCGCGCCAGTCATGCCCAGTAATCCTCCTCATACGGCCCATCATCAGGCCCAAGGAATGCAGACCACCCACCCGAGAACAGCCCTTGCAACTCCTCCTCCTTCTCAGCTTCCGCATCGTCCAGGTTCTTCTGGAGCTCGTATACCTCTTGTTCCAAGTACTGCTCTAGTTCTCGCTTGGCGACGAGCGTAACGCGGAGCATTAGGACCAGCAGCTCAAAATTCAAAAAATTATTTTGTCACCTCCTCCAAGCCATCTTAGTATTCGCATTAAGATTAAGTAAGTCTTCCAAAAGTCTTTTTACGTTGTTAGTATATTACTCGCATTGAGTAGGGTCTCTATTAAAGATATAGACTGGCACCGTAAGAGGAGTGCTCTCGTAAGGACGGTAAAAGAGAGCACACACCGTTTTTACGAGTAGCCGTAAAAGGCCTAAAGGGATTAAATAATCGTGCATATCTCAAGAGTCTCTATACGCCTAAAGTCGTGGAATGATTATATGGACTCTATAAGGCAAATAGTTCACATATACGCAAATAAAAATAATTAAGAAAATAAACAGCCCCCCTCCTATAGTCCATCTCTAACGAACTTATAGATGGGGCGCCGCAGCCAGTGAAAGCTTCAGCCAGACGAGTTCAACTGCAGAAGAGTTTGTATGAACAAGACGACATCATCAACAATCACTGGCTGGAGCATTACGTTTACCCATCTAGGGCACCTAGAAAGCTAGGCCGGACAACCCTCTTACCTTACCTATGATCGAACACTAGTAAGGCCCCTCAATTCTATCGGTTCGACGGCAAGCCGATTGTTTTACCACTCGGTGACGTCCTTGATAGGTCAACCACGATTTGGTGTCAATTTTGAAGCAATTTTTGGCATTATAAAATATAAACTTGATTTTTTTTTATTTTTTAATTTTTGGAATCGCATGGTTAGGGCTTGGCGTTGTGTGGCGACGCCAAGAGCGACCTGCTGGCCAATCACGTACGCCTACGGCTTAGCATTATCACGTGAGCATGTGGCTTGGCAGTGTCACGTGGGCACGTGGGCATTCCGCATTGTCGCCCCGTCATCGGATCCAATCCATGGATTATGTGGCCGGGGGGGCACCCTACTTGTCGATATTGAGATGATCCACGCATCGGATCCAGTCTGTGGACCACCCTTAACGGATCAAACACTTCCCTGTCCGACCTTAACGTATTAAACTATTTTCCGGCCCATACTCCGTACCACCGGATTAAATATTTTCCGAACAACCACAATCGGATTATCTATTTTCCGGTTCACCGCTATCGGATTAAATATTTTCCGGGATCACCGTCATCGGATCCAATCCGTGGACCATGTGCCTCCCGGGGGCGTCGCCCAGTCTGTAGACCACTCAATCCTCAACGGGTTAACCATTTTCCGGGACCACTTGCACCCCCCCGGGGGGCGCCCTCCCAACTCGACGTGATCCGTGGATTGGATCCGATGAAATCTCCCCTTTTCACGGATTAACCTTTTTCCGGAATCATGTGCTCCCCCGTGGGGCCCCCCTCGTCGCCCGTCGGATCCAGTCTATGGACCTCCCAACAATCAACGGATTAACCCTTTTCCGGGATCACGTGCTTCCGCCGGGGCCCGGCTCTCCTAGCTCGACGTGATCCATGAATTAGATCCGATGAGACTCATTCTTCATTCGCTCCCCTTCCACTCATACGAACGCTCGACAACGACGACCGTAGTTCAACGACGGCAGCAGCTTGATAACGACACAACTCGACGATGAAGCTTCGCAGTTCGCGGAACTCCATTACAAAACTACGTACTAGGAACAAACTGAAATATGGGATAGGAAAACCATCCGACACGTCAATACCTGACCCGTACTCAGGCCCGAAGCTGGTCCTATCAGCCAGTGGATGTGATATCGTTCTATCGACGTGACAGGACACCCCTAGCTTGCATGCGTTCTGAGATGTCTCGCAAACAGCGTGACATGAGGATAGCGGGAACCAGTGACTGGTATGAACAACAGGCCCTGTGAAGACTGATGTGGACAGTTTCGACGAGCTTCGACTGCGGGTGAAGAACCTTGTTAAACTTCGAGAACAGTCGCCCTCTTCACTGGCGGTTGAAAGGAGTCCTCGGAGACCTTGTTAAGCTCCGAGCACAGGCACCCCTTCGTGTGGTTCGAGAGAGGGATTGCCCACTGAAAGACACAAGTCACCTGAAGAGCATACCGGAAGCTGGGGACACAAGCTTGGTTAGTGGGAGGAGGCCGACCACGCTGCCGGTGCGGGTGTGGTCAAGAGCTCCTCCTGACAAGACATAGACGGCCTAGAAGAGGGAGACCTCGCTAGGTAATGCGAAACGAGTGAGACCCGCTTGTGGTATCACTAGCGGGAGAACTCGCGCGGCGTGGTGCGTATTGGCGGTGACTGCTGGTCCAGAGAGGGGACTAGGGAGACCGTCTACGTAGCCCGAGAGGACGGATGCGCATGTCGGTGTGTGAAGAGATAGGAACTGTGCTACCTCACTCGTACTGAGGCCGTGAGTTCTGCACCCGCAGAACGAAGTGGTATCGTCCTAGCATAGAGACGGCCTCGTGACACATGCTTAAGGAGCAAACAAGGGATTACCTGGGCGTGAGGGGTTTTGCCGGAGCCCCAAAAGTCGTGGAGGTAACTACAATGGCCGAAAATTAGGGAGTAGTCCAGATAGGTGGACAGGCTGCATACTCAATATAATCCCTTGCCCCCCCAGCTACTACGGTAAAGTCAGCCGCTCTACGAGACGGGAATACACTCCTAACGTCGAGAGAACCCGGTTCGAAACCAGCCACGAGGGTCAATATACGAAGCAGTTAGATCGCGCCTTACCACACACACACACACGACGAATTTATGACGGTCTGAAACGCGAAGAAGCTCAAATCGTGGCACAGCTACGCACGGGGAAATGTCGTCTCAACAGTGCCCTTTGCGGCGTCCAACCACCCTTACGTCTTCCTGCCACTCCAACGATAGCTGGGGATTCTATTCGATGGCTGGAACACCCTGTTCGACGTGGTATGTCGAGGTGTTACATAGGGTGTGGAACAATGTTGTGGCGACATTCTCAGCTATGCAAGGATCTCATCAATGGAGCTGAGAGCGGAGACACCGAAAGATGGCAACAATCTTTCTCTATATAAACACGTGAGGCAGGACCTCAATTTGATAGAAAATCAGAGTATTCATTCAACTCAAGTTGCACGTGGAGAAGCTCAAGACGGGGAAGCAATCAAAGTGCTTGATCTCGAATTTGACTACACCGTTGTCTACTTGACATTCCGAGACTCGCAATCCTGATAAAGTTGCCTTTTTAGTATATACAAAAAACGCCGATATGAATTTGCAGCGCGAGAAAAACGCAGATTTTTGTACTACTATACCGAAAAGGCCGAGAGCGGCGTCTGTACAAAGTGGATGTCAAGGTGGTGGGCATGATTAGCTTCAAGCTGGCCGAATTTCGCAATGCGGATTTCCGCCTGCCCTCTTCAGAGCCCACGGTGGCGTATGGTGTGTCATAGGACGTAGCTCGGTAGATAGATTGTAGGTATAAAGTAAAGCCGATTTCATCTCTATGATGAATCCCAAAAGTTTATCTAGCTCTTTTACCAGCTAGCTTGGGCAGACATCTTGACCAAACCTATACTACTCGGTGGAAGTTTTCCGATGGAAGTCTAATTTGGGGCTATCTCAACCTCAAGGCCTACTCAGGGGCTTCCGGTCGCAGTCGAGTGAAATAAACAAGCAGATATCGACTAATTGGCCGCCTACTCCCCCATCTAACCCGGAATCCGCCGAAATTCTACTCTATGTGTAGATGAAGGACACGATGGCTACTATCCAGCTAGATATCACGGCCGAGACGGACAAAACATCTCTCGGCTTCCATATTGCTCTACAAAGCATTGGAATAGTTGAAATTTCCTTTGACCCCGGAAAAAGCGTGAATGAATCTTTGTCAGTCGTTGCAATCAACACAAACGCCGGATTGATGCCTGGATGGCTCACATCGTTTGGAGATAAAATTTACAGCATCAGCCGCACCAGCTATCCTGACATCGCATCCAAGTCAGGTGGCGTTTTCGCGTTCCAAAAGGCACCCGTCGCAGCTTCAGCAAAAAGCGAAACAGGGTTGGCTCTTTTCGACCAGGCGAGTAGCAATGGAAAAGGGGGCGTACATTGTCAGGTGAGTCCAGACGGAAAGATACTGGTGGCTACGAATATCACTGCGTCGACGTTATCTATCTACCCATTGTCCGAAAATGGTGCCATGGGCAAGCCTGCTCATATTTTGGACTACAATAAGTCGGATCCTGGCCCGAAGGAAGCACACCCGCATCAAGCGGCCTTTGATCCTTCTGGACAGTTTCTGATCGTACCGCTTCGTACTATGGACCGTGTCGACATCTATTCCATCAAGAGCTCCCAGCAGGTCACGAAGGTTCACAGCATTCCCGTACCAGCATCAGCAGGGCCTCGGCATGTTGCATTCAACTCAGTCAGTCCTTCCAAGGCATATATGTACCTCCTTAGCGAGAAAGACAACTCAATTCGTGTTTTTACCTTAAACTACAAGGATACAGCGTCACAAAACCTTACTGTGGAGCTCAAGCAGACGATCTCGACGATGGGAAAAGATCTTGGCCCCAGCCCCGATGAGCATAAAAACCTTGCTGCGGAGATTGCTATCAGCAACGACGGAAAATTTGTCTATGCGTCTAATCGAGACTTGACACACGCAGATACTGATACCCTGGCGGTCTATTCTGTTGAGAGCGAGCCGGCACACGATATGCACCATCTGAGATATCTTGGATGTCAAGAGACACATGGCAAGCATCCCCGAATGTTTGCGCTCTCCAACGACAAGGAAAATAAGTGGGTGGCTGTTGCCCACCAATGGAGTCAAGACGTTGTCGTTTTCGCGAGAGACACGGCGACCGGTTTCCTGAAGGATATCAAAGGTAGACTCAATGTAAAGGCAGCCGCTCTCCATCAACCCACTTTGGACAATGTCACCTTCAGCAAGGATATGAGCATGGAGGGTAGAATGAGCTGGGAGGACCTGCTTAAGGGTCGGACGGAAGGACCCATGTGTGTCTTGTGGAAATAAAATAGACCCTCATGCTACACTAAAGTTATTGGGGTATCTAATGGTACTGCTTATTCCTATTTGGCATTTTCCTCTACGGACATGTTATTTCTTTGAAATATTATTATATAGATGTAGATGCGGCTTGAGGACTCGAAAACGGTGCCGCTTGTTGGGGTATAGTGGAATGGACGTAAGACTAGCATTCCTATTACTAGCCGTCTATCATTCTAGGAGCTCTTTATCCTGCCTTTTCCGACGGCGGCTGGGGGTTGGATGACTCTCCACCATCTGTTCCCCCAAGATGTTCTCGACAAGGCAGCTTATAGCACTCATAGCGACTTTCGGCGCCCTCTACCTCGCTGTCGCCAACATGCCGTCCTTCAGTAATCGGGTCTCTGAAAGCGTCAATGACCGATTGGCGTTTGCATCTGCTATCATGATGTTGTCACAGATCAATTTCGGAATGGATATGGTTGCTTTCGCAAACACTCAGGCAATGCACCCCTTCAACAAAAAGTTCGGTTCCTATGACGAGAGCCTTGAACGATATGCGTTAGATCCGTACTTCCTCTCGCTCCTCAACAGCCTCACTTACGTCGGTCAAGTCTTTGGGGTTATAACAGGCGGTTGGGTTGCTCGTCATTACGGACGACACCCTTCGTTTTGGGTCATGTCTTTTGTGTGATGGTCTGAAGATAATTCATAAGGGGCTCGAGATCTCTATATCAAGGTTCCTTCTATGGAATAGGGCCAGCTAGGTAATTAGGATACTATTCATCACGTTCATTCGTACTGCATTTTAGCCGACATCATAACTCCATGTCCGCCTGCACTTCAGGCAGATGCATCTGCATGGGCAACCGGCTCGACATAGTGGGCTCCAGTTGCGTATGACTTGCGACCCCACGAATATGTGCATTTCCCTCCTCGATAGGTTCTGTCAAAGTGTAGGGACTTCCTGAAACTGCGGGTTGAGAATCTGTCACTTTTTAAACGCGATGAGAATGGTCAAAATCCACCAAGATGCGCATCATGAGTCCGGATTACAGGCCTTGCATCCGGTACATGTTTAGAATTTAAAGAGAGTAGAGTCGGGCCACCGCCATGCTAGAGGTCCCGTCCCGGAAAACTACTATCGGAACTTCCAAATCCACCGGCACTTTCAATCGCACATCATCCACCAATTTCTGGGGCGGTATCTTCTCAACGGACTACGATGCACTAGGAAGAGCTGTGACCTGGAGGACTGATGATGCGTTATTGACTTCTTGATGAAGGGTGAGAAAATGGCTTGGGGTAACATACTCCAGAGCGTTGTAGAGTAAGGACGAAATTATAAGGTTGATTGAGATATGGTGCCGCGAAATGGAACTTCATCCTGATGTGTATACTATGACAAGCTTCTCCTCTTGCTTGTGGCCCGGTGGATTCTACGATCATTATTATCCTTTGAAAGGTTGGAGATCGTGGTCATCCGAGCATCTCCATTGATGGCCGAAATTCGGGCTTACTCAATTTCCTATAGAAATATCGGCCCGCGGCCAAAAAGCATTCCTCGTTCAGCTTGGAGGTGGCACCTAGCCAACTTTGGTAGCTGAGGAAAGACTCGGGCACCGAGAGCCAATGGGGCTTCCTGGGAAAAGAGCCTGCGCGTCCCCGGCCGAATCATCAAGATGGGTCGTAGGTTCCAGAAAGTAGGCATCGTTATTTCGCCCTCAGTCAGGTAAAAAAGAGGCATGCTGAGTTTGAGAGCTCGGATCGTGGCAGATTTCCAGGCAATAAAGGTCATGGAGGTATTACCAAATCCCCAAACATAGCAATCTTTAGAGAAGGTGGTGCCATCGAACTTCTAGATCTTATCGAGAACCGTGACTCCTGTTGAAGTGGCGCTTATATGGCGGCATCTAATCAAGCGGACAGCCCTTTGATCAATTCACATTAACACCGCTACAATTGTATCACTGAACTGGAAATGCAAGAGTGCTTGGCCAGAACTAGCATTGATCCTAGAGTAAATTGATCCAAGAAGATGTTTGTCGGATTGAACGAATAATTGTCAACCTTTTGTGCAACTTAAATTGAGCTCTCACAATGAGTGTAGGATAGATCCCATCCATATATCTATCTAACCAGTGTGGGTCCACGCTGTTGCCTTTCAATGATGCACTGCGCTTCCGGAATTCTCAGTTCCTAAGTATTCAGAGGAAGTCGACCCGACACCTAAGAGCGCCGCACTGACGAGTGGAGCTTCAGTGCCGGTAACCCAGTAATTGTCTCGTAACTGTGAAATCAGATTTGTCCCATGCATAGATTGGCAGCTAATTTTTTTTCAATAAGAAGGCCGCGGTTCTACGCTGATCCGCTACCCCTGTAGGGGAAACTTCAGCCGGACGCACATTTTAGGCGTAGGTACTTCCTCCGCCTTTACGCTTTGCCTTAGGCTTCTAGATGAGGTGTCAGTTGATGGGCAGGATGATAAAAGGAGGAACGAACGGTATGAGGCTAATTGAACCGTGCTGTTCGAAAATGAGAGACGCGTTCCTGATGTAATGTGCGGTGCTGGTGGATGGAAATCAGAAGGGGAGATGGAATGCCTAAACTTGTTTCAAAGGATTCGTCCCGCAATCGATCGGTGGTGAAGTTGTTGGTTTACTGTGATCCAATTTCAGGACAAGCATGTACTATACATACTGACGCTGGATTATGAGGATGAACCGTTGTTTGCAGAGAGGAAGCGGCGCAGGGATATTACGTTCATGGTGTGCCTTGGCAGACTGTAGGGGACACGGAGACCAGATACCTTCCATTCATTCCCTTCGAGATCAAACCATTCCGTCAAATTCCCTATCCATTTACTATATGGTACCATCTGGAGGGGCATGGTTTACCTGTGCCACAAATGAGCGCGCAAAACCATGTCTTAGTTGGTGCCAAAAAAAAAAGAAAACAGCACTTAAGAATTGACAAGTTTGACAAATCGATTTCAGCTCCAAGCACGCCTTACCTTCGAAAACTTGTTCAAGGAATCTTACTTGTTACTATCAGAAGGAGGCAGGGGGATCATTCTTCTCCGCACTGAGCGTGACTTATCCCAACTTCGTTTCGAATGATGGATTTCGATGCCGATTGCGAAGTCGCAATATCGTCTCTCTTTCCCCGCAAATCACTTTCCTTTCGCTTTGTCCACAATCCAAAGGACTCGTCAACCATCATGTCCGGTACGCCACGTAATTTGGCTTGGTCTGCAAATATTGTGGTTATGGTCGCCATGTACCCAAAACATTTTACTCCGATGAGGAGTTGCAGATGCATATCTGCGATTACGCCCTTCTCGATGCTCTCTGGCATAGCGATTTTTGGAACGAGAATCCCAGATCATAAGGAGTGCTATTCTTCACTTTGGACAGCAGTAGTCGAGCAGAAACCAACCAAACAAACACAAAAGTCCATCTCGTTGTAACTCACAACCGATCATCTCAAGAATATGTCACCCGGAAGAACAAAAGACGAACTCAAAATCTTGACTCCTGTTGGCCAGTTTGGCCAGGGGTGGAATGCCGGCGTCTTCTGGGACACGGTCGAATCTGGTGTAGATGCCATCATTGCCGATGCTGGCTCGACTGATAGTGGACCCGGACGTCTAGCACTCGGGAAGACTGCAGCCTCTATGGCAGGTTATAGGAGAGATTATGGGGAAGTGGTCAAGGCTTGCCATACCCATCGTGTTCGCTGCCTCATTGGCTCTGCTGGAGGCTCTGGTTCGAACGCTTTCGTCGATATGAGTACTCAGATTGTCAAAGAGATCATTAAAGAGAATGGCTACCGTCCCATGAAAGTCATCAGCATCTACGCCGAGATACCGAAAGACCTTGTTCGCCAGAAACTCAAGGATAACCTCGTTAGTCCATGTGGACACAGTGTCCCTGAGCTACTGGAGAACGACATCGATGCTGCAACCAACATTGTCGCACAGATGGGCTTGGAGCCTTATGTAAAAGCAATGAACGAGAACCCGGACTTTGACATTATCATCGGGGGTCGAGCCTATGATCCCGCGCCATACGCGGCGTTCTGCATTCATCACGGCTTTAACGATATGGGTAAGCATACTTTCTCTTTGTACTCGGTCCTAATGCCTCCCCCTCATGTAAGGTCAACTAACAAGATATTCATCGTAGCCATAAACTATGCCATGGGTAAGATCATGGAATGTGGAGCACAGTGCGCGATACCGAAATCAAGAGAATGTCTAGCAATTGTCCGTCACGATAGCTTCGATCTCGTCCCACTCCAGCCAGGAGCACGGTGCACTCCCGTGTCAGTCGCTGCCCATCTCTTATATGAGAAGAGTAGACCAGATATACTTCAAGGGCCAGGTGGTGAACTTCATACCCGTGATATGACGTACGAGCAGGTTGATGGACGCACGGTGAGAGTGCGAGGTCCCAAGTTCATTCCACAGCCAGAGGGCGAGTATACACTCAAGCTGGAGGCTGCGCGTGTCAACGGCTATCAGTCCAGTTTTGTGGGGGCTTTCAGAGACCCAATCTTAATTTCACAGCTCGACACTTGGATCCCTACCGTTAAAGAAACAGTAAGAGGCAGGATCTCTGGCGACTACGAATATGAGACAAAAATTATCACATACGGTATTAATGGCGTCATGGGACGTCTCGAACCGAACAAGAGCGTCCCGAAGGAGGTTTGCGTTGTTGTCCAATGTAGGGCACCTACACAGGAGCAGGCGAATGAGGTGGCCAACAGGACCAAGATGGGTCTTACTCATGCACCGTACCCCGGACAGCTCGCCACTGCTGGAAACCTTGCTTGGCCTATCACCCCTTGCGAAACCCCTATAGGTCCAGTACCCGAATTCTGCATGTACCATCTCATTCACAAAGCGGATCCTGTTGGGCTGTTCCCTATTAAGGTGGATGACGTCCATGGATCTAACGAGTTTGTTGATACTCCCCGTATGTTACCAACATTCTACAGGCGTGAGATTGCAAGTATTGATTTTTCGAATAGGTGAAAAATTTGCTCTGAAAGCCGACGCTGCGGTAGCAAATATCAAGACTCCAGCAAAGACGATCGACCAACCAAAAACGTATTATCTACAGCCCGAGCCGCCTGCGGGAACATGCTATCTTGGAGATCTTGCCTCAGTGGTCCGCAGTAAAATCGCAGGCCCATATGAAGTGACCTTTGACGTCATGTTCCTGGACGACGAGATATACAAGAAGGTGAAAAGGTCGAACCTGTTGTCGGCAGCGGCTGTGGCCAAGCTGTATCATATTCCTGAGAGCGACATAATTGTTGCTTTATGGTGGGATCCCGCAAGGGCATTCAAAGCCACCATTCCAAGGTACCGCGCCTCGGCTGGATTTGAGGAGACGGACACACATGGTTCGCAACAACATGCTCCTCTTCTGTACTTGAGCCTTCCTTGGGACAGGGAGTAGTGTGTGGCGAGCGTGTTAAGCACAATGAGTTCGCTGTCGATGAAGCCCAGTCTGGGATATGTTCGTCATTGTAGCAATGGTCACTTACCTGTACCTTTCATTAATACCTCGCGCCTCCTGACACGTCCACAAAACATTCTCGCCCTGGTAGTTCGGTAACAGATGAAGATCTGGTATGACTAGTAGATAATAGCCATAAATTGTGGCCCATTAAAATGGAGCCTGCTTCGAAGGTGAATGTAAGAGGCTGTGTGATACGATTCCGAACTACGTGGCTTTTGATTTGGGCAATCCCATGTTTGTAAACGATAGATGCACGGATGAAAAATGCCGTCATCGGATGCGAGTATCGCAATCCTGGACAGCCGCATCCTTTTCAACCTAAAGCGGACCCAAGAAGGGGAGTATAAAGAAGATGAGATGATTGTTTTGCGATCATACTTCCCCACTGAGTAAAATTCCTTCATACTAAACAGTGGACTTTTCGGCGATACTGTCTCCCTGGATAGAGATATAACTTTTCCAACTTCACGACTTCAGTAAGTCTAAGAGGCTGTCTCTTTCACTGCCTAATATCGAGGCGTTTCGGTCCATCATCCGGAAATATATTTCGACATGTCCGCTCCTCCTGTCCTTCTTCTGCTGGGTGCCGGACCCAACCTTGGCACAAAGATCCCCAGTGTCTTCTCTGAAGCAGGCTACAAGATTGCACTAGTAGCACGGTCTCTAGGGGAAGGAATTCAAGAAAACGGATACTATCACGTTCGAGCCGATTTCAGCCAGCCTGAATGCATACCAGAAGTGTTTGAAAAGGTCAAACAGAACGTCGGAATACCCACCGTGGTAGTATACAATGGTGCGTCTAATTCTTGAATGTCCCCAGTGTTTGTCTTCGGGCCAACCTTCCCTATGCCCTCCACAGCTGTCCAATACAAACTGGATGATGCTGCTGATCCCTTGGCTTCTCTTGCCCCGGAAAGGGTGTCTCAATTCCACACCGCGATGGCCGTGAACGGGACCACACCTCTCATCGTCATACATCACGCCATCGCCTCGTTCCGAGCTCTCCCTTCCGATACCAAAGGCAAGACATTTATCTTTACTGGGAACATCCTCAATCGATCTGCATTCGTAAATAGATTCTGCTTTGGGACTGCAAAGGCGACATGTGCGTACGGAATCAACTTTGCTTCGGTGATTTATGCGAAGGAAGGATTTAGGTAAGCGACTTTTATCGTACCCATCTATGACGATGGTGAAATGATTTAGGTTTCACCCCCCAGCGATGATGATTTCCTGGCTTATGTTGCCGAAGGTTCTATTACGCCGATGAGCGCACACCGGCGGGTGTGCCTGTAATGCGAGAAATCGACGGAATGGCTGCTGGAAGAGTTTATCTTGAAATTGCAGAATCTCCCGAACAGCGACCCTGGCAGTATACTTACACTAAGGATGGCGTTTATGAAAACTTTGGGGAGAAAGATTACCTAAAAGTAAGGCAGGACAAGGAGCCTGAGTTCCTGAAAGGAGGAAGAGACTGAGAATGATCGGTGGGCACACACGAGAGGAAACGTTGTAGTTGCGTCTAGATTCATGACCTGAGGGCAGTACATTCTCTACAGATATCGTATCTTCGTTCGTGTTCGTCTTTTGGCTCGTCTCATCTTCCGTAGCATGCAGATGAGACTCACGAGATGAGAGGGAGGAACCAGACCAATTCAGGGATATGATACGCTCGACAAGGAATCGTGATATTGGGTCGGGGCATGCGCACTAGCCGGGAGATGATAGGCCCTTGGGTGTCAACCACTGGTGTACCATCCGCATCAGAAACATCGACAGGCTTGTACGAGCCCTGACAGAGATCAGAGATGAATGAGGACCGAAGAAGAGTGACGGTAGAGCTTCTGTACGATCATTCTGATGAGTTCCGCCTGCGCTCCCGTGGCCATGGAGTCGCTTTCCGCGTTGATCAGTATGGTCACATGTTGCGCTCTGCCTTTCCAATGTCGGCAAAGGTATGCGCAAATACCTTCTCACATAAAAGAAGTTCGCCGGCCTTGGCCGCTTCTGTTGTGAATAAACCGCGCCCTCGGAAACCCGATGCTCGAACAGACACTGGGCCAGCATATGTGGAATGATCCGGGCCTGGGGGGCGAAGCCAAGTGGCCTCCATGTACAGTTGCTTAAACCGGTACTTACAGTTCTCTTGCTCCGCACGTCAGTAAACAGCTCGAGCAAGTTCGCCTTTGGCCGCAACATTGCTCGAATATTCTATACGAAGAACTTTGAGAAGGTGTTACGTAACACTCTTCCAACAAACATCTCCAAGATTGGACACCTGCCAACAAAGTTTCCCTGTACATGATGTCTAATCACCTCTACGGAAAAGGTGAATATTCACCCAGAGCTCTGGAGCCATCTTCAGCAAGGAAGGAAATTTCATAGGGGAATATCTGTTCTTTCGTATTGAGAGCAGCTGGTACTTCCACATTAACCTTGGTGAAGTGGATGGTGCTTTCAGGGGTGTTGATGCGAAGAAGGGACCGAATCTCGTTGGAAAAACCCATTCTTGGCTAGGACATCCAGGACTTAATCTTCCAGAAAATAGATCTACTTTATTAAAAGTCTTCCAGTCCGTTATTTTCAACAGTAAGATCTCCATCAAGTACAAAATAGTTGAGCGCCTCCAGACGCCTGCTCGTCACGACTCCTCTCTTTCATCTTTGGCCTTCGACCCCATCGCCAGAGACTTCCTCTTCCTCTTCGTCGTCTTCTCCCTCGCTTTCTCTACTTGAAGCATTTTGATTGAGGACCACCGGGTCCACCATTGACGATCACAGCTCTTTGACGCATCAACCCTGCGCTTTGCCTACATCCTTGACACCATTTAAAGTTGGCCGTGTTCAAACCACAACCAGCCACCTATTGGCCAGTTCAGGATTCCTAGGTAAGCTCAAACCAGTACTCCAGGCTAGGTCTCTGGACGTCTTAAGTGTGACTGGAGATCTACACATGGAATGTCCCGTTCTTCAACTTTCGCACCTCACCATATGATCAATAGGCATTGAACAAGAATCATTTTCAGAACAGATTCATTAGGTGCCATGCACGTCCGAGTTTACATCAGTGACTTTCACCACCTCGCCCAAAAATTGCAACGGTCGTCTTCGGAGATATCACTCAAGCGAGAACATCAAAACAATTCAGTCTGTTTCTGATGACAACACCTTGGCGACAATCATTGCAAGGGACTGTGGACGAATTTACTGTCTATTTTGCCTTCCACCCAAAATGCAGGATCATATTGCATAGTGATTAACGCAAACAGTTCAACTCCACATCAAGAACGGACAGAAAAACCCTTTCCAAATTGGTGACAATGCAGAAAGACAGGTTGATGTCTAGTGTTTTCGTGCTCGCTTGCTCATCTGTCGGAGCTTCTCGCCATACTAGAAGTTCAAACAATTTAGTTCGGGTCAATTTCGAAACAAATGTCGCAAAAGTATTAAACGTTGAGGTTAAAACACTTACAATGTAAAATGCAAAAGGAATCGGCACGAACAAAACTCCAAGGAAGGCTAACAGACTGCTGGCCCATTCAATCCCTAGATTATGGTACATTGCCGGAGCGAACAATGGACATGCCGCACCAGAGGAGAATCGAATAAAGGCATTGCCTGCCATCACTGAAGCCATTTCGCTTGGATAAGCGTCGGGAAGGTAGGTCAATACCGCGTTCTGCAGATGCACACAGTTTATCAGCAACATATATATGACTCAAGATGGGCTCTAACATCTCGACTTACGAGAACGAGGAGTGCGCCAATGCTGAAGAAACCAGTTCCGACCAGTGGCATTATCCAATGAATATCTGGCCGGGTGCTCCAACCAAACCAGAACAAACAAATGGGCAAACAGAAGGCTCCAACCATGGCGGGTGGAAGCCTCATTTCAGGCTTGATGATCTGTCCATGTTCATTGAATTGTTTCTGTTGGAAGGCTCGATCGTACCATACGAACGGTGGTACGGCGCAGAGAGCGCCAACAAGAAGTCCCATAAATGCAAGACCGGTCTGCCCGAGGTTGAAGCCATAGATACCCTCGAACACGAGTGGGAATGACTCAAACCAGATGAACAGAAGGCCAAAAATCAAAGCTACCCACATGTGGAGCAAGAACACAAGCGGCTCTTGAAATGTTAGGATCCAGGGTTGAATGACTGTTATCTGAGCGATCTTGCCAACAGTAACGTGTTGGAAAGCAATCTCAGCCTGAGTCTTGAGTTTGTCGTTGTTCGTCATTTTTCTCAAGCGCTGCGCACGGCGATAGAGGATGTTTTTCGAAGATGTCTCGGGAAGGAACAACACCAGCATGATCAAAGCAAAGCCAGCAATAATCATTAAGGCCCAGAGAGTCCATCGCCAACCATATGCCTGAGCAGCAAAACCACCGATAGGTGGGCCAAGCACGGGACCGCCGAGCTGTTAAGGGAAAAAAAAAGAAGATCTTGTTAGCGATACGAGTTCATTGAAGGATATCAACGAGGTATATGAAAGTCAAAGAGACATACAGCTGCAAGGCCCCAGATCCCAATTGCTAGAGCCCTTTTCTGCGGTGGGTACATCTCTGCAATGGAAGCACCACCGGTAGCAAGAACCGGAGATCCCAGGACCCCGGTAATGAACCGAAAGATGATAAGCATGCCGATATGTGTTGACAAAGCGGTCGGGATTTGAAGGATGACGAACAGCGCCAGCGAGAAGATGTAAACCGAGTTTCGGCCAATCGAAGGGACCTCACTTAACGGAGCTAAAGTCATAGGCCCTAAGACACTGCTTCAGCATCGCAAGAAAGAAAACTTTTGGAGTCTGTGGTCTGCGTCGAGTTTGTTCTCTTACCTAATCCACATCCCAGTACGAACACAGTGAGACCAGTGAGCGCGACAACCATTCCTATTTTAAACTCCTTCATGACGCCAACAATGCCTGCGGTATAAATTGAAGAACCAACGTAAACGGCAAAGGTCAAGAAACACAATTGGAAAGTAACTGCGATTTTGGTGGAGTTGGCCCAATTGAGGGGGTTCTGGATATTGATCAATGGCGCCGTCCTTATTCGAAGGATCGCTTTTTAGGACTAACCTCAGAGTCATCAGGACAATACCATCCGACGAGCTGGATATCGTCTCCTTCTTCAGCCTTAGTCTCGTTGTTGGCAAGTTGAGATGACTTTTCGGGCAGAGTCTTAATGGAGAACTGTTTCAACAGCAAGGGATTCTTTTCCTCCTCAAAGGGTAACCACTTTCCACGTGATGCATATCGCAGGAATCGACCGAAAAACGAGTCACGAATGAGTTGTGCCATGGCCAATGGTGTTCTGTAGCCCTTTGTTTTGGGAAGTGTAAATAAATCAACTCACTCTGGCCTTGTGGTGGGAGAATGGCACAAAGAGAGAGTCTAGCATGGTCATCGTGTTCGATTACTTCCATGCGAATGGCTAAATACTCTTACGACTTTAGTCACTCCCTACGTTGTCAATGATGCGTCGATGGGCTCTTTGAATACTTCATGCCGCCATTGGACTACCACTACTTGTACAATCCCAGAGAGGATTTTTTTTGGGGGGTGGATCTTCAGATCGAACACGACCTATACAGTGACATTGCTGCTCTCCACCAGATGATGCGGACCCGAGTTTGAAGCTAGAAGTTGTTGAAAGCTAGAAATAGATTTGTTTCAACAAAAATTCACGTGGTTTGCTTTGCGGCACTTCGTGCTTTTTCGGCGACCGAGTTAGTCAGCACCTCGGCGGATTTTCGTGCCGTATCGTGGCGATTCCGTTAACCACCTTACCTAACCATCGCACGTTCGGGCCGAAGGAAATCTCCTATTGGTAAATCAACACATGCTTGAAAAGATGATGTGCCCTGTCAGGCTATCGGGCCACGAACCTAGCGCGTGTTCCTGACCACACCGGCGCATGTTTTAGAACGAAAAGGAAAGTTCTTTCATCTGCCATCATTGATCGATGTGTCTCACAAGATGCAATCACCTGTTCCCTGTCCGATTCAGATCTTGCCCACACAACCTACATTTCCTTTGCATCACTACCGAGATGCCTAGCGCTGAATGAACATTGACTATACAACGCCGAATAATGACATCAGAGCAAAAATGTTCTGGTTGTGTGTGTCGACATCGCCGAAAAGGGGGGAGGTCGGGGAAAGGGTGGGCTGCAATGAAGGCCGTAGAATTGGCAGTTTAGAAATAGGATTCCAGGAGATGCATACGATAAAAGCGTAGCCTGGTGCCGTAGTGGGCGACTAACCTCTCCAAACAGAACACATCATACTAAATCGAGATTTGGGTTTACAGAGACGCATCTAAGTCGATCACAGGGATACCAGTTTCGATTTCTCCAATCTACAATGGGTAGCCTTGGGAAGCCACACGCAGGGCCCCCTGCTCACATGGGTATGTTTCCTTTTTTTTGCGGTCTTCATGTGAAGCGACGCAGTTCTCGTTGACAATGGATAGGAATGAGCTTTACACCTACAATCCATCATGACACATACTCAGCAATTAACACCTCAGCAAGTGTTGGGATGGTGGGCAAACATGTCTTTCTTACTGGGGCCTCCCGTGGCCTGGGGAAGGGAATGGCCATCGCTTATGCTAAGGCGGGAGCCTCTATCATAGGCATTTCCGCACGGTCTGAATTGGACTCAGTCAAGAAGGAAATCGAAGATGCGGCAGTGTCGGTTGGCAGACAGGTTCCGAAGGTGGTGACTGTGGAGATGGATGTGATGGAGCCTGACAGTGTGCAACTTGCTGTGGAGAAGATCACGCCAATGTTTGAGGGTAGACTCGACATCCTCATCAACAATGCTGGCTATATGGAGACATGGACTCCAATTCAAGATGCCAACGTCGACGACTGGTGGACGTCGTGGAATGTCAATATCAAAGGTCAATTCCTGGTCTGGAAGGCCATGTTGCCGTTGATTTTGGAAGATGATTCCAGCCTCAAGACCATGGTCAACCTGTCAAGCATCGGGGCCCAAATGAGCACTCCTGGAGCCAGCGCGTATCAAACGGCCAAATTTGCCCTTCTCCGACTGACCGAATTCCTCAACGTCGAGTATGGGGAAAGAGGCCTGATTGCTTACTGCATGCACCCCGGGGCAGTGCCAACAGAGCTTGCATGGAAAATGCCCGACTTTGTCAAGGTCAACCTCATTGACACGCCCGAGTTGATGTCTGACACAGTGGTGTTCTTGACCCAGAAAAGGCGAGAGTGGTTGCGAGGACGGTACTTGTCTAGCAACTGGGATATGCAAGAGCTGCTGGCCATGCAGGATGAAATCGTGGAGAAAGACATGCTGAAAATGAGGATGGTGGTTTGAATATTCCACCGCCCTCAATTCTATCACGATCTGATCTGCCCCATTACAGTGTGCGCTTTGGCTTTCGGCATTGGATGGATGGTGGCATGCACGTAGCAGGGCGATTTGGTATCCTACTAGTTGCCTCTTAGCTTGTAACCCCTGTTGAAGGCGGGGGGAATTAGATCGGGGGTTCATTAGACGACGTCATTCTACTTAAGCACTTCGATGATTGACTTCGCCCCCACCCCCCCACCCTCTTGATGTGCTGGTGGGTCAACATCGAATTTTCAACACCGCATCTTCGGCTAACTCTTGTCCCCATATGCAGTCCACTCCCATACCACCGGTGTCTTTACTCGGGTCCGGTTCCACCAGGTTCGGGGCTTGTTATTATTAATCAAGCTTGAAATATGGGCAACACTGTACTTCACACGTGCAACGTGCTTCTCCCGTGATGGCGATTGACCTATACAAGTGGTCCAAAATCTATCATATTAAAATTGTCCACGCGCCCCCCGAGCAAGAGTCAATGGTAAGGTGCTTCAAGTGCAGTTAGAACAAAATTACTTCGCTAGAAAATTTCTTTCCAAGGCAGAACATCTAGCTGTCGATTGTCCTCCCTTTTATCTCGTTTGCCTCAAGACGCCATGTCGTCCGATACACTCGACAAGGCTGTCTCCATAGACTCTTCTTCTTCAGTCCCCGATTCTAAGAAACTGCGATTATCGTGTGATAACTGTCATGCCGCCAAAGTTAAATGCACCAAGGAGCGTCCCTTCTGCTCAAGATGTGCCATCTCGGGGGCTCCTTGTGTTTATTCCAAGTCACGAAGAGCCGGGAAACCTAAAGGCTGCGGAAAGCATCGCCCACGTTTCAGCAAATCATCCACCCCATCAGAGTTCAACAGTCGGCCAGATTCTCCAGTTGAAGATGGTCGGTTGAGTATGGACTATGACGAAGGCGCCTGGAGTGTGGATATACCAGGCACTGGTCGCTCCTCCCTTCTCGACCAAAGCTTCAGCAACCTCCACTCTGCAGCTGAGTCCACACGCTGGCTAGATCCAACTTCGACTCAAAACACTATTACTCACGGTAGAAACATGGATTTGGAAGAATCCTTTGCTTCTGCGATCAATACCACCACTTTCACCTCCGATTTCAGGATGTCGCCGGACTGGATGTCGGGCATGGACGCGACAAGAGCTACGGTCCCCTTCTCTACAGATAATAATATGGCGACCAACAACGCCATGTTATATAACGAATTCACATTTGAAGGCAGTATCCTAGATGACTCCAGCTCCGGTCTCGGTGGCAGCCCACCATCTTGCAATTGCCCCAACGCATTGCAAGAAATCCTTACTGCCCTCAATGGTGCCATCTCGAGCTTCGACCGGTTTCTTGCCATCAACAAGTCCGCAGTTGCACGCATGACTCACTGTCTCTCCTGTCATTGTCTGCCTGATATATCCTCTGTCATGCTCCTCTCCGTCATCATCACCCGGATCGTGCAGTGCTACAAGAAGATCCGTAACGGAGAGTGTCAGGGCTCTGAGGAAGTCGGTGTAACCATGGGCATGCTCAAGATGGATAGTGAAGATGAATATCAGATCAAAATGGTTCTCATTCGTTCCGAACTGCGCAAGATTAAATTGCTCATTACCCGATTTCGCGATAGATTCGAGAATTTCCTGCAGGGCGCTGACAGACAACTGTATGAGGCGAACATGTCATTCCTGGAGTATGGATTAGACGACACAATCAAAGGACTTTAAACTTGCAATAACTTTTCCCATCGGTTTCTTTTGCCTTGTTCTTTGTCAGAGCCAGGTGTTGGGGGGGAAAGGTTTGTCGGTGTTGCAAGCGTTTTAACGACTTGGTGTATGGTATGTGAAAGTTTATCGCATATGATAATGACCGATACGAAGGAAAAAGGGTGAGAGAAAAGGATTTGAGAAATATATTGTAACCCTAGATTAGATGGGATCCCGCTTCTCCTCCCATATATCTACCAGCAACCGATAGAGAAAATCCACATCCCTCTCCAGGTGTCCTCTCTGGCTGTGGAGGAGGAAGTTGCAGCAAACGAAGTCATTTATTAAGATCTTGTCAACTTTCCCCTTAAATCTATTCTTACCCCCAACCACATTTGGTAGTAGGTTTGTGCCTCAGGATAGGAATACTATAATTAGGTTAAGTCAGCCTCGCGAGGTCAGACAGTTATGTGAATCTATGGGTGTTCCCGGAAGCTTATTTGTAATTTTCGAAAATTGAGGCCTCCTCTAGGCATCTGCCGCACTAAGATAGGTGTGGGAAAGGGACCGGGGTATATTATAACCTAACAACATAAGGCGAGGACAGGGGAAGGGAGGAAGCAAAATAACCCCATTGGGCACAAGGGGCAAACGAATGGTTAAAGTTCTACCCAATGCATATCCAGGGTCGAACCGGATATCAAATATTCTTATCTATGGTAACAATGTTCCCCGCAATGTAACAGGCTTCTCAACGAGCCGAGACGAGCCGGGACCGAGCGAGACTAGTCTCGCTCGGGCAAAACCCTAGCTCGTCTCGTCTCGTCCCCCTTGGGTTCATGGACCGGATTAACCATTTTCCGGGGCCTTCGCCATCGGATCCAGTCTATGGACCACCTAAAATAACTCTACTAATCACGCTCGACATCCCTCGTAACCGAGCGTAAACGACAAGCCTCGACGTCGACATGGTCCATGGATTGGATCCGATGAAATCCCCCCTTCGACCATCGGATCCAGTGTGTGGACCACCCTGACAAACTCAATTGATCATACTTGACATGATCCACGCATTGGATCCGATGAAATCCCCCGTCGCCCATCGGATCCAGTCTATGGACCACCCAAACAAGCTCGATTGATCACCCTTTGTAGGACCGAGAGAGGATTGATTGATTGAATCTATCTGAACAAGGCGCAAACTGCGGTGCACGTAACTAGACTAGTCCTGTCAAACTGGGGAACAACTTGAGATGTATTGAATGCTCTGTCTACCACCCAACCGGTCCTGCCAGGTTACTGGTATATATACACGTTGAGTTGACCCCTTTTCTTCTCCTATTTCTACCCATAAAACCTGCATAGGGGTGATAGCCTCCTTTTCAACAAAAGGGGCGCTTGCTACCATTCGGCCGATCAATGAGACCTTGTTCGACAAGTCCCAATATGGTCTGCTAATAAAATCAACTAGATTAACTACTGCTAACAAATAGTATTTATATCCACCTAATGGAATTCTAGACAACAGGCAACGATAGGCAGTAGCAGGGTGTAACAACTGTTGTAACACCCGCCGTGATATGAAACCTTGACTTACAAATTAACTATGGAAGCATTCCGGTGCTTTAATAATCAGATATCTCGAGGAAGTCTACAAGAAAGAAGAGAATAAAAAGGCTCCAAGGAGCGATCTAGCTACGCAGCTTGCAGTGAGTTAAAGAATAAATCAGAGAGTACAAAACTCAATGGGAACAATGAGTTGCAGCAATATATGTAAACAAGCTAGACCGTGGCTCGCCAAGGTCTTGCCCGCTCGTCTTGATCTCGTCTCAACCAAGACGAGACGAGACGAGCGCCACCAAAACCGAGCGAGCACTTAGTCCTGCCAAAATCGTTAAGCGAGTTTGTTCATCAAATTGTAATCTGGCCGATATTATATTATTCTCAATGGCGATCTCGTCAGGTAGTCTTGCATTCTGCATTCTAGCGCACCTCGGCCCACACAGAAGCCTTGGCCACGAACTCTTTCCAAGTCGTCAGAGGTTCATCCACGATCTGCAAAAAATGTCGTTAGCATGAGAAGAAAGACTCTCATGACTTGAAATGAGGGGGAAATTTGGTTCTTACCGATTGACTCTGCTTTAGATCTGCACCTCCAAAGTAGCCAAATTGAGGCATCAACAGCATATTTTGAAGCATCTCTTCCTGTAGAGGCGGTGGGAGGCCTTTGGACGCCAGCACTTTCTTGAACATCTCCTCAGGCACCTGCAGAGCCCTGCCGCCCTGGCCGTCCTTGGGTTTGACAGCTTGGAAGTCCGCAATGATCCGTTCAGGAGTGTAGTAACCGCTCGCCCCGTAGATACGAGCGCCCAGCACCTTTTCCCGGTTCAGCAAGATACCTTTCACGAATTTGCCGGTGTCCGCCTCAGTGTCGAAGAGCGGGATGGGGGAATTTGTGGGAATTGGCAGAGCGAAGTTGTATGGCCCCTGCTTATTGTTGAGGCTCTGACCAGGAATGTTGGACATGTAGAACCCAGGTAGGAAAAATGTAGCTGGGATACCGATGTCGCGAATGTATTGTTCAACATCTGCCTTGGAATCGAAATGTGCCACTTGAGAGAGCTTTCCACCAGAGACTGAGAGAAATCCAAGTGTCAGTATACATGATTGGTTTTTTTTTTTTTTTTGGATCAACGTTTTCCATCGGCTTACGTTCGGTGATGTTTAGCAGACTGCTCCAGATGAAATGCTGCACGCCAACTTCCTTGGCCACATCGGCCATGTTCTTTCCTTGTTGGACTTCAGCTTCAGCACTTTTCTTCTCCCAGAAGTTGGTGACAGCAAAGACCGCGTATGCACCATCCATGGCGATACGGAGAGATGGCTTGTCATCGCAGTCGGCCTGCAAACGGGAACATAAGTCAGCACTGACCGAACTGCACCACTTGTCCGGAAAAAGAGAAAAAGAGATTAGACTGACCGAGACACATTCAGCACCCATCTTGGTAAGTTCTTGAGCACTCGGTTTGGAAGGGTCTCTGGTGATAGCACGGACAGAGAACATGGATGCTGTTTTTGGATCTGACAGGATGCACCTCACAACGGAGCCGCCTTGCTTCCCTGTAGCCCCAAAGACTACAAGGATTTTCTGAACCGATCCATTGGTAGTGCCGTTCATCTTGGAGCGAATGCTGTTCAGGAGTGTGGTCAAACTTAGGCCCATGTAGGTAGAAGTATTTTTATCTCCAATACAAATATGTAGGGGTTTATACTGGTAATGTAGATTCAGAAGTGTAGTCCAATGTTTGATGGTAGTTGTCCGAGAGTTTAAATAATGATAGGGCAAGGAAGATCAAGAAATTTCCAGATTTTCAATGACCCATTCCCTCTGATCGAATCCGAATCTCCAGATGCTCCAATCAGCATCTGACTAGGGCCCGAAAGATGACGTTATCATCCGATCAAACATCGGTGCTCGGTCACAAAATAACGCGAATGATCTGCGATTTCTCTCAGCCACCAATGACCCATAATTATTAATTCTCGGTCCGTATCTTCGGTGAACGACAATGAGTGCTACAGTATCTTGCATTGTTGGGATTCTCGACATGCAAAAAAATGTTGAACATTATCAATAAGAAAGATGCAACACCGAACTGCGATGGGGCCTGGAGATATTTTGAAATCAATCTTTTCAAAGTTTCGGATTTTTCAGTCATACTCAGGTGGCTGGAAAAGTGAAGACCCCCCCCCGGAAAGGCACAGAACACAGGTTAACATATCATCTGTTTGAAACTCGAACAGAATGACTTTCAGTCTACAAGAACCAGTTCCAACGTCTCGCTTGGACGGAAAGGTTGCACTTGTCACCGGTTCGGGACGGGGCATCGGACGTGCAATTGCAATCGAGCTGGGAAGAAGAGGTGCGAAGGTGGTGGTGAACTACTCAAAGAGTTCTAAACCTGCCAAAGAAGTTGTTCAAAAGATCATCGACTCTGGTTCAGACTCGATCGCCATCCAAGCCGACATCTCGAAGCCGGAAGATATCGCCAAGCTTTTCGAGGCAGCGCATTCTCAGTTTGGCAAGATTAATATTGTCGTCTCAAACTCCGGCATCGAACACTTTGGAAGCATCGACCAGATCACACCTGAAGAGTATGACCAAGTGTTCAATTTGAACACTCGAGGTCAGTTTTTTGTCGCACAGAATGCCTACAAATTCCTTAGCGAAGGTGGCCGTCTTATCTTGATGTCTTCGATCTCGGCCAATGTGAGCTTGAAACATCATGCTGTCTACGCTGGAAGCAAGTGTGCTATTGAGGCATTCGGGCGATGTCTGACTAAAGAATTCGGAGCTAAGAAAGTCACGGTTAATGTCATTGCACCGGGAGGTGTTGATACGGATATGGCAGCTGAGGCTGGCTGGAGGTACATCCCCGGCGCTGATCCTTCGTGGACTGCTAAGGACATCAACAAGTTTGTTTCATCTCGAACGCCTCTTCAGAGAATGGGTGTTCCTCAGGATATTGCTCGAGTTGTCGCATTCCTTGCTAGTGAAGATGGAGGTTGGATAAATGGTAGGCCTCTATGACTAAGACGATCTCATTATCTGCATGTACTTACACTTGAACAGGACAAACAGTCACTATCTCAGGCGGTGCAACGGCATAGGGCCCATCTCAGAAACGTGGGATGAAGACAAATGCAGGAACGACTACCCCCATGCAGTGACCGGACTTAGAATATATGATACTCCACACCTGTACAGCTATCAGATTTCCATAGAACAAAATCAAATCAATAGCTTCCACTGGCACAGGGGACTTTCAAGACGTAACGATTCATGGTGAACATTGAAAATCCATTCCAACCCCGAATACCTCTGTCGATTCGTTCGTTCTCTGAAATGGGATGCCGAAAAATGTTCCCGATTCTTCCAGTGGCCGCGTAGGACTTTACTATCTTGTCGACCTTTACCCTACATACGCCAGGCTCAGAGTCCTGTGGACATAGGCCACTCAACAACCCCATTAGCATCGGAGGATCCTTGAGACTCACCATGTGTGGTTGACGTAGTTGCTTCCACTATTTATCATATGAAAGATATCACATCATGTCGTGGGCACAAAATACCGACATCGGTCACCGAATTTGAAGTTACATGGAGAGAGGCCAAAGTCAGCATAGGGATAATGGCAATGACAATAACATTATCATCCTCTACAATGAATAAAAACGGTCTCAAATTCTCTGCCATCACAATAATCCAAAATCTCCAAGGATTAATATTGTGTCTTTAAAGATTTTGTGTCTGATTTGATATTCATCTAAGCAGTCATGGGTTCTATTGGGTCCATGAGTCCTTTGGGGAAGGAGAAGATTTCTTTTGACGGCATGAATTTTTGTTGTATTCTTTCATTCTCTCTATGCTAATGTGGGATCTAGAATGGCTTGATTGCAGCAGAGTTCTCTACGACTGGGCAGACTGTTACGACAATAAGGTTAAGCTGAAGCAAATCTTGATGTCCATCTAAAAGCTAATATTGGCAGAACTGGTACGGCTTGATGGATATCATTGCCCCACATCTCACAGTAAGACTCTCCCTCCCTGGGCAGTTCAACAGTTGTACCTCTATACTAATGGTAGAAAACAGATTGACTACGACAAAGTCAACAATGCCAAATTCAGCGATTTCCCTGCGGAAAAGTATATTGAAATGATGAGCGACCCCATGTTCTTAGGCGACCCGCTTATCGCCTCTCAACATCTTATCGGTGCTACGAAATGGGAAAAAGTCTCAGACGAGGAGATTATCTCGCATCACCAATCGAGAGCCGCACATCAACGGTGGGAAGACGTTAGGCGGAAGGATGTGGCGGTCAAGGGCCATGGACATGGCGTGGTCACCACATTTTACAAGAAGATTGATGGCCAATGGAAATGGGCTGGGATCAAGACCAAAGTCATTTGGAATGAGTTTGACTTTGAACACGTCTTTCGAGGTACGGCGGGAAAGGATGTTTAGAAACAGAGACCGCAAGTCCATTTGTTTGGGTGTGTTGGGTGCAGCTGTAATTTGTGCACGCTTCTCGTCAATTTCCATAGCCCGATACCTAGGCGTTCTACAACCTTCCCAGAACAATCAATCAATCACGATGCCATTGTGACACCCTCCACAGAATTCATGCTAGCTATCTTCCTTTGTGTTATGTCATTGTTATCGATACAGGAGGATGCGGGTGCTATTTAGCATGGACCGGCCCATTCCGGTTTTGGTAATTGCTGCCAAAAGCTAACGCACCAAGCTTTCGGTCACCGACTGCCCACATTTTGCTGCAACGATGCAGTGGAGAGGAGCTTTTTATTCGGTGTCCAGCTGCTGGCCAACGTCCTTTCATGCTCGTAATGCACACCGAGAGCTATGCTATGATGGCCTCCAGAAAACAATTAAAAAGGCTCACGTTCGGCTTGACATGGACCCTAGAAGCCGACTGTGTTTCAATTTTGCGCGAGCAACATCTCTTCGATCTTTTTCCCCCCTCAAGCTTCTTCCAGCTCAGTAGCACTTCTCAAAATGTTGGCCGAGATCCGTTCAAAGATGATTTGGAGATATATCTTCACCTGCACTTTGGTCGTGAATGCTGTCGTGGCGGCTCCTGCGTCCAATTTCAACAACCTGCAAGATTGCGTTACCGGTGCTCTTTCTGCTCTTGGAGATGTTCAAAAACGTGTGCAGACTGCTAAATCTGCAACCTACGAAGACGCACGTGTGGGTGCCATCATGTTAGTACAGCAAACTGCATTGCATTTACTTTGATCTAACCAGCTGTTCGTTAGTAAGCCTGAATTTCCGGCCATGATTGCTTTTGCCAAATCCGCAACCGAGGTCGGCGCTTTGATAGGATGTGCTGCAAATACCGGCTATCAAGCCGTCCCTCGTTCGGGTCGTCATCAGTTTAAGTCATTCCACTGTGTTATTAAGTGTCTCTGCTGACCAAATGATATAGCTTCGAAGGCTGGTCTGCACTGAACGGTTCCTTGGTCATCGATGTATCCTCGATCAACTATGTCAACATTGATGATGACCTCAAAACGGCCACCATTGGAGGTGGAACGAACCTCGGTCAAATTTACACCGAATTGAGTGTCGTAAACAAAACATTTTTGGGAGGGATCTGTCCCACGGTAGCTCTAGGAGGTTATCTTGGAGCTGGAGGATACAACCTACAGCAGAGGCAACATGGCCTGGCTGTGGACCAGGTCTTGTCTTTCAAGATCGTCATGGCTAATGGAGATCTTCTCAATGTCTCTCCAACGTCCCACCCAGATCTATGGTTCGCTGCACGAGGTGGTGGGACATACGGTATTGTTGTTGAAGCCACGGTGAAGATTATCACCCTACCAAGGTCGGCCATGGTGGTTGGTTTCTTCAACAACAAGACAACACGATATGAAGTAGTGAGGAAATTCCTCGACTGGGCACCTAAACAGCCAAGCGAATTCACCAGTCAGCTCAATGTCTATAGCAATCGGTCTCATTTCATCGGCTGGTATCTGGGTGGTACCAAGCAAGAACTACAGGCCATCATGGACAAATCTGGGCTCTTCGACGTCCCTGGAGCAAATATCTCCATTGCCGGAAACTGCAGCACTGAGAATTCTCGCATGTACTGGATGGATCCCACAACTACTTGCATTGATGACGATGATGCCTATAAGGCATTCCTCATGGTCTACAACACAGAACCAATTCATTTAGTACCGATCAAGCCACAGCTGCGAATCGAGGAGGAACTAGCACTTCCATCTGCGCCTCCAGCGGCGTTATGGCCTAGATTTGGTGTCATCAGCAAGACTTACTTCACTCTAAAGAATAAGCCTCTGTCCAATGACACACTCAAGGAATTCATCCAGAGAACTGAAGACCTTCCCGAGGAGGCCGGTTTTTGGGGGGAATGGACGAGTTTTGGCATTCCAAAACCGAATGCAAACACCACCGGCTCTTTCCCTTGGCTAGAGGATGCCTCGATATTGATGCGAATGGAGGTCTCATCTGGAAAGGATAAGAAGACATATGAGGCGAATCGCGAATGGCTTCTCGACTTTGAGAAGTTCTTCCGTCCTAAAGTTGGGTAAGGTTTTTTTTTTTTTTTTGATCTAGTACCGTGCGACCAGCGGCTAGTCGACTAATGTAGCGACTCTTCATTCTAGACACGCCAGCTATTCCGGATACATTGATGCGGACATCTCTGTCAACCCACTGACTGCATATTACGGCGATAATATCTGCAGGCTGATCAAAGCAAAGAAGTTGTACGACCCCGGAAACTTTTTCAGAAACCCATTCTCGGTCCCAACTACACCTCCGAAGGGCCTTTGCTAGGTCGACAGATTTCGTATTGGCTTTCATGTTGCAGGGTATCCGTAAACCATGGGGTATTGGTGTTGGGCAGCGCGGAAGAAAAAGGGGAGAAAAGGCCCGGAAGGAATTTATTGTATTATGTAATCCACCGTCATAATCGTCGAGACAAGGCTGCGGTGTGCGGGTTCCCACAAAATATACTAGAAAAGTGATAAACGTTTTAGCACTTGAGTACCTATCACGCAGGGAAGATGTTGGTATCAAGGGTCGTGAAGCAACCACACACGAAAGTCGACTCAGCTGATTCCCCTTTATACAGACTGTATGAGCCTCAGAGGGGAATGAAGCGCCTTGAAAGAACCCAATGGACTTAAAAGACTCTCACGCTGATTTTTTTCGTTTCTGTGACGATTTCCTCTCATGTTGTCTCTCTTTCTATTTCTTTCTTGCTCATCTATGCACTCTCTTATGTTTGTTTCGGACCCAGCGGAATAGCTTGCCTCCTTGCAAAATCCATGCTCGTTAGCACTCCCGTACACTAGGAACGATTGATATTTCATCTTTGAAGCATCAATAGAGAAGTATCAGCGCAGTATTGGTACCTTATGATGATGTCGCAGTCAACCTGGCTGCTATGTGGCGAAGACCGGTGATTCAGGCCTCAATGCAAGTCTGGACAACGTACTTCTCACAAAACGGCTGATTTAGCCATTTCTCTGGGTCAGGCCAAAAAATAATATCAGGTGAGATTATTTATCATCAAACGGCCAGATGGGCTAATTAGATTCGACGTCATCTTGATTAGCTTGTGTGCCTTTGGCCCAGAGTGACCGTCGTGGTGGCAATAAGGGCTTCGGTCACCGGTCGGTTCACCGATTGAGGCATATTCATCATGAAACCCTCGCTGATAGAACACCAAGTGGCCCTATTGATATCATCTCCGGTTCGGTTATAGTTTTCGGTTATAGTTTTTAGGTATATGACGCCGAATCGATCGCTCTGAGATAGAAAGGAAAACAGCCAATTTCTTGAGCTATTCGCCTTCAACAACAACAACAACAACGATACCTTGGCTCCTTTTCGCTATGGACTTCTGGCCTCGAAAATCATTCTCTCTGGCCATTGTAGGTGGTGGCCTCGCTGGTCTCAGCCTGGCTCGTGGTCTTCTCAGACGCGGTGTCAACTGTCGAGTCTTTGAAGCCGCACCGGCCTTTGCGGATATTGGAGCCGGTCTGAGCTTTGCTTTGAACTCCCTGGAGGCTTTGAAAGCAGTCGACCCGGATTCCTATGGAATGTTCCTGAAGAGGTGTGATGCCGTGTCTGAGAAAAAGGATGTGTATATGACCTATCGAGATGGAATGTCGGAGGACGGCCATGAAGTCACGACTCTTTACTGTAAAGGTTCCGGTCAGCGGGCCGTACATCGTACATTGTTGGTCAAGGTATGTCCTTCAAGTCTCATATGTTGAATGTCGATTCTGACACAAGTGTAGGATATGGTTTCTCTGATGCCAGAAGGAACGTTCCACATGGACAAGAGATTGGAGAGTCTGGAAGAGAATCCGTCTGGTGGAATCACGTTGACCTTCGCGGATGGCACTATGTTTGACGCTGACGCGGTCGTTGGTGCGGACGGTATCAAATCCAAGACTCGACAGATTCTTCTCGGTGAAGAAAATCCAGACTCTCGTCCGAAATACTCGGGAGAATATGCATATCGCAGCCTTGTGCCTATGGACGAGGCTGTGGATGTGCTTGGTGAAGATTTCGCAAAGAATGGCAATGTCAACATTGCTGATGGCGCTCTAACCACAACTTACCCTGTTGAGAGAGGGACCATGTTGAACGTTGTTGCAGCTCGTGATCAGCCAACATGGGAGAATCCGAGCTGGGTGATTCCAGCCAACAAGGCATCTATTGAAGAGGAATTCAAAGATACAGGTCCCAAGATGCGGCAAGTGGTCTCTCTTCTGAAAGAACCCCAAAAGTGGTCTCTATGGCATCATCCTTCTGCTTCGACATTCTACCGAGGTCGTCTCGTCATCGTTGGCGATGCAGCGCATGCCGCAACTCCACATCAAGGAGCAGGAGCTGGACAAGCATTTGAAGACGCCCTTGTGCTCGCCAATCTGCTCGCTAATGATAACGTCAACCGAGCCGAAGACCTTGAGAGCGCTTTTGCCGCATTCGATTCCATCAGACGGCCACGAACTTTGAAAGTGGTCGAAACAAGCCGAGAAAACGGCAAAGTGTGCATGAAAAAGGGCAAGGACACAGGAGCTGATCTGGGACAAATCAAGGAAAATCTGGACAAGCGATTCGAGTGGATTTGGTACGACAACCTCGACAGCCAGGTCGACGAGGCTGTGGGGAAATTGAAGGATATCCTGGGATCCAACTTGAACGAGGACTCCCAGTCTCCTTCGCCGCATCAACTTCTCGACGAATCTACCGTTGAAGCAAAATACAAAGCCCCACTCCTCAGAAGCAAGAGTTTAGGTCATGCGGCGTCGCAATTGGTAAAGGTGTTAAAGGAGTTTTTGCGGCGAATTTAGACCAGTTTGTCACTCATACTCCAGAAACCTGTTTGTGCAAATTGGGAGAACCGGGAGTAGCGCGGCCAAGGAGACTTAGTTCTAGCATACATGAAATTCCTTCCCCATAGACAACTCATGAAATGGATAATGGATTTTCATCAAAAATTCCACGCTCCTGCCTCCTCCAAATTCCAGATGACAGGGCCTGAAACATCACATCAAATGGGCAGGAAACGAGATGAACAGATTCAACGTAACTGCGAATCCCCAGCCATTTTCCGATTCTATCACAGCTTCTCCTATCTGACTAGATCAACTCTCGATGTCATTCCAGAAGAAAAGTTGCTGATCTGGAAGCAAGATCGAATTTGCCACAATTTTAGCACCGATTTTTTGAAGGCCCGCCAAAATACCTGGCACGTACTCTAGGTTCATTGAATACCACGTGTTAATGGGATGTTGCGGAAGTGGAGTCGAGATATGTCAGTGGCGAAGGAAGTCTCATGAACACCGGCGAACAATGCTCGGTGGATATCGTCTCTCTGGTAATGAGAACCACATTCTGCTGAATGTCTCGGTGCAAGAAACCAAGTTGGACAGTCATTTTGCCTCCCTTTGCAATGCATCCTTATGGCGTCATCTCGTCAATTCGGTGCAGCACCGCAGAGTCGCCGGATCCACCACATGCTGTAGTCGGCGTTCTTAGGTCAAGGGTCCTCTAGGAAACACTCCCCTAACAGCTTGAGTGTGGAACCAACTCCGAGGTTTCTGCTATACCTTCATCGAAATTTATCAATTGAGTTCAACGTTGAGCCATGAGCACGAATTGAGTCCTCCGATGTCATCGATCCTAAACCCACCTGACGTATGCTTCTCTTTGGCTTGCTTCTTTTCTTTTTCTTCTTATTTTCCCCTTCTGTATGGCATCGGTCGCCGATATCACAAGGTTTCGAGTGTTTTAGGGTGATTGTGTGAAATTGAACAGCACGAAATGGCCAATAATGAGTTCCGTTAACGTTTGCAAACACTTGATATATATATTGAATGACTTGCGCTGGAAATTCCAGTCAAGACCCGAATCCCTAAATGTTTTCATCCTCTCGTTCCCAACTCTTACCATGGGCCGAGACATCAAGGTCCTCCAGTTTGGAGACCAGTCGGAACATGTTATCGATGATTTGCGCGATCTCCTGGCAGTCAAAGATAACCCTCTCTTGAACAATTTCTTTGATAAAGCTTACATCACCTTGCGGGATGAGGTCGCCCATCTTCCCAATGTCACGCGAGGTCTCCCGGGTTTCACAAGTGTGGAAACGCTCCTGTGGAGGTATACCGAGTCTGGGGTTCAGCATCCAGCTATTGAGAGTGCCTTAGTCTATATTCACCAAGTAGCAAGCTTGCTGAGGTGAGTTTGTCCGGTCCCTGTCATTTGAAAGTGGACGAACACGGGAGTTGAGCGCCAAGAATGAGGGGTTCTAAAGCCTAAGCTTCAGCCTCCTCTCATGCCATTTCCTGCATCTTCAATGGCGCTAACATTGCTCTATGCACTAGGCATTATGGTGACGGTGCTGATTTGTACCCCAAGGCAGACACCACGAGAATCGTGGGATCATGCACTGGCCTACTCTCTGCAGCCGCCGTGAGTAGTGCGCGAACATATCGCGAACTTGTCTCGGTTGCGATTGAGGTTCTGAAATTGGCATTCCGTGTCGGTGCTCAGGTAGCTCAGGTTTGCGACGAACTCAAGCAAACTTCGCCTGATCCGGGCAGCTGGGCTGCCATTTTCCCCGGAGTTGGAAAAGAATCTGCATATCTGGTTCTTGAGAAATTTGCCAAAGACACTGTAGGTCGCCCATGTCACAAGCCCTCCTCCCGTGCGATATAGGCTCAACATGGTGTCTCGCAGAAAATTCCACCAACAAGTCGCCCATACGTTTCTGCTACCAGCCTAAACTCGGTCACAGTCAGCGCTCCTCCCTCCGAGTTGGACAGGCTGGTCAAATCTGGAGTCCTCAAATCAAGCCGACCGATTCGAATTCCCATCTACGGGCCATATCACGCTCCTCATTATTATAGTGAAGGAATTGTGACTTCACTGGTTAATTTTGTTCCAGAATCCGTCGCAAACCAATGGACACCACGTATCCCCATCATTGCCAATGCCAAAGATCATGTCTACCACACGTCGAATCTGCATCAGTTGTTGAAAGAAGTGCTTGATGACATTTTGCTGAAACCTTTACATTGGGATAGACTCTGCACGAATTGTGTAGCAAGTGTCTCCTCTGCAGATCCAGAAAATTGTCAAGTGGTGCCCATCGCCGCGAAGAATGCTTCCACTAGCTTGATCAACGCATTGACACAGAAAGCCAATTTTAAGGTGACTCTTGATGACCGAGCAATACGAACCACCGAAGATTCACATCGGTCGAAACCAAGAGGAAGACTTGGAAAGTCCAAAATCGCAATTGTTGGCATGTCTGGAAGGTTTCCTGATGCGAGCAGTCCTAGTGACTTCTGGGATTTGCTGAAGAAAGGTCTTGATGTTCATCGAGAGATCCCCAGTGATCGATTTGACGCACAAGCACATTACGATCCAACTGGCAAACGCAAAAATACCAGTCACACACCGTACGGTTGCTTTGTCGAACATCCAGGTCTTTTTGACGCCAAGTTTTTCAACATGAGTCCAAAAGAAGCCACGCAGACAGACCCTATGCATCGATTAGCTCTTATCACGGCTTATGAAGCTTTGGAAATGTCCGGCTTTGTTCCAAATCGGACACCATCGACAAGGGCGGATAGGGTCGGTACATTCTACGGCCAGACCTCTGACGACTGGCGAGAGATTCAGGACGGTCAAAACATCCAGACATATTTCATTCCTGGTCAGTTGTATTCCCCCAAACCCCCAAACCCCAAACCGTTCTCTAGACCTGATTCTAAATCTGGCCCTTTTCTTTACTAGGTGGTGTAAGAGCATTTGCACCAGGCCGTATCAACTATCATTTCGGATTCTCAGGACCCAGTTTTAGCGTCGACACCGCATGCTCTTCGAGTCTTGCCGCGATTAACATCGCCTGCAATTCTTTGTGGTTAGGCGAATGTGACACCGCCCTTGCAGGTGGTCTCAACATCTTAACCAATCCCGATATCTTTGCAGGTCTTTCTAGGGGCCAATTCTTGTCCAAGACTGGCAATTGCAAGACCTTCGATGATGGAGCAGACGGCTACTGTCGTGGAGATGGTGCAGGCTCTGTCGTTCTGAAAAGACTCGAAGATGCAGAGGCAGATAATGATCCAATCCTCGCTGTCATTCTGGGAACTGGAACAAATCACTCGGCTGATGCTGTTTCCATCACTCACCCTCACGCCGGTGCTCAGGAATACTTGTTCAAGAAGACGCTTACGGAGTCCGGGGTCGATCCACATGATATCAGCTATGTGGAAATGCATGGCACTGGAACTCAAGCTGGTGATGCAATTGAAATGGAATCGGTCTTGAATTCATTTGCACCGGAAGGCCGAAAACGAGATCACCCCCTTTACCTTGGATCCGTTAAAGCGAATGTTGGACATGGCGAGGTAAGTGCACTCAGTCGGTATCTCCATGGTGCGAGACACTGACTTTTTGTATCAGGCTGCTTCAGGAATTACAGCACTCGTGAAGATTCTTCTCATGCTTGAACACGATCTGATACCGCCTCACTGTGGTATCAAGAATAATATCAACCGTAAATTTCCTGATCTGGCTGCTCGGAATGTTCATATCTCCCGCTGTCGAGAGAGTGAATGGAAACGACCAGCAGGTGGCAAACGCCGCATGTTCCTCAACAACTTTAGCGCCGCCGGAGGAAATACCTCTCTCCTTATGGAAGACGGGCCATTGATGATCACCAATGGAGAAGATCCTCGCTCAACAACTCTGGTGGCGGTATCTGGAAAAACAAAGAATGCTTTTATCAAGAACACCGAGAACTTAATCAAGTTTCTCGCGCAAAACCGCTCCACGGATCTTCCTAGCCTCTCATATACGACGACAGCCCGCCGTGTTCATTACCCGTATAGAACAATGGTAGCAGGCTCTGATTTATCAACAATTGAAGCGGGTCTCAAGAAATCCTTGAGCTCAGACGTCTCGGCAGTCCCTGGTGGAGGTCCTCCCGTAGTATTTGCTTTCACTGGACAAGGATCTCACTACACTGCCATGGGCAAACAGCTCTATAACACCAACTCTCAATTCAGATCCGACATTGACCGCTTCGACTTGTTGGCTCAAAATCAGGGATTCCCTGCCATCTTGCCCCTGGTTAACGGAAGCGCAGAAATCGAATCTCTTGGCCCGGTCGTGGTTCAAACTGGGGCCATCTGCATTCAAATCGCACTCGTTCGATTGTGGGCAGCTTGGGGCATCAAGCCAGCCGCTGTCATTGGTCACAGCCTTGGCGAATACGCGGCGCTTCATGCTGCAGGAGTCCTATCAATCAATGATGCTATATTCCTAGCGGGAACCCGGGCAAAACTTCTGGACACACATTGTACCAGGAATACGCACGCTATGTTGGCCGTTTCCGCTCCCACACGGGATTTGGAAGATTACATCGACGGGAAGGACTACGAACTTGCATGTGTCAACGGCCCCAAGGCGACCGTGATCGGTGGAGAGTCCAGTAACATTGATCGACTGCGTGAAAAGCTTACATCGGAAGGAACGAAATGCACGAAACTGCACGTACCCTTTGCTTTCCACTCATCTCAAGTGGATCCAGCCTTGGAGGAATTCGAGGCCGCCGCTTCCCACGTTACGTTCAAAGCTCCCATGGTGCCTCTCATCTCACCACTACTCAGTGGCGTGATCACCGACGACAAAGCCGTCAACGCCACATATCTCAGACGTCATTGTAGGCTTCCTGTGAATTTCTTGGGCGCGCTGCAAGCCGCCAAAGATCAAGGCGTCATCAAGAACAACTCCATCTTCCTCGAAATCGGCAGTCATCCAATTTGCACGGGAATGGTCAAGGCTAGCCTCGGTTCGACAACGGTTGCACTCGCCTCTTTGCGACGAGATGAGGATGTATGGAAAGTGGTCACGGGAAGCCTCTGTGCTCTATACAATGCCGGTCTTAAGATCGATTGGAACTACTATCACCAAGACTTCCCCAGATGCCATAATACTTTGCGTCTACCCGCATACAGCTGGGACGCGACCAACTATTGGATTGATTATCAAAACAACTGGACACTCACCAAGGGCGAGGCTCCTGCTGTTAAGGTTGAAAAGACGGCCAGTCTCGAGACAAGCACTGTTCAACGTGTCGTAGAAGAGAAGTTCCAAGGCCAAAAGGGTACCATTACTACGGAAACTGATATTTCTCGCCCGGACCTCGAGGAAACTATCAAAGGTCACATCGTCAACGGTTCAGCATTGTGTTCCAGCGCAGTCTATGCTGATATGGCACTGACCATTGGTCATTACGTTCATCGCAAACTTGAACCTTCCAAGGAAAATCTTGCCCTGAACTGCTCTGACATGGTTGTTGAAAAGCCTCTTGTCGCCAGAGGTGGTTCCGAAGCACAGTTACTTCGAGCGACTTGCTCGGCCGATTTGTCTCAAGGAGTATGCAACATTCACTTCTACAGCGTTGACGCCAAAGGCAAGACGACCGTGGAACATGCTCGCTGTCAAATTAAGTATGGTGACACTGAGAAATGGTCGGTGGATTTGTCCCGACAAAACTACCTCATCTCATCCCAGGTTGATCGACTTCTGCAAAGCGGCCAAAAAGGTGAGCTAAGTCGGCTTCAGCGCAAAATGGCGTACAAGCTGTTCTCTGCCCTAGTCGATTACCAAGACGCCTACAAGGGGATGGCGGACGTCATTCTAGACAGTCCAAACCGTGAGGGCACAGCCCGCGTTGAGCTACCTGGAGGCAAGAATGGGCAGTTCTTCATGGCACCCTATCACATCGACAGTTTGTGCCATCTTGCAGGCTTCATCATGAATGCTAATGATGAGCTCGATTCGACTAAGACCGTCTTTGTCAACCATGGCTGGCAATCTCTTAGATTCACCCGGAAACCATCTCCCAATCGGACTTATCGTTCTTATGTCAGGATGCAACCTACAGGCCCCAACTCCAAAGACTATTCTGGAGATGTCTACGTGTTTGACGAAGATGGCGAGATCATTGGCCTGATTGGCGGCTTGGAGTTCCAGTTTCTACCCAAGCAAGTTCTTGACCGAGTCTTACCACAAGCCAGCGGTGTAAAGACAGCCGCCAGTACTCCAGCCAAGAAGGCTTCTCCCGCTCCAAAGAAAGCAGCGCCAAAACCGGCGGCGCCAAAACCGCGTGCTGCTCCAGGTGGCCCAACGACGCTAACTCGGGCTCTCGACATCATGGCCGAAGAAATTGGTGTTCCGATTTCCGAATTCACTGATGATTGCGACTTGAGTTCTCTCGGTGTCGATTCCTTGATGAGTCTCACAATCTCTGGAAAATTCCGTGAGGAACTGGACATTGAAGTGCCTTCAACGCTGTTGACCGATGCTCAAACATTCAAAGAGGTCAAGGACTTTTTGTCTCAATTCGACTTCAAGAGCACTCCAGCCCAGATGGAATGTCTGGATGATTCTTCTGCCGAGTCCACCGACATGTCCGGTGTCTCAACACCTTATCCTGGTGACTCGGATTCGATGACTTCGCTTTCTGAGATTGATGCAAAATCGACAGGCGAAGACATCGACAAAGATGACGACAAAGTCTCAGCAATCCGTGCTGCCATCGCAGAAGAGACTGGCCTTGACCCCTCTGAAGTGACTTCCTCCACAGAACTTGCCAGCGTCGGTATCGACTCTCTTATGTCGCTCCAGATTCTTGGTATCCTACGCGAGGAACAAGGACTGGACCTTCCACCAACCTTCTTCAGTGACCATGACACCTTTGGAGACATTGAAAGAGCTCTAGGCGGCGGAGCAAAGCCAAAACTTCCCACCGACTCCGAAAAGATGTCGACGACTCAAGTTGTGGAGAAACTCACCGCGGACAAATGCGCTGAAAAGCCGGCAGCCACTCCTGCCCGAAAGAGCAAGCCGAGTCGTCAGGCAACCTCGGTCCTTTTGCAAGGGAACCCAAAGACAGCCCCCCAGACACTATTTATATTCCCCGACGGTTCGGGCTCCGCCGTTAGCTATGCCACCATCCCACCCATTGCGCCCAAAGATGTTGCTTTGATTGGCTTGAACTGTCCATTCATGAAGACCGCCGATGAATTTGATTGCGGCATCGAGGGCGTCGTATCCCTGTACCTCGAAGAAATCCGACGACGACAACCCAAGGGTCCATACATCCTCGGCGGCTGGTCAGCCGGTGGTATATGCGCGTATGAGGCATGCCTACAACTCCAAGCCGCGGGCGAAGTTGTGGAAAAGCTGATCTACCTGGATGTCCCCTGCCCACTGCCTCCACAGGCCCTTCCGACGCGACTGCACCAATTCTTCGACTCGATTGGCCTGTTGGGGGCTGAGGGTGAAGCGCCTGCTTGGCTCCTGCCTCACTTCAGCGCCACAATTCGGGCCCTGAGTAACTACCGGCCACGATTGATGGATCCGGCCAGAGACCACATCCCCAAAACTTACACAATCATGGCCCGTGACGGTGTGTGCAAGCACGAGAACGATCCTCGACCTGAACTCTCCCCCGACGACCCACCGCACATGAGCTGGCTACTCTTCAACCGCACGGACTTTGGTTCCATTGGCTGGGAAAAACTGTTGGGAAGTACCGACAACATCATCTCCCTCGAGCCAATCTCGGATGTGAATCACTTCACTATGATGCGCGAGCCTCATGTCAGAGAAATTCCGAGCCGATTGCGGCAGGCGTTAGGGGTATCTGGCTAGGAGAATGAAAGACAACAAAGGGGAAAAGAAAGGAAAGAAAGAAAGACAAATACGAAATTGAAAAACAAGACTTGAGTTCGGGCCTTTGGAGAAGAATAGCATTGAGGATGCCCAGCAATGTACCTTAGGAGTAGGCGGTCCAATATCCGGGAATATGAATATGGAGTATTGGGCTATCAAGGCTGCAGTATGTTCGGTTTGTTATTGTACGGAATAGACATCGAATAGACATTGCTTTCCATAGCGAATCCTAAGGTGGAGGATGTTCCATGACCTTAGTAAGGCGGATTCCGGCTGACAGCCGTCTCGACTGTTTTCAACTTGCATTCTCAGGATTGAACAACGGATGAGTGTGTCTTTGTCTCCACTCGGGCTCATCGACTCTGAGCTGTCTTCTTCTAACGGCAGAGTGTCTGCAAGAACGAGGCAAATTATGTTTCTCAAATGAACCCCCTACAGTACTATATCTCATTGTGGTACTTGATAACCACGCCCCAGACTCTTAGAATCCCGATTCCCCTTTCCGTTCTAGGGGGTGAGCGTTATCGCTCTAACTCGCCCTGACTGTTTGCGTAAGAAGAGGAATTCGCGGCCGACGTATAAGAAGGAGATGACCTCCGATGATGAATCCTGACCTTTCGAGCTTTCAAGCCCGAGCAAATCACATGAACGCAATCGTATCATCCAAAGGTAATTTCGGAAACACGATGCCGACGTTCCTCGTCAAAGAGCATCTTTTCCAAGTTCTTCTTTCGACTCCAGGTTAGAATCGTTGATTGGGCCCTGTTCACCGAGGTTGAATGCGTTCTAGTCTGCATCAATATGGGAAAGAAAGTATAATCTCTTAACGGCCCATCCGACTTCCGGTGGGCCTATCCAAAAGATACATTCGGCGTCGACTGTGAATGCAGCAGCGTCTGCTCCTTACTACCTCCTGACCTCCAAGCAAGCGAGGCTTGCCGAATCCAGACCCAAATCCTGGACAATGCCATTGGTGATTCAGAGCACGTGGTAAGCACACCGCATGACTGTCTGCTAGATCGTTGTCATTTGCTCCAAGTTCTCGAGAAGTACAAAGGCGCTGCTGATGCCTTCATTGCTACACCCTATCACAACGCTTTCCAATCAGTATTATTCGCGGTGACCAAGCTCGAACGAGCTAGGGTATTTGTCGAGATGGGTTACTTTGGAACCAAGTATGGCCTCTGAAATAAATGTGACTCTGAGCGCAGACCCGACCGAGCCGAGATCAAATATTGCATGTTACGTTTGTCGTCGGCGCAAGGTTAAATGTGGGAAGGAGCTTCCATTTTGCCTCACATGCCAGCAATCCGCACAGAAGTGTGCGTACCCTGAAAAGGCTCAGAAGCCAGGTTAGACGATGCAGGCCATGGTTCACCTCAAATTGACAAAGTAGACCATACCTTGGCTTAGAATACCAATTATATGACCGGTGTATGGAATCGACTGCGGGGCGATGGGTGGTTCTCGCTTGTCGTGGCGTGGTTTGAGTAGATGACGGAGGAAGATGACTACCACCGCAAGAAACAGTGTGATTCGAAGAGTAAATATCATTGTCGATTGTAAATCCTATCTGTTCTGCTTCGGGTTTGGCGGTTCTTTGACTGAAGCAGAAGATGTACCAAGCTGTACTCATCAACGTCGAGACTTTGAGAGATATAAGATGTGCTTTGCACTGACAGGGAAGAGCAAAGCATTGCATTCATTTGTGCTATTCTCGGATTTCTAACACCATCTTAGTACCTGAGGTCTCCACACGAATCGACCCGCAACTCGCAACTCGCAACTCGCGAATCAACTATTAGCGAGCCGACAGCGCCAGATATCATATTCGGGGGATGTATGCGGGCACCAAATTCGGCACCAAATTAAAGGGGTGCCAGCCTCGGCTCAATCTTGCCACTCACCAATTCATCCTGACCTCGTCGTCGCTCGTTTTGTATAGGAATACTTGGTGTTGATAATTTCTGCCTTACGTGATTAGCCAACACCCCCACAACGTAGCGGATCCAGTCCATGGCCCATGAGTAGACGATGTCGTTATATTCCATCAATTGGATGGCAACCCTCCGACAGTTTTCAACAGTTGATACTCATTTTTGCAGCACACACCAAGATTCTATTGAATGCAATTTGCTCGCTTAACATCCAAGTCTCTAGCGTCGATATCGACTGGCGAGTCCCGCGAGTCAACGACGACGGCGACTCGCGGACTCGTACTCGCGAGTCGAAGATATTATCACCGTAGTTCCTTTTTTTGTTGATTTTACTTCGACCCGCAGTGTTCCTAGGGAGTCGTCACCCAAACGACTCCTTAATCTCGCCTAACGTCTCGGCAAATCCCTCGGGCGCTCTTATTGGCTGTGACAATCACAGGCCTGGCGTTGTGATTGGTTGGAACATGAAGAGGAGGTTGCTACTTGTCGTCCTACCTGAGGTCGTACACAAAGTTCCATAGCAGCATCATGCAGCTTTGGACCCATCTGATCGCGGGATTATTACCGTAGGACGGAGCCACATCCAATACACCAATGAGGAGTAAAGCCAGAGGTAAAGTCATGAGGCCGAACAGGTAGATGCGCCTCCGACCCACGTGAGCAACGAGGAGCCAGCTAAGGCGATTTCCGACGAATCCGAGACCTAGGACGCCAAACCAAGTCCAAAGGCGTTGGACGCAATAGCCAATGACAAAAGCCGTGCCACTGAAAACTTGGGCGTGGAGATGATAGTGCGGCGGCGGTCTGACCCCTTGAACAAGTCGACACAGCGGACTTCGTCATGTTGTGCTTCTTCGAGCTGAATTGTGAGGATAATGTTCGCTAACAAGGTATCTGTGTCGATGCCCTTTGTCGTCAAGCGGTCGAGGGCCTTGCGAGCCTGCTCGTTGTCCTTGCATTTCCGCACTACCCACTAAGGTGACTCGGGAGCGAAAAACACCTCGATGAAAATCAACCACTGGCATGCGAATGGGATACCGTAGCTCCACCGGTCTTTACGACTGCGTGTGGCATGGAGGACCGCACTGCAAATAAGTTGGCCGCTCACCTGGAAAATGTTGATCAAGGCTGTGGCGATGCCACGAAGGACCGCAGGGGCGATTTCCGAAATATGAGTCGGGACGACGACGGTGTAGCCGCCGATGAGCAGTCCATCCATCAGCTCTGCAAGGAGCAACTGTATCTTCGTCTATCTTGAGACTTGAATAGCTACAGCAATGATCGAACCCACGCTACAGATGCCCAGAGTCCATCGACGACCCCATCGATCAAGCGGTCACCCAATGAATTATACGCCGGGGACGGCTCCCAGAGGAGCGCCCAGATTGAAAGCAGATTGCCATTCCGCTTTTACAACGTACGAACCATTGAAAAACTGGCCGTACTGTCTCTGGAATTGCGGGATGGCGATCAGGATGCCCGTAAGTTGAGGATCGAAGCCGACCATGACATTGCCTGTGCTGAACAGAAAAGTCCAGAGAATGGCTGGAGCGTAGAACCGGAGAGCATGCCTGATGGACAAGGTATGTCCCAAAGCAGTGGCATCACGGGCTTGTTGTAGGTTGACGATCTCGCCTTCGGTCGTTGAACGACCTTCGCAACGACGTTTTGCGCTTGTCTTCTCCCGCCACCACAGGCAGCTTTCGTGGATCATTCTCCACAGTGCCCGTACCGGTGGCGGTGAGCTTTTCCTGGACACTGGAACTCATACTTTGGAACTAGTTCTAGCGGTGTTAGCAAGGATCCTACAACCACATAGCCGCGCACAAAAAACAGGAGTCTTGTCCACTTTGGAATACTGGTATCCTTTCCTTTTTCTTTTCCTTTTTCCTTTTTCCGTCGGGTTCAGACCCCTGTTGGGATTTCCATGGACAGAGGGTGGGACGAGAAGCAATAATAAAAGAAAATTATTTTCGGCGCTGATGGGGTGGTCACCGAGATAGCTCCACAATCTCCGAGTGAGTGGACGCGGGGCGCAGCCACAACTGCTTGCCCTTATTAAGTTGTCGTGCCAGTGAAATTGCTCGATAGTAATGACACGACAGTCGTGATAAGGTGCTGTAGTAGGGACAAACTGCTACGATTTAGGATACAATATCTTGATCGTTGGAGTGCCATGAGCTGATGGCGCACGCAGGCGGCAATGTCATTCATTGTTACATCTCCTCTTGAGGCAACTGCCACATCGGGAATATATTGACAAAGTCCTCACGCTAGTTCGTTTCTGATGGGACACTGAAAAGAATCAAAGTCAGGTTCCAAAATCGATCACATCCTTTCTCATATATTGCTTTCCTCTTCACGTCCAAGTAGCGCAAGAAAAGGTGACGAGTCCCTCTACATACCCTCTCATCTCGTTCCGCATCTCAAGCAAAAATCAGTCAAGATGGCCACAATGGACAAGGTGTTTGCTGGCTACACTAGCCGTGAAAATATCCTGGACAAGAGCAGCAACCCGTTTGCAAGAGGGATCGCCTGGATCGAAGGAGAACTTGTTCCTCTGGCCGAAGCTCGCATCCCGTTGCTCGACCAAGGGTTTATGCATAGCGACCTCACGTACGACGTCCCGTCGGTCTGGGATGGCCGATTCTTTCGGCTTGACGACCATATGGATCGACTCGAAGCTAGCTGCGCCAAAATGCGGCTTATGTTGCCTATGCCACGTGAGCAGGTGAAAGATATTCTAGTTGACATGGTGGCCAAATCCGAAATCAGGGACGCTTTCGTCGAACTGATCGTTACGCGTGGTCTGAAGGGCGTCCGCGGCCACACACCGGGCGAAGTCTTCAAAAATAATCTCTATATGTTTGTTCAACCTTATGTCTGGGTAATGGGCCCCGACGTCCAACGAGTTGGAGGCGCTGCAGTGGTTACCCGAACGGTGCGACGTATTCCTCCTGGAGCTATCGACCCTACGGTGAAGAACTTACAATGGGGAGATCTCACTCGCGCTCTCTTTGAGGCGGCGGACCGGGGCGCTACTTATCCATTCCTCACGGATGGAGATACCAGCTCGACCGAGGGTTCCGGGTTCAACATCGTCTTGGTCAAGGATGGGGTCCTCTATACTCCAGAGCGTGGCGTTCTGCATGGCGTGACGCGGAGATGTGTGATCGAGGTGGCACGGTCTCTGGGGTTCGAGGTCAGGATCGAGGTTGTCCCTGTTCAACTCGCCTATCAGGCTGATGAGGTGTTTATGTGCACGACCGCTGGAGGTATCATGCCCATCACACAACTTGACGGACAGCCCATACAGGATGGCAAGCTCGGCCCGATCACAAAGAAGATCTGGGACGGGTATTGGACCATTCACTACGACCCAGCGCACAGTTTCGAGATTCAATATGACGGTGCCCGGCAAAATGGAGCGCCGAAACATGGCCAAGTGAACGGAGTCAATGGACATTCCTAAGCAGAAGTTGTAGTAGTGATATGTGAGACGCGCAAATGTTCAAGATCGACCTACCTGCTGGCGAAAATCGACAATCTAGAAAGAGCTTCATTATCAGCGGAGCCGAGCACGCAGTGGAGGAGAAAAGATGTGCGCCTCGCCCAATCAAGCGATCGCTACAGCTACGCTATAGAAGCAATTGCAAGAAGGTTGTCTGTGTCAGGGGCAGGCTCGCCAGCGGGCTATAACGACGTTAAAAGGATACCTATCTATCTATATAGGTGCAGGGGCGACATTGACTTCCACGCTTGGAAGTCGAATAGGGGCGTCCTGCTTAACACCTACTATATACATGACCTTGGCAGGGGGTCTTGGCACCCCATGACGGTATGGAAGTTTAATGGATGCTTACATCCATGTGGCACATGATCCTTCCAATACGATGAATGAATAGATGCTTTAGACTAGCCAAAGAGAAATTGCATAGCAGCGACGTCACCCACTTTTTCCGAGTTCGACTTTGCATCCAAGAAAGATCCCCACCAAACCGGATCCCCATCCTTGGATGATACTCCCGTCCAGAACTCCTCGAGCAGGCTGGACACGCTGTAGAACATGCCGTAGCGACTCCGTGCACCCCACCAGACACAGTAAGCGCGCACAGTATCCCGCATGTCTTTATCTCGTGCTTCCGCGCCGGCCAGGAAAATCGGCAGAAGAAGCTGTTTCTGCACCTGGGACGTTTTCCGGCAGTTGCGAGAGTGCTCGAAGACCTTGCAGGTGAGTGGTAGGATCGCCGGCGGTCGTCGATGGGATCGACGATCCCACCGAAACACCCGCTGGATGTAGAGAAGCAACGCATACCTCCAAGCTTCGGCGCAATGATGGTCATCTCGTCGACGGCGATAATCTTCCTCATTGTCATCGGCCTCCGAAGTGCCCGCACTTTGTGTGTCGACACTCTCATTCTCGTCTTCGAGGCTGACGATCTCCCGGTGAATCAGCATCCGCTCGTCCTCGAGGCCGTGGTTCCAGTCCAAGAGTTGCTTTTCGATATCTAGCACCGGCTTTATATCAAAAGTCAAGAATTCCATCGATTCGGCTATTTCCCTTTGTCGGGCCATCTCGGCAAGACGTACAAGATGGACCAGAAGCTCGGTGGGGCAGCCGGTTATTTCGTAGAAGGACCACCCATCCTCTTTCTCGGTTCGTACTAGGTGTTGAAAATAGGAGGAGCCAAGTCTCATGCCCTGCCGCGAGATCATCGCTAATGTTGCGTCCCACCTGATGAATTGTCAGTAGAGGACCGTGCTGGTTTGAGGACACTCACCAGACGAGCATGCTGGCCTGCGAACGAAGTCGAGGGGTGTTTAGCGAGGAAGGCCCGCCCCAAGCTTCAAAAACGGTCCCTGCTCTGCGGATATGGTCCGACCAGTTGCCCAGCGCTGATATGGTACACTAAGAAAATGTGACTGAGTGCGTCAAGATACAGATTGGTCGCAACTTACATCCAGAGTCATTAGGATCAGGATTGCCGCAAGAACGCAGGAACTGCTGTTGCTCAATTCCTGGTTTTGCAGGGTTCGGCTTAGCATGTTGTACGCTTGAGCGCGATTCTCCGACGCCTCTGAGGACTGGACGTTGCCCACGTTGACTTGATGTTGTGAGGAAAGTGCGGAGACGGAGCGAAGGAGAAGCTGAGAGTCTTCCGGCGCAAATCCCTTTATCCGGAATGGATTCAAGGCCATGTCTGAAGTCAAAGGAAGAACACATAAAACTGTGTCGTCTGTGGCAGCGTGTCTGTCAGTCGCGTGCTAACGATTAAGGAGTGGTACAATGGACAATTACGCACAGTATTTGAGGAGAACCTCCTCCTGCTTGGGCCAGCCCACGTGGTTTGAGAGCGAAAACGTGCTGGGTAAAATATCGAGCATTGCCTGACCGTCGTCGGGTCCCAGATCTGGCCACTCGAAAGCGAGAGAATTGTCCGGGTCAAATGTTAAGTTGCTAGGTGACAATGCTGCTACTGTTCCAGGGTCGGCGACCTCAGCAAAGGCACTGTCACGGTCTGGTACTGGGCAGGTCTCAATCTCAAATGATGTCCACGGTCGTGATGTACCTTTCATTGGGACGGTTCGAACTGCAATATCGCCAGGGTCATTTTCTTCGTAGTTCTCAGAAGGGAAGCTGCCCAGGAACGAATCGACATTGACTGTGGTGGTGAATCCGCACGCCGTGTCCGGAGGCACGCTTTGTTGTGCAATGGGTGAGCGGGTCTGCTGTGAGTTGGATGTCTTGCGCGTTTTCTTCGCTCGGCGACTGCGTGGACCAACAAAGCGAAAAGTACGTGCATTCTCAGTGGCGGAGATGATCGGACTCACATTAGCGCGATCTTGCTGACTCTGCGAAGCCAGCCTCTGCTCGAGCATCTGCTCACGCCTTTGCTGATGGTGCAATCGTGGTTCGTTGCTAGAGTATGTCCTGCATTCATGCCATGAAAGGGCGGTGGCATAGCCGCCGCACTTGAGGCCTTTGTCTAGACATGTCGAGCAGTAGGGCCGCTGCCTCTCACATCTCCGATTCCTCGATAGGCAGGTATGACAGTCGGTTGGAGCAAAAGCAGCGAGACGGGGCCGAGTTGTGCTTTCTCCATTCATCGCGGTGGTGAGTAGCAATAACACAGATGTAGTAAAAACAATGATGTCGCTCTATCCAGTTTCGCCGGGGTAAGGAAATGAGGTCGTGGTGCAAGAACGGATTAGGCTTGTCGAGTCTCTTGAGCCCAGCAGCGTAGGCCGTCCGATACTGGCGTGACATGGACCCATCGCATGCGGGGTGGATGGAAGATGGCCGAGGCACATCATGAACGAGTTCGTCTCCGTTGCCCCTTCGCCACGCACCCAAAGGAGATATCTTCCCTAATTGCCCTTTTCAGTAACTGCCTATCAAGGATTGATAAACTATCCCTCCCCTCCAGTATCGACGATCATACCACCTTGGGCAAGAGTGATATCTCCCTTACCAGACCATGAGCTCCGTGAAAGACCTCCCTATCTACCGACCAAGATAAAGTCTATGGCACTTACATCTTGGCGAATGGTAGGTGCCTATTTAATATGTCGCCTCTAACCCGCTACGGGTACGTACCTTGGTGAGACCTATTTCGAGTGTCCTGCCACCGAACTTTTGTCATCATGGACCTCGAGAACAAGAGGTTGTCGCTCGATGTGGCGGCGCAAGAAGTACCACTGACGGCGAAAGCTGAGGAAGCTGCCAAGAAGTTGCACAAGCACGAAGCTGAAGTCACACAGTATGTCAGGCACAGCGTCGTGGTAATGTACTCTTTTCAGAGGGACACATCACCAGGTGACTAACAGCTCGCCAGATGCCAAAGTCGTACAAGGTATTCGGTCTTTCGATCTACCCGTACAGCCATCCGCGAGTTCAAGCCTGCATGTTGGGCTTTGTGCTGTTCATGACCGTGGGCATGTACAATGTGATTATATTCTTGGGTGGTGCGGGACAGCAGACAGCTTACCTGGCCGATATCTCCAATATCGCTTTGTACACCGTCTTCACTGTGTTCTGCATGATCGCGCCGGCCTGTCTCAATTACTTCGGACTCCGCCCGACTCTATTTTTTGGAGGCCTCGGTTATGCCGCGTATGCCGCGAGTTTGTGGTGCTACAACTACACCGGCAATGTGCCTTTCGTTGTCTTCGGTGGATGCTGGTGTGGCTTGTCCGCAGCATTCCTCTGGACTGCCGAGGGCGCGGGCATCACTTCGTTTGCATCTGAGGAGAAGAAAGGCCTCTACGTTTCCATCTTTTGGTCCATCTACCAGGTCGGCGTCGTGATAGGAGCCGCTATCCCCGTCGGTCAAAACTGGAACACTGGTGTCGACAATGGCAGCCGAGTCAATAGTGGGACTTATATTGGTTTGATGATTCTGATGCTTTGCGGTGCATGCTTAGGCCTGGCGCTGTATCCATGGCACAAGCTTGTACGAGAGGACGGCAGTCGCGTGACCCTCGAGCGCCAGAAAACATTTATCGAGGAGCTGCAAGCCTCTGCCCAGGTCATTCGTCGAAATTGGTGGATCGTCTTTTTCGCCCCAATGTGCTGGGCTGTCAACTTCTTTGTGGTGTATCAGAACAACCAATTCAACGGCGTGGTGTTTACTGTTCGAGGTCGAGCTCTTAACACATTCCTCTCCGGCATTGTTCAGGTCATGGCACCCTGGATACTCCATCTGTTCACAGACAGATTGCCCATGACACGCCGGAAACGCGCGTTCTGGGCTCTCGTATTTGTCTTTTTGTTCATCAATGCAAACTGGATCGGCGGTTACTTCGCCATGGTCAAGACGAGATCAGGCTTGGACGAGGCGCAACGGATGGATGTCTACGACTCTGGGTATGGATGGTGGTGTTTTTTGTTTGTCATGTACGGCTTTACAGACACAATATACAATTGTTACGCCTACTGGTTCATTGGAGCGCTGAGTAACGATCCCGCTGAGGTATGTTGACGAACCTTTCCAGGCCCGCAGACCAGTTAACGATGGGAATAGCTCTCCGTGTACGCTGCACTGTATCGTCTCCTCAATGCGTTATGTATGGTCCTCGCATACACCTTGGACTACCGTGGGTATTCCAAAGAATTCATGTTCGGATCTTCGTGGGCGGTAAGTCACCCGTGTTGAGTTGATTGATGTCTGTCCTCGTATTTTGAATGCCTTCACGCGACAAATCTTACGATAGACCTTTTGGTTACGCGATGGTCTTTTCTTTAAGCTACCTGTTATGTCGACCATATTCGTCCACTAATCGAATGGATATAGTTCCTCACCTTCGGCTGTGTTGCCGTCATTCCTATTCTGAAGTATTGGTTGAAAGACACGAACATGATTGAGACGATTGAGACGATTGAGAATGTCACCAGCATCGAATCAAAAGAGGAATCTACACCAGCCAAATCCCCTGAGGTCTTGGAAACAAAGGACAAGGAGTGATACCAGCAGCATTAGGATGCTCCGGCAAGAAACTAGCCGTCAAGGTGGCATTCTTTGTGGCGACAAGGTGGACGGGCTACCGGTTCTGCGGTATTTACCTGGTCAACTGCTTCTACTACCGAGTATTGTGTCTTGATAGCAGAATAATCTATATACATAAACGGGGTTTTATTCTGATCCAGTTGGAATTGGAACCTTTACTCATTCACAGCAGGATGTTCAAAATATATACGAAATGGGACGTACATCGAATCTGGGGAAAGTGATTCGCAAGTCAAGTCTTGTAAACTGTGGTGTTCATTGGGCCACGAAATTGTTCCGGAGCTCGAGGGGAAAAGGTCAAGCGGCAGCCGTAACGTTCATAGGATTTGAACGGTGGGCAAACCCATATATCCCAATGGGCAGGGAACCCAGATACTTTTACCCGGATAGAAAAGCAGATTAATGGACCGGGGCCTCTTCCAGGGGTTCTACGACTACGTACACTACAGACTCCGATGACAGAAGAAGTTTGGTAACTGCCTAAATAGGTTGAACTTTTATTTCCTGTTCGGGGAGCGGGACAATTGGGGAGCTTCATTCCTCGGTGGATATCCAGATGGATTGGCTTGTAGTGTTGCCCCCACAGCTCCTTATCAGGAGCCACCGATTTCGTTGCGCTGGCGCTTCAACCAGTTGCGATAATTATAGATATCCCTGCTCTTATGAAGTGCTGAAATATAACACATGGATTTTTGGGCTTCCAAAACCTCCTATGTCGATGAATCGTCAGAGATGACGGCCTCTAACATGTATCCCCAAGACCACTTAGCAGAGATTATTGGCTACGTAGAACCCTGGATAGTTGCTCCGGGGGACTCGGTTGCGATCAAAGTACGAAGATTCAACATGGACACCATGTCTGAGTTGACAATCGATCCAGATATCCTGCACAGAACAAGAATACACATATCGCACCGTTCGCTTAATCCAGGGCGTCGATCTTGACCACTCACCCAAGAAGGCCGAGGAGGAAGTGTCGGAAATCCCTCGAGGTCGTCGGAAGGGAAGGTTTCAGGCAGCTCAACCAGGGTCCTACGGCCATGTTCCAGACTGGGGTTCACCGGAAACGGCGAGAGGCCTTCAAGTGTCTTTTTATATGCAACCATGGCACGTGAGTTGCTCCCATCCGCAGACATTTGTATCTACCTTGCAAGCGGCGACACATACTGGATTTGCCATTGTCCTGAACAGCCAGGGTACTGTCGACATATGGCTGGGAATCAAGCACAACAGAATCCATGTTATCGAGACTTGGCTTCGACCCCAGAAAAAGACTTGGGCGGAATTCAATCTCACGCTTCGCGGTCGATCAGTCAACGCTTCGCTCACACCAAAAGCATTCAGAGTTGAGCCGATACCTTCTCAGGCCGCATTCGAGACCCTGCTAGACGGTGAACCATCGGTGTACGAGCCAGGGCCGCTTTTCATTGCAGCGAGCCAGGGTGATGACTCTTCGGGTTTCGCAGGACGGCGGGCCATCAATTTCTTCAATGGTCGCATTGACAATTTGACGCTGAGAACATGCGACGAAACCCCCGCTGTGCTTGCTAAATATGATTTTGCGCTCGAGATCTCGAGCGACACTATTCTCGACGTCTCTGGCCATGGCCATCATGGTACCTTGATCAATGGACCAACTCGGGCCGTCAAGGGTCATGACTGGGACGGGTCTGAATGTGACTGGACAAAAGCGAAGTTTGGCTATGGCGCTATTCATTTTCACGACGACGACCTGGACGATGCTGGATGGGCCACCGATTTCACCATCACGGTCCCTCCGAATGCCCGCTCTGGGGTCTATGCGGTTGAAGTGAAGGCTACAAATTGCCAGGAGGCGGACTGGGTGACCTTCTTCGTGCGACCTACATCGTGGGCCACAGATAACTCCGACAAAGTCTGCTTCGTTTTCTGCACGTTCACGTATCTTGCCTATGCCAATGAGCGTCTCTACGACACAACACGTGAGAACACTGCCGATCTGGGGCCAGGTTTCGACATCAACAAGGTCCTGAAAAGTGACGAGTTCTACAAGATGCAGCGTCGTCTCGACCTCGGATTGTCATGCTACGATCGTCATAACGACGGCTCCGGCGTTGTTTTCTCCTCCTCAAAACGCCCCATCCTCAACGTCCGCCCGGGCTATGTCATGTGGGCCTTCTCGCGCCCACGCGAACTCTCGGCCGATCTCATGATGATTGGCTATCTGGAGCGCGAGGGCATTCCTTATGAGATCGTGACCGATCATGATTTACACTCGCGTGGGGCTAGCACGCTCCGCGGCTTCAACACCGTCATCACGGGTTCTCACCCTGAATATCACACAAGAGAGTCCTTCGGCGCCTATGAAAGCTATGCAAAAGCAGGTGGGAACCTCATGTACATGGGCGGCAACGGTTTCTACTGGGTAAGTGCTTTGGACGTTGCTCGTCCGCATCGACTGGAAATGCGTCGAGGGGACCGTGGAGTTTCTCCCTTTGCCCTTCCAGGTGGAGAGCACATCCAGAGTCTCGACGGGCAACAGGGCGGTTTATGGAGATCCCGGGGTATGAGTTGCAACACATTATTCGGCGTCGGCTTCTGCGCCCAAGGGACAGGTCCCGGAGTGCCTTACAAGCGGACCGATGCGTCCAGGAACCCGCAATTCTCCTGGATGTTCACTGGCGTCACGGGCGATTTGATCGGGGAGCATGGCTTTGGCGGGGGGGCTTCAGGCGACGAGATAGATCGCTACGATGTGAGAAACGGAAGTCCCGAGGATGCTGTAATCTTGGCCACAAGCACCGGTCACAGCGACGACTTTGGCATTGCTACCGAGGACCTGAGCTTTCCCGCGCTGAACACCCTCGGGACACAAACGAACCTGATCCGCAGTGATGTGGTCTATTATGTCGGCGCGGGTGGTGGCGCAATCTTCAGTGTGGGAAGTATCAACTGGTATTGCTCATTAGGTTGGGATGACTACGACAATGATGTTGCAAGGTTCACTGGAAACGTCATCAAGGGCTTCCTGTTAGGGAAACGATGACTGGGAATGTCCCTAATTCCATCCGACAATGCTTTGAGCTCTTCAACATCGCGTATCGCGGACCTTCGGGTAAAAGAGGAATTTTTGGCGGCAAGCCCCGTGACGGTTGATTTCACCTACCTAATCGCGAAATTCCGAGAGCGGCCAGGTGGTATGAGGCTCCCGATTCTCCATAGTTCTATGATATGTGAAAATTGTTTCAATAGTGCATTTTCTACGTGTCACATGAATACGTTCAAAAGGCGTGGCTTGGCATTTTCAAGACGGCTGAGGACAACCAAAACGTGCTCTGATCTTCTCGAGCGATTGAATACCCATAAAGTGGTTGGGAATTCTGGAGTTATTCAGCTCGTTTGGGCTGTGAAACTTGCGTGGGAACGTAAAGCTATCTTCTATGGCGCAAAAGCGTATTGTTATAGTTGGGTACGTTCGGTCACACCAAGACTTCTTTTTACCATGCAGCATCTTTGGCGAGAGATCGGCCCTGACACTATGGTATTACAAATCTTAGGGCGGGAGTTGCCGGATTGACAACGGCGTTGCTGTTGTCAAGGAATCATCGATACAAGATCGTCGTGGCAGCGAAGCATATGCCTGGAGACTATGATATCGAGTACGCGTCTCCTTAGGCCAGCGCTAACTACATGCCGTACGTCTCCCTCCGACGGATGGTTAGTTTTGACGCATTTCACGTGGGACATGTCCCTGACACAAAGCCTCCTCTAGTGTCTCTGTCCGAGGTTCAAAGGCAACGAAGTACGAGAAGGACACATGGACTCCCTTAGAGGATCTTGCGTGGAATCACCCAGAAGCTGGAGTCCACTTCCAAGGTATAGCTGAGACGTGCTCATTTCAGTGCAGTAATTGTTGATTGTAAGAAGAATGCCAGATCTACAGTCGCACGAAGGATGCCGGTTCCGCAACTGCGGACTGGCTTAACGAATTGCTTTCATCCAATGCGTGGTTCAAGGATGTGGTCCCGAATTTAAGTTTGCTCGCTTGCTTGCCCAGTGACTTCCACCATGGCCTGGCACTTATGAACTGCAAACTACAATTCCATCAGCTTCCCAAAGCCGCTCTTGGCCCCGGCATTAATGCTGCGACATCATTCACATCGGTCTGCATCAACACGGCCATTTATCTCCCGTGGCTGGTCTCGAGGTGCCTGGAAAACGGAGTGACTTTCAAACGAGCGGTGTTTCAGCACATTACCGATGCCGCCTCACCAAGTTTTCACCAGGACCAGAAAACTGACCTTGTAGTCAACTGTACCGGTCTCAATGCATCCAAGCTCGGTGGTGTTCAGGACAAATCTGTAGTGCCTGCTCGAGCCCAGATTGTGATTGTCCGCAACGACGCCGGCAAAATGATCGCTACGTCTGGAACGGACGATGGCGATGATGACCAGAGCTGCAGGAGGGGGCACCATCCTGGGTGGTTTTTATCAAAAGGGTAACTGGGGATCTCAAGTTGACCCTAATCTAGCCGTCAGGATCATGAAGAGAGCGGTTGAAATGTGCCCTTCCTTGACCGGAGGAAAAGGCATCGAGCATCTCGACATAATCAGGCATGGTGTTGGACTGCGGCCGATACGGGAAGGTGGCACTAGGATCGAAAAGGAGCGAATCCAGGGCATTTGGGTAGTGCACAAGCATGGTGCTGGAGGAGCAGGCGAGTAGGACGCCCCCGAAAACTGCCACCACATGAGATGAACACTGACGCTTTTCCAAAGGCTATCAAAACTCATATGGGTGTGCACAGGCAGCGCTCAAACTAGTTGATCAAGCACTAGATCCTTCCGCGAGACTGTGAGCTGTGCAACAAGACCTGCTTTTGAAAGTCGATTCCATCACAGATCGACTTCGTAGATCCAAACCCAATGAATATATATTTGGCCTGAAAATATTGACCGTTTGTCTTCAATTCTGGCTTCTGGACAAGTCGGTCGAGTGAGTCCATGTCAAACTGGGTGCAACTTGAGATGTCTTGAACGCTCTGTTCTCTATCTACTTGTTGCGTTCCTGACGTCTCCTTTATAGACGTAAGAATATCTCGTCGTCACGCAGAGCAACCATTAGTAATACCGTTGTCTATGGAAACCTTTTACGAGTGTTTCAGTGGTGGAACCTATACATGATAACTCCCCTTGTTCGACAGATTATCGATCTGAATCGACTTCTTCCGTAACGATTCGAGTAGTCCAAGACGCTGCATTATCCTCGGTGCATTTGGTGGGATCTGGATACCCGCCCCAACCGGGCAAAAGAGACGGTCAGCATGGTGGACAGAACGGACCGCCCGCTTGGAAACAACTGCATCTTGAGACTTAAGTACATACTGCGGATATTGCCTTTGCTTGCTTAAATATGATGACTTCCAGCCCATACTTCCTGGCAGTGACGGCAGCAGTCAGTCCAGCAAATCCAAACCAACAATGACAACCTTGAGCAGTTTTAAGATGAGCGTGAGGTATGACGTACTCTTATGTATTGCGCAGCAAGCCTTGACGATCCGGTTAGTAAAATCAAATAAAATTTCGACATATTCATATAAGGAAGAAGACTAGCAAGGATGGACGCCTCCAAGACAGCTTCGTAAACATCTTGTAAATGATAGCGTTCTCTTCCTTATCGACTTCGACCAGTCGCACGATTTGTGACGGTCCGAAGAGTCATTACGCAGCTTTCCGATAGTCGCCCAGGCTTCTTCGCGCTTTTCATGCCACACGAGATAACGAGGTGATTCTGCGGACCATCTCGTCAATAGCAAAGTCACGAATTTTGAAAATCCTGCTTACCCGGTACGAAAAGAAGTCCCAGCAACAAGGCTACGGGCCCAACACATGCGAGGACGAGCGGAATGCGCCAGATCACAGTTATATTGGTGGCAAAATAATAGTCTCACCGATATCCAATTCCAACTGCTCGAAGTCAATTAGCTTAGCCGTAGACCCTTGAACTTCGCAACTTCCAAACATGGCCCATACCAAACGACAATGTAGTAAGTCCGGTCAAAATCCTCGTCGTTGAGGTAGAGCAACTTCCACAAGGTACAACGGGACAAGAGCAAGAAGTATGCACAAGCCACAGTGCGAGTACTGCTGCAATAACCAGAAATTTCTCCCATCCCAGCCGGTCTGCAAGCGAGCTTTAACCAAAGGGTCCGACCGCAGCTCCGAAAGAGAAAGGCTGTTATGACGCCGAGAATATCTAGCTGACGATAAGTTAACTCCCAAGAGAACCGGTTCTTACAAGGACAGGCTATAGTGCATCATTCTGTGGGCGATTGACTGATTGGTTGATTGTTTGCCGCCCAGCCTGCTGGTGTGATAAGTGGCGACGCCAAGGCTTGTAAGGACCCTCCGAGGCTTCCTTCACGCTTCGAAGCCATATAGTCTGACGATCCCTTGGACCCCTTCGAAGTATTCGCCAAGCGTTTGCGATTTTTACCCCCACTCTCCAGGCATCAACGGGATGATGAAATCTTGCTAGTCTGGGCCAGTTCAGTATCTGCAACAATGATGAAGCGATAATAGGCATCTCCAGCGCTTCATGCACCATTTTACCACTACGATGTCTTCCACTTAATAGGCTTCTTGGAATCAGTGACAGAAAGCTCTCCCATCTCTCATTGCCATTGATCCAGCTCTTTCCATCGCCCGTGCTGACCGGCCAATTTATGTCCATCAGTTTTTCTGTAGAATAATCTAGACATGGCCGCTTCTAAAGTCCTGGTTATCGGAGGTACTGGGCCTGCGGGAATCTGCTTGCTTCGAGAGCTTCTATATCGCACGCATGCAACCGTTGTCTACGCCCGAAACCCTTCCAAGATTCCTGAGGACCTGCTGTCGAACACACTACTCGAGGTCAGTTGCATAGCACCGAGACAATGGGTAGGATTGAGGCAGGTACGGTCAGCTAACATGCTGTCTCCCAACAAGGTTGTCAAGGGTGAGTTGACCGACACCGACGCCCTCTCTACTGCCGTATCGAAATGTCGTATCATCGTTTCCCTCCTCGGTCCAAACGACCTCTTCAATATCCAGCCGACCATATATGTCGACTTTTATTCATCCCTCTTTACGTTGATGCGGCAGCACGGAGTGCGGCGCATCTTCGCCATGGGCACACTATCGATCCCAAACTCGAACGATACTTTCTCGCTAACGCGAGCACTGACCGTGCTTCTTGTGCGCATCATTGTTAACCGCGGCTACCAAACAGCGTTGGCTATTGGACGGGTGTTCAAGGAGCGAGCCGATGGCCTCGATTGGACTGTCTTCCGCATTGCCGGCATTCCTGGTGGCTCCGATGAGGCGTCTTGGAGAAGTGATAGGGAAGACGGCGATACATTTGAGGGTTGGATTGGACAACAGGGATGGTCCAGCTTTCAGAAGAGGGGGGCACTAGCAAGGTGGTTGGTGGATGCGGTGGAGGATGGAAAGGCACAGTGGATTGGCAAGATGCCGGCGGTAAGTCGTCTAGCTGGGAGTCAACGTAAAGACGCTTAAGCAATCCACGTGTCACGGACCTAGCCATAAAATCGGGGCAAGGCTTGACTCCTTTCTGGATGAGCTTCTGGATTCTGGTCAACCTCTCCAGGCCAATTCCATCTGAGGATAGCTCAGGTTTATGTTAGCAGGACAGAACAGCAGATTTCCTGCCAAAGGCATCTCTTGCAGTATCCAATCCCTGTTCCAGTAAGATAAACAAACCAATGCAGAGATGCCTTCCCATCGAGCGTTCGTCGGACGGGTATTCCGTCCAGCAACACAGGGATCATCGACTCGATCTGCATAGACCAGTTCAGCGAAGTTAGGGAAAAAACACATAGGGGTCGTTCGGGTGCTCTAGTTGGCCCCTACGTTAAGTGGGCCGCCCCTGAGCGGCCCCATTTAGGGTTAAAGTCACAGGTGAACCAAGGGCGGCCAAGGGTGCGCGAGAGTGTCTAACAACCCTTCCTAATTAATGATTGCCGTGTCCGAAACTAAACCTCATTTGATGAATGTTTAGCGGAAAAGCATAGCAGTGTAGACGTGACGCTATTTACCGTGAATGAAAAATATATATACGCCCCATGTTTCCACATTTCAATCAAAATCACAAGCATCTGACAACCTTTCTCCCGCCTCTCAACAATGATGTCTCAAGAGGTTCGAATTATGCCCCCCAAAGCACTGGGCACATGTTGTGCTCCTGACGAACAAGTGTATGACGAAATAACAAACTTCTCGGCGACGTTTCCTAGAGGCAGCATTGCTCCCAATGGTCCCTTCTGAGGTTCATCACCTACGATGACGAACATCTCCGAATCGCTATCGCCAAAGTGCTAAGAATTACTGACAAAACCCCTCGCACTTGTAGGCTTGCCCCACGTCGCATTCACTTATGGCGGTTATGCGGATCTGGCAACACCATATTACAAAGGTGATGAACGCTTTAGCACTTGGGTTCCCATCAAGCAGGGAGGATGTCAGTGTCAGGACTGCGGAGCAACCACACACGAAAAGTCGACTCAGCTGATTCCTTTGTATGAGCCTCACAGGGAAGATAAAACGACTAGAAGAACTCAATGGACTCAAAGTTTCCCTGTTGACTTATCTCTGTGTTGAATGCTGTGCTTCCTTCTTCTTTGCCTTCTTGTGCAATCTCTCATGCTTGTCTCGAAGCCTGTGGCTATGGTATACCCCACTGCATAATCCATGTATATAGCACCCGCTACACTAGAAGACAGGACTTAGGATGATATAACTGTTTGGTCGACCTTTGCCCGGTGCACCCATCTATCCTTTTATTATTATTGTTGTTCGTCATTGCCTTCCCGAAAACGGAACGACGACCACTATGCGTGGTTCACAAGTCTGCGATGGATGGGTCGTTCTAAGTAAGGCAGAAGAGGGGTGAGAGAGGTAAGGAAGGTTGAGGGATCGAGGTAAAAATATGTAGCTATGCCACCTCCAGCAGAGACAGTGCTGCTGGCTTTCGCTCAGGGCAAGTACAGAAGGGAATGGGAAGGTGGTATTCCAAGGACAAAACGTTGTGGAGACTGGGGTAGAACACAGGCCGAGCAGAACATCGTGAAGAATAAAGCTATATCCACATGAATCCATCCAGTAAGGCCATTAGCCATGACTAAGGCGCTTCTCACAGGGCTTATAGCCTATTAATTTCCATGTCGTTGGGCAGCCCTAATAAAATAGATGACATTGGGGGTCCTGTTATTGAGCAGCGAAGGTAGCCATGGATGCTCATATAATGAACTCAAAGTCTACAATGCTGAAGTGATTCAGGTAGCCACCAGTCCAAGTAGTAGCATGGCTCTATGTAATACCTACCATCAGAAGTAAGGCATATAATAAATTGTTTTGTTCTGGTCGATCACAATCCCTCTTGCCTAGTTTTAGGTCTTGGATATTTCGTTGTTCCGAACCTGCAGTCTGTGAAGGAACTCTAGTAGAGCCGCTTCATCCTATAAATCACTCCTTCCAGGTGTAACAACGATACCAACGAAGGGTAAGAGTCTGTCACGTGAGGTGTAAGGAGAAGGACCATAAATCGTTGCGAGTGTTCAAGGTAAGGCGTGGAATGACAATGTACTGAAAACCTGTCTATCTATCTAAGGGTTCGAAGGCTCTTCTTATACCTTTCGATCCTTTTGCTCCTTTGCCTATTTCCGGCGTCCAGCCCCCTTCCTGCCACTCTACGATAGCTAGGAATACAGTTCGAGAAGCTGGAGACTCGTGAGTGTTACATTAGAAAACCGCAAAGCGTGGATAGCGCCATCGCCGTTAATCAAGACACCTTTCCCGTTTCGATTCGCATAGATAGGATCACAAGTTATTCGATAAAATGATCCCATCTAGCTGAGCGGGGACATCGCCACGGACAACACAGGATGGTACCTCCGCATCGAACCGTGTAGGAGCATTAATTCCAGAATGAAAAGGGTTCGCTTGCTCATATTGAAACTCCTTGCTTACTTGCAAGGACTTTTGCTTAGCCTGGGTCATTGCACTAGCAGATGACTGGAAAAGTGATAGCTTCGTATGACATTTCAACTCATCTATCTTGGAACTGATGTCGGTAGTAGCCACAAGCTTCTCTAGCTTGGAGGTACTTGATGGTTCACCCATGATGGCGTTTGCTGTGATAATGCTCACAGCGGCGAGTCTTTTGATGGATTCGAAGATGTGAACTTGCCTTGATAAGTGATTTCCTAGGCCATGCCAATGGATTGAATAGGTGCTGTCGAAGGTTTCTAAACTAATCACCTAGCAGGCATTTGAATTCGGAAGGGCTTTTTATGGGGTTTCGGAGGTGGGTGTGACTAGGCTGACTGGTGGCCCTCTACAACCCGAACAACGGTGGGGTCGAGTCGTCCTACCTATACTTCTTTCTCAGGTGGCGAATGATCTAGGTCGATTGGCATCCCCGCGGCTGCACCCTTTCAGTAGAAGTACATAGGAGCCCAGGTAATGCAACGCAGACGTTCAGTGTAGTCCATCGAGCCCATACACCATTCCCATACACCCATAGCGAAGATATAATGTCCAACTTCTTGTGTGACTTGAAGGAGTGTGTTGGCTCTCCCAATGAGTGCAGGATAGAGCCCATCTGTATATCTATCTACGCAGTGTACGTCAAGGCTGTTACCTATCAATGGTGATACAGCCTAGCGAGCGAGTGTCCCGGAATGAGTCGATTTGTTGCGAACTGTTGAGATATTGGTACAAGAATAATGTCATATCACAGCCATGAGGGAGACGACAGCGGCAGGAATCAAGAGCAGGCAGCAGCGAGGTCATAGGGGCATCAACAACATGGTCAGAATGTTCAACACCACGGCAGGACGACGGCATACCCAATTAGGCAATACCGGCGTTATTCGAGAGTTATTCGGATATTATTTAGTAAATACGAGTCATTGGCCTTTGATTATTCGAATAAAAATTGACTTGCTAAATACGAGCGCTAATATAGGGAGCGGGCGAGAACTTGGCGAGCCACGGTCTCGCTTGTTTACATACTCCCGCCTATATTGCTGCAACTTATTGTTTCCATTGAGTTTTGTACTCTCTGATTTATTCTTTATAACTCACTGCAAGTTGCGTAGCTAGATCGCTTCTTAGAGCCTTTTTATTCTCTTCTTTCTTGTAGACTTCCTCGAGATATCTGATTATCAAGCACCGGAATGCTTCCGTGGCTGATTTGGAATGCTTCCATAATTAATTTGTAAGTCAAGGTTTCATATCACAGCGGGTGTTACAATAGTTGTTACACTCTGCTACTGCCTATCGCTGCTTGTTGCCTAGAATTACTCCTCGATCAGATAGATTCAATCAATCAATCCTCTCTCGGTCCTGCAATGGGTGATCAATCGAGCTTGTTTGGGTGGTCCATAGACTGGATCCGATGGGCGACGGGGGATTTCATCGGATCCAATGCGTGGATCATGTCAGGGTGGTCCTGTCAAACTGGGTGCAACTTGAGACGTATTGAATGCTCTGTTCTCTATCTACTTGTCGAGGTATTGAGGCTTCTTTTATAGACGTGCGAATACTACGTCGTTACTCAGAGCAACCATCAGTAACGTCGTCGTCTATGGAAACCTCTCACCAGTGTTTCAGCTGTGGAGCCTGCACACAATAGCCCTTTGTTCAACATGTCCACAGACTGGATCCGATGGTCGAAGGGAGGATTTCATCGGATCTAATCCATGGACCAATGTCGATATCGAATGGAAGGCCCCCCCCCCGCCCCCTCCGGGAGGGGGGAGGGGAGCACATGGTTCCGGAAAATGGTTGATCCGTTAAGGGTTGGATCCGATGGGCGAAGAGGGGGTGCCCCGGGGGAGCACGTGATTCACGAAAAATGCTAATCCGTGAAACCATGTCGATGTCGAGGCTCGTCGTTCACGCCCGGTTGCGAGGGACGTCGAGTGTGATTAGTAGAGTTATTTTAGGTGGTCCATAGAGCCCCGGCGAAGGCCCCGGAAGATAGTTAATCCGGTCCATAAACGAGACGAGACGAGCGCTTGGCAAGACGCTCACTACTAATGAGACCGAGACGAGACGAGCTAGGGTTTTGCTCGAGCTCGGCTAGTCTCGCTCAGTCTCGGCTCGTTGAGAAGCCTGGCTTAAACTGACCACACCAAAGGCTGATTCTGTTTCCGAAACTGAGCAGGTGCCGCCCTGTGTCTGGTGAAATCCCATGTTGGCAGTCCACATTGGGACTAGCCTAGTCACGTGCACCGCAGCCTTCGTGACCTTTTTTCTAGCTTGCGCCTCGCTCAGATAGATTCAATCAATCAATCTTCTCTCGGCCCAACATCCCAGTTTCCGTCGCCCTGATTAACTGAGAAGGTCCCTTTCAGGGTTCCCTGTTGTAATTCCAAGGACCAGTTTTCATCTCGCTGGTGCCTGGTTTTGGGACCCGTGGACTCGTCTAGTCATATTTCGAGATGTCTAAGGCAACTGTGTAGGACTTTCGAGTAAACGCATCTATCGAATCGGGTTTGTGTTATTTAACCGTGGCTCCGACCGGTAATCACACCGCCCCACACTTGTAGACCCTCGCTCTACCATGCCCTCGCAGCAGCCTCCCTTTCCACTCCATCTCTCTCGCGCCATAGATGCACTCAGGAGCGGACCGTCATTTACTCGCAAGCCCGAGCTAAATCTATTCTAGGGGACTTTGTCCAATGTGAAGATTCAGCCTGCCTGGCCTCTTGAAATCGACAAACTGTTTGTAACACTCGGCCACCGACAAGGACTATACATCGGACATTGGGGCCAACAACTATGCTATGTATAGGAGCTGAATGTGGGGGCCAACGGCCACATTGTGTATATAAACTTGAGTAGTCACCAGTTGCAAGAAGGCAAGGCTTCAGTCCTTTGCCATTCCTCACCCTATTCTTGTGTACACGTGATTTCCTCTCCGCTATACCTTCTGCACGTTACACTGTTGCGCTGAATATTCTTCTGACTTTTCCATCCGTCTTACCTTCCCAAAGAGAAATCTTCTTGCAAAGAGAGGCAGCGCGCTTCCTTTGCGGCCCACCCACACCCAGTCCGTTCTGTACATGACATGGACAAGTTTCAATATCGCCCAATTATAGAGACCGATGCTAATGACGCTATACGAATAATCCATCTACATCCCGGCCAAAACACCGATGACATACGATGCGGATTGGCCCATGTATCTCTTTCCGACTCCCCAATCTACGATGCAGTATCTTATGTCTGGGGTGATACCTCCTACAGTGTGCCAATCATCTGCGACGGTGCCCGCTTGGCCATCACAAGAAATCTATATGACTTTTTGCGGCAGGTCCGCGATGTCCAAAAAACACTAACCCTGTGGGCAGACGCAATCTGCATCGACCAAAGCAACATCACGGAACGGAATTCTCAAGTCCAGCGCATGCGCTGTATTTACTCAAAGGCTCAGCGGGTTCTGGTCTGGCTGGGACCTGCAGACGATGGCAGCGACGAGGCCATGCAAGTAGTACGGCGGCTAAATGGCAGAGACGCCCGCACGGAAAACCCTCTCTTGTCGTACACGGGGGCTAGGATTGCGCCCATGAACCACCCTGTTTGGGGTTATCTGGCTGATCTGTTCAATCGGCCCTATTTCCAGCGTGTCTGGGTAGTGCAGGAGGTGGCGCTCTCGCAGTCAGCAACGGTGTTGTGTGGGTCGTCATCAGCCAGCTGGGAGGAACTCATCCAAGCCGGGTCTTACATATACACTACTGGACTTTCAAGGTTCCTGGGCAGGGTTGGATTAAATGTGGTCAGTAATATCGAGCTAGCAAGGCAAGATCATGTCCGGTCAATTACGCGCCCTCCACTGAACCTCTTGCTTCGGCAGCGAGATTGCGTGGCCACTGATGCTCGAGACCAGGTATTCGCTTTGTACGGCATGTCGGAAGATGTGTTCCACGAACTTGGTCTGGATCCCGACTACGGAATCAAGACTGCTCAATTATATCGCGACATCGCCGTCAGGATTCTTAAGAAGTCCTTGAATTTGGACATCCTTGGTGCCCCTAGGAGCCTCGTGCCTCAGGGCTCTGTGGGGGAGACTCTACCATCCTGGATTCCAGACTGGAGCGACACCAACGTGACACACTCGTTATTGCGACTGGAGACCCAACTAGACGGCCTCCCTTTCAAAGTCTCATGCGGATCCAGCAGTTCTCCAATCTTCTCCTCCGACTACAGCCGCCTCGGCATAGAAGGCTACATCGTCGATTCCATTTCCGCGATCAGCCTCACCCTCTCCAACACCGAACCCGTCAACATCCGCGCACACTACCTCAATATATGGAAGCAACAAGTCCTGTCATTCCGCGCCCAACAGATGCAATTCCACTCTATAGACCGCGTCACGCAGCTCCGTTCCAAAAAAACCTACTACGGCCAAGACCCCATGGACGTCTACTGGATCACGCTGCGCGGCGGCCACACGCCCGAAGGTGTCGCGAAAGCGCGCGAGGCGTTTCGCGCATGGGACAAGAGCTTCCACGCGCTGAGTCCGCCGTGGTTTAACAAGCATTTCTTGCTGCTTTTCTTCCTCGCTAGCTTCGGCATCATGGCCGCACTGACCCTCGTCAGGCACAAGCTTAGTATCGACACGCCGCTGGTGAAACCCGAATTCGACTTCATCAACGGCTGCGCCATCCGGCAGCGACGCGTGTTCCGGACCAAAGGCGGCTTCGTCGGCCTCGGGCCCGGATCCGTCGAAACGGGCGACCATGTTGCGTTGTGCAAGGGCGGGAAGCTGCCGCTTGTGCTCCGCAAGCAAGGCGGCGACTACGAGCTGCTCGGCGACAGTTTTATTTACGGCATGATGAATGGCCAGCGATGGGACGACCGAAAGTGTCATCGAATATGGCTCGTGTAATCTCTTGTTCGCCGTCACTGGAGGTGTTCTGTGCCTGTAATGCAAGGCGCCATATCATAAACTAGACTGCATAAATCCTGTTACCACCGTCCCATTCGCCCACTTGCTTGATCCCAAAATTCTCAGTCCGCACAAAATTCGCCCCACTCTCCCTCCATGTCCATCCTCAACCTTCCCTCCAAGAAAACAAAAGTTATAAAAGACTTGAGATCCTTGAGATTATACAGATAAGGTTTTCTTCCCTCTGTTTAAATTTTATACATAATAAAACTATGGTAAGGATTCGCAGCACCGAGCGAAAGATCGTAGACAGAGAAGAATTATGTATCCGTCCGTAGATAAAGAAAGATGGGGAAAAGTGTCATGACACAACCTGGAAGCCCCTCGAACGGTCTTGGCAGGCCCACTGTGGCTGTCGATAGCCTTGTGTGCCTGCGTGGTAGCCTTGCGGCATGACTGTACCGCTGGCTATAAGTATCTGGGATAGCGTCGCACTGCTTTTATGTTCTTTGTCTCTCGTCTTGTACTTTATAGTGCATTGAATAGTAATCCCGTTCCCTCGTACGTCCCCACCCTGACAAAGAGAGGGGTATCGCAAACGAAACCCATCCAACTTGCGACGAGACAAGGCGTATCCAACGCTATCTGAAAAGTTCCCAGTTCCGGGCTCCTTTAGCATTCCCAAAACCAGTCCCTCTGTCAGACAGCTAGTGCCTAGTGCAAAGAGCTCCTATTCTGGCCTATATAGGGGGCTCTCCCCCCCCCCCCCCCAATCCGTAGTTGCAATCTACACACGAGTTTTTACCCCTTCTATCCGCATCTCGCTCTGTTCGACAAATACTATCGCCATCAGATCCAATCCGTGGGCCATGTGGTCGGGGTGGGACCATCCTGTCACGTATCGCATCGGGTTGTCACGAGGAGTTCGAGTCAATGGGGATGATGAGTACAAGACTAGGAGCGATAAGATATAGAGCGTGTCAATGTATCTCCTGGTAGGAATATGACGAGGTTGACTACGAAGGACCATAAGGGCCGAAGAGGAATTCATATATGTAGACATTCCCAAAGGGGAAATCTTGGCGGTATGTTGGTATGTTTGTAAAAAGCTGTGTTAAGAACAATCGTGACCTTTTTTTAGGCGCCGTCCTTGGCGTCTTGGCCAGAATCACATGTTGATAGGGAGCTATATCAACATATCAACATATCCTTGACTTCCTATTCCGTGGTCCACGTGCCCCGGAGGACTTTTCAGTCCTGGCCAGGTCAAGGGCCTGGTGACGACAAGTCGAGACACGTCCGTAATGGAGAGTCGCGACAGGACATTGTGAGACGATATCGACCGTGACGCTCTATCTGGTGGTTGACAGTCACACGCTGCCACATGTGGCCTGGTGGCTAGGTGCTACGTGGCGACAAAGAATATACACAGGGTTGGCCGCTACGTGGTATTACGTGAGGCCATCACGTGCTCTGGCTATCACAGTTCTACGATCAGTAGCGATGCCAAGGCCTGTAAAGATCATCAGAGGCGTTGTAAGCTTCCTACTTTGCTATCTAGCTACCCTTCACAAGCCATAGCTTCTAATCACTTATTTGGCATAAGCGATATATGCAATGGCTTTAAGTCCGCCTTATAGATTCTACCTTCTCACATCCCCTCGCACAGCTTCTAATCTCTTAATACGTATGCTCAATCTTCAAAACCAGCCTAGTTTGCTACAAGGTTCAAAGAACGAGTACTTTTTTGAACCTACTTTGGCGTGGAAATTTGAAAACAAGACTATCGGAATTCACATTGATGAATTGGGGAAATTGCAAAAGGCGGAATTGAAGCATTCCTACCAGATCTGTTTTGAAGCACTTTCAGAACAAGTCAACGTCGCTGCTGCACAGGGAAAGAACATTTTCGTGAAAGAACATGTCGGCTGGTTAACAGAACCCGTGGCTGAGACTGAATTTGTGTTCGGAGAGCACAGCGCTCGTGAGCTGCCATGGACCATCCATACGTCCTACAACTCGACACACTCTGCACTGAACAAGACCATTCTACCTGATGAATATCTGAAGACCTGGTTGCCTACATTTCTAATTCGGCATCCTACGTTGACTTTCCCGTCTATCTATCGTACGACCGTCGACAACGAAGGTCGACAAGCAGCAAGAGACGATCCCGTACACACGTTGGAGATGACCATGCACTGGTCGCGGGTGCTATACGATTGGTACATGCAGCAGGAACATCTATCTCGTTTCAGTGCTGAGAATGGGACAAATTGGCCTATCATTCTCGATGCTGATGATGTTATGCTAAACCCTCAAGTTATGATCAGGTATAGCAAGATCGTTGGTTTTGATCCATCAGTTTTGAGATTTTCGTGGGAGGCTACCAGCAGAGAGGAACTAGAGCAGATGTCTAAGCTGGAAAGACGTATGCGTTCGACGATATCGGCCTCTACCGGAATCTTGAAAGAGAAGGCATCGGCGGACCTGAATATTGATACAGAAGTGATCAAATGGAGGACTGAGTTCGGTCAAAAAGAAGCGGAGAAAATCGCAAGCTGGGTAAGGGCCGCAATGCCAGACTATGAATATATGAAGGCAAGACGACTGGGCCCGGTGTAATACTGTCAGACTTCTTGTGCAACATAAATTGAAGGAGCGCTCGGGCTCTCCCAATGAGTGTAGGATAAACACTACCTACATATCCATTTACGTAGTGTACGTCAACGCCTTTGCCTGTCAATGGTGATAGAGCCTCGCAGGCAGAATGAGTCTGCTTGTTGCGAACGATAGCTCACCAATTGTTCAACAAATGCTAAATACCCGGCTAGATCGACGAGGTGGCGTGGTAGCAACTCACCCCTACTAGTGGGAATACCCGCCTGGCGTTCACCAAGCTTCTGCGAAACACACTCTATCATGTTGTTGTGTTGAACGGGTGGTGGCTTATCGTTCACGGCTGACTAGGTTATTTCGTGTTGACCTATGAGATGGTTGCCTGCTAGGCTGTAGCATAACCGCTCAGATTGGTATATAGATGGGCTCTATCCTGCACTCATTGTAAGAGCCAGAGCATTCATTCAAACTCAAGTTGCACATCATTTTGCAACACTCACTCACTAGACTGTATCAGCATTGACAGGCAACAATGACGACGTACACTCCTTTAGATAGATACATAGACAGGCTTAGTGCTACCCTCTGGCCGAATTCAGTCAGAGCACTCAATGGGAGAAGTTTGCATGTAGGTATCGGGGAGGGCTAAGGGATTGGTCGGGTGCCACGTAGCGGGTAGATGTCGAACAAGAGAGTTATCATATACAGGCTCCACCACTGAAGCACTGGTAAATTTTCTAGAGACAACAGTATTCCTGATGGTTGCTCTGCGCGACGAGGAGATATTCACACGTCTATGAAAGAGACGTCGGGATCGCAACAAGTAGATAAAGAACGGAGCATTCAATACATCTCAAGTTGCACCCCGCACGATAGTAGAAGAACGCTGTCAAACTGTGAGCAGATAGAAGGGTAAAAACTCGTGTGTAGATTGTAGCTATGGAAATGGGGAAGCCACTGTACGGACCAGAAAATAGGAGCTGTTGGCACTAGGCACCAGCCGTTTGACATTTACGGAGGACTTGTCCTATTTCGAAGGGGTCCAAGGGATCGTCAGACTATATACTTTCGAAGCGTGTACGAAGCGTACGACGCTTCCGAAGGTCTTTACAAGCCTTGGCGTCGCCACATATCACAGCGCACAGAGTTGGTCCTCACGTGCCCTGACTACTACAGGCGCCGTCCTTGGCGTCTTGGCTAGAATCACAGTTCAAATTCCCCGCAATTCCGAAAATCTCGCAATGCCACCTTCAAGCTAAACTTCTCAGCCGCTAGTAAGATCTAGCAGAAGATTCAAGCATCCTCATGGGCTCGAAAACCTACGAAGGGGACCATTATCAGCATGAGCGTAGGACTCCGTTTTCCATTAGGTTGATTTCGCTGCTAAAATGACAATCTAGCGATCACCAGCGGAGCGAAGCCCAAGTCCGCTGGAGGGAAGCCTCGCGGTGCTCATCTTGCCGAAGACGGTGATGGGGACTACGGTAACGGTGATGATGACGACGACAACTTGTGGGAAGGTACAACTAGGAACTTGATTGAGGCAACAGACGAGAATGTTTGTAAGTTCACACTGATTCCTGGATTGAAGTTTCCCTCGAAACTCGTCTAACGACGCCGTCCAGCCAAGAAAAAGAAACGTAAGAGGTCCAAAAAGAAGAGCAAGAAGCCTGAAGCAACAGCAGCGGGTGAATTGCCTCTGAAACAATCATCTCCGCCGCGTGTCTTGCTGTCAAACCTCTTTCCATCTGGTGTCTATCCGGAGGGTGAAGTTACCGAGTATCACGGTAAAGACGAGAACAACTCACGTACTACCAATGAAGAGATCCGTTATCTCTCACGCCTTCACATCCAGGATGATGAGTTCCTGAACAATTACCGTCAGGCTGCTGAAGTCCATCGTCAGGTCCGTCAGTGGGTCCAACACACAGCTAAGCCAGGGAAGTCTTTGAACGAGATTGCAGAAGGAATCGAGGATGGCGTCAGGGCTCTCCTCGGACATCAAGGTCTAGAACCTGGTGACAACTTGAAAGCTGGGATGGGCTTTCCGACAGGGCTTCCGCTTAACAACTGCGCGGCGCATTACACTCCTAACCCAGGCCAGAAAGAGATCGTCTTACAGGCCGATGACGTGATGAAAGTCGATTTTGGAGTCCATATCAATGGTTGGATCGTTGACAGCGCTTTCACCGTTGCATTTGATCCAGTCTATGACAATTTACTTGCAGCTGTAAAGGATGCAACCAATACTGGCATCAAGGTAGGCATGGAGCCGCCCTTTCACGATGAGTTGTGTCTAAGTATGAGTACAGAATGCAGGGATCGATGCACGTATGAGCGACATTGGCTCTGCCATTCAGGAAGCCATGGAAAGCTATGAAGTCGAAATGAATGGAAAAACTCTTCCTGTGAAAGCAGTCAGAAATATTACAGGACATGACATCAAGCAATACCGTATCCATGGCGGTAAACAGATTCCGTTTATTAAGAATGACGACCACACGAAGATGGAAGAAGGCGAGGTCTTTGCCATCGAGACATTCGGCAGTACGGGCAAAGGCTACCTTAGAGACGACGTGAGCAACTATTTGGATTTCTTTGGCCTCCCATGAATTACATTTCTACAACATACTGACTCAGAGTTACCAGACTGGGGTCTATGGCTATGGAAAAGATCCGAGCGCTCCTCGTGTTCCTCTTAATCTTGCTTCGGCCAGATCGGTTCTCAAGACCATCAACGAGCATTTTGGGACTCTGGTCTTCTGTCGTCGTTACCTAGAGCGCCTTGGTCTTAATAAATACTTGGTAGGGGTGAGTTGAGAATGCCCGGCATCTCGTATGCGCTCTTTCGTTTAGGAGCGCTATGCTCATATGTGGAATCCTATGCAGCTGAACAGCCTTGTCTCGAATGGGATTCTTGATAGCTATGCCCCGCTGTCCGACGTGAAAGGTTCATACACGGCGCAATTTGAACACGTAAGTGTGACTTTCTAGCATTCCAAAAGGCCATTGATCTAATTGAAGATCAGACAATCTTGCTCCGTCCTAACGCTAAAGAAGTCGTCAGCCGCGGCGATGACTACTGATGAAGACTCTCTGCTTTCCAGAATGTTCGCCAAGTTGACCTTTGGCTGGTCAGTCCTTTTTACCTCGAAGCGAAAGGGTATATCAGAAACCCCTAGCTCTACACGCTCGTTTGCTCTATTCAGATATATCATTGAACTCTCTTTTGTCACCAATATTCTCTGTTGACTACTCTCTTTCAGATAAGCTATCATGTAGCCTACACTAAAAGGATCTTGAGCACAATCTTTTGCCTAAAGTAAATTTCAGCTTTTTGTTCTATTGCTGCAAGCACGGATGTTCTAGATTGCGAAAACTCCTCTAGAGACTCTGACACTAAAGGAATATGACTCGACAGCTTATGTATACCGTTCAGAAGATCCCGTTACTATACATGGGTAATCTCCAGGCCCTCCCAACCTGATATGTACGATAACGGATTGTGGTAATATTCCGGACGTCCTTCAATTCAGGTGGAAGAATAAGAAAAAGCTAGAGAAGCTCGGAGAAACCCCCAGATCCAACTCGCCCCAATACCTAATCTCGAAGTCTTGTTCGGTGTCAAGACGGTCCATCACCGGTGAGGCATCACGCTGATTGCCATCTCCTAGAACTTTAGAAACGACACCTATAAGATCTACTTTTACCATTGGCCGCTCTCCGTCTGAGGAATTCATTGCCACCTTCTCGTCTTGAATGTTATATCGAGTTTCTTTAGGGCATTCTCAAGCTCCAAAAGAAAGCTACTAGTTACGGAGGTCTGCCCGCCGATAGGAGTCCATCCTCCCATCGACTCGTTAAATCTGCAGATAGGCGTTCCTTAGTGGATACTGGCTCTCACACGAAAGCCGCGGAATTGAATGGTCCTCTATAAATCCATAATCTTCTTCCCTTGCAATGTCTTCATGGTCTCGGAGGCCAATCCGCGAGCAATAACCGTTTTTGGATCGGTAAGCATCAAGCAAGCGTTGACTGGGTGGTGAGAAACTCGGCCACGAATCCATCGAACAAGGGAGTTATCATACACAGGCTCCACCACTGAAACACTTGTAAAAGGTTTCTAGAGACAACGGTATTCCTGATGGTTGCTCTGCGCGACGACGAGATATTCTCACGTCCATAAGGGGGGCGTTAGGAACGCAACAAGTAGATAGAGAGCGTTCAATACATCTCAGGTTACACCCAGTTTGACAGAATCCATCTCCTATGCTTTTGACAATAGCGCCAGCGTACACCTCGTAGATAGAGATATAGATGGGCTCTATCCCACACTCATTTGAAGAGCTCAGAGCATTGAATACATCTCGAGTGGCAGCCCGTTTGACAGAAATTCCTTTGTCCTGACCATGCAAGCCGATGCAGACAAAGGTCAGCTGGTCCCTATACTTGCCAATACGGCTTCGAGCTCGGCGAGCGAGATATTAGGAACGCAGCCACTGCCATTTTCGGTAGGACTTCGCGTTACGAACACAGATCTGCACTTTAATTGCAATCTCTTCAGCCACGGCCATTTCACATATCTGCTCAGCAGCATTTGTTTGCAGAAGAAGCTAGACCTAGCGAAGAAGGCGTGCACTCATCACGAAGGTGAAGTAATTGATCCGCTCTAACCGGGCTTTTCCCACCATCTGCGGTAGTAGACACATTTTGACCTATGAGATAGTTGCCCGCTAGGCTGCAGTACAGGCAACAACACTGACGGGCACTGTTCAAATAGATATATAGATAGGCTCTATCCTTCACTCATTGGGAGAGCCAGAGCGCTCCTTCAATTCAAGTCGCGACAACCCAGTATGGACAGAGACCATCTGCAGGAAGTTGATATCAGAACGAGATTTCTTCTTCCTATCTTTACAGGTTGCTGCAATGTAAGCTACATCCTCACCGTCCATACTCGCATTCTCATGATTTTTCATTCGTATCAGCTCCACTCCACCTTCCTTCCTCGAGCCGCTTGCACAACCCCATACACCCATCTCAGCATACTACACCGTCTCCCCCGCGATCCTCCTCACAATCCTCCCCAACTCCTCCGGCCGGCTCACAAACGGACTATGGCTTGCATTCACCGTAACCTCCTGCATCCTCCCCTTCCCACCCTTCTCCCTCAATCAGCTTATTCACATTTGCCACCATCCCCTGCTGCGCCTGCACCAGAATCGCCTCATCCCTTTCACACATCACATACGTGCTCTCCACAGCCCTCCACGCTGCATACGTACTCTTGCTCCAAAGCGCGCCGTAGCCCTGCGACTTGAGGCTGCCCACCAACTCGTCCAACACCTTCTTGTCGTCGATATCGTTGTAAAACGTCTCTACGGGTGTCTTGGGCGTCAACGCCTTCTCGTGACTAGCGATATCGAACCATACTAGTGGTTGCCCCCCGAGATCGTCCATGAGGCACACCCCTTCATCGACAGCGAATGCGCAGCAGTAGATCAGGTGCACGACACCGCCCTTTTACCCGCGGATTCGCGATCAGACTTCAAGAGCCCCTTGCACGCGGAGGTGCCGGGGATGCCGCCGTATGAGTGGAAGAGGATGACGACATCGGAGCCCTGGTCGGTATGTTTGCTGATGGTGGAAGCGATCACTTGGACATCGGCGTCGAAGTTAGGCTGGGGCGGAGATGAGTCGACGGAGGCTAGGGGAATGCCTTCGACGGTGTAGCCATGCTGGGTTAGGTAGTTGGTGAGCGGAGAGAAGTTGGAAGGGCCGTGCCAGGCGCCGGGGACGAGGTGGATGGCGGGCTTGGACATGGTAGCCGGTAGCCGCGTGGCTTGCGATAGTGAGCTGGTGAATTCGTTGACCACCCGTGTTGACCTTCAAGGAGGTTGAGCCTGGCTGGAAGGGTTGTAGTAAGTCAGATTTCAGGTTATCTATGGTAGGCCATGGGGTCCCTCTCAAGGCTAGACAATTAGTCTTAGATATGGGTATTTTCAAGTCTCCTGGCAAACCACAAGAGCTTTCATCATAGAAGGACCGTCGCCCTTTTAAACATTCCTGGCCCTAGCTGAGCATACTGCAACTGGTCAGCACCCACATCCGGGATTCGCAACCCCTCCTGTGAGCTTGTTTCTGAAGAGCAGGAAGCAAACAGTCATGACAACAGAATTCGTGGGCAGAGCTTCGCCCATATCTGAAAGCTGGGGATGTCAACATGACTGATTTAGCTCGTTTAGGGGACCTATCCGAGGGCCATGGAAATGGTGAAACACCAGAACGAAGTATCTGTGATTACCGAGTGCGGTCATATCAGCATGTATCAGAGAGTAGTCTGTATGCTGAATGAGCCGGGAGCTTCGGTGTTCCGTACAGACTTGGTGGAAATGTGCAACTCCGATGGAAAGGCGGAGAGTTGTGGTGGATTTTCTCGGGGTTGCCTCGGATTGAAGGTCCCAAAGCGGCATAGCGTCTTAAACTGGCGATGGAAAGAGGAGAAACGGGGTAGCGGATCATCCTGGCAAGCCCGTATCTGTGACCATTCAGATCAATGCGATACGTCTCGCGACGCGAACGAACCTCAATTCGCCGCACGTCGCAACTACGTCGGGTAATGTAGTTGACGTGGGGCAATATTGTCGGAAAGATGGAAGACGACCCTAAGTTTGCCAATGAAAACAGCAGCTCGCCCATTTGACCTTGTTCATCACGTAGCAACGACGCAACCAGACTCCATGCATGGGACTCAGCATTGGTTTGTTGTTGATGTGCTGATCGTGTGATTTGGGCTCGGTGCGACCAAGACTGAGGGCGGTTCGGACAAGCACTACTCCGATTTTGGCACCTTCGATACAACTCATGCAAAAAGGCTGAGTGAAACCTGCAGTGTCTTCGCAGTCGCTGGACTGAATATCTGGGTTTCCAATTGTATGAGACTGTGCCAGCAGACTTCGATAGGAACACTGTTCGACGTTTTATCGATTGGCATCAATATCGGCGGTCATGCTCTATGGCGCAATTGCAACTATTTCTCTTGGTCGCTCTTCAGCGGGGCACGGGCTAATCACAGAGATTCAGCGAGAAGCTTCTACAGGGGTTCTTAGGGGTGGAAATCTTCCTCGAATGCTTGGAATTATATGCTCGCAAGATCGATGGTCGGAAAACTGCAGCCTAGCAGGAAGCCATCTCATTGGTCAACATATCCGAATACCCACAAACTTCAGGCCGGATGGCAATACACGTAATTTAGAACGCGTCGTAACGGATGTAAGGACTGCTACTGAGCTGGGTCTGCGCTACTTTCTTTTGAAGATGATTCCATGTCCTGTTGTGGAAAGTTTGGTGTTGAATATGGAAGGGTCGCATCGTGTAAAAAAGTGATCCACTCGCTTATGATCCACGTTGGGTAATTTGAGCATGCTTACAAATTACGCGTACAAGTTAGTACGCACTGTAGCATTTCCGAAACCACTTTTTGTTTTTCTACGCCTCAAAGTGAACACTTTAGACGTACAGCAGTAACCGATTAGCAAGCCCATTGGAGATCATGCAGAGAATCTGCATATATAATGCTAGACTACGCACGCTTGTGTGCCGTGATTTTTTAAACACCAACTAGGAGCCGATCACCATTGTTTGTTCGTAATCCATCTGATTCTGACAGCTGCCAGCCGCTTTGGCATTCCAAGGTCCAGCATCCCACAATCATGGCGCGGTCGAATTTGTTTGGCGAATTGCCATCGAATGCCGCGTCAAACATCGAAGTATATAACTTACATATTCCTGCTTCGGAAATCAAGAATATGCAGGATCTTCTAAGGCTCAGTCCTGTAGCAAGCCCTGTCTACGAGAATTCCCTTCCAGATGGCGACCGTCACTTGGGTCTCCGCCGAGACTGGCTAGCCGAAGCTAAGCGAGTCTGGGAAACGGATTTCGAATGGCAAGTCACTTGTATTGATTCCTTTAGACTTCTAACATTTGCTTCAGGAGGGAGACAGAAAACCACGTCAATTCTTTTCCCAATTTCCGAGTACCCATCGATGACGAGCTCGGGAGGTTCAACATTCATTTCGTAGCAATTTTCTCAAGTCGACCCGACGCAGTTCCCGTCATTCTGCTTCACGGATGGCCCGGCTCTTTCCTCGAGTTTCTACCTATGCTCGAACTATTCAGGCAGAAATATACGCCTGAAACTCTTCCATACCACCTCGTGGTTCCAAGTCTACCAGGGTTTACGCTCTCGAGCATTCCACCTGTCAGCCATGACATCAGCCAGGTGGATGTGGCGAGAATCATGGACAATTTGATGAAACGAATAGGCTTTGGAGAGGCATACATCGCGCAAGGTGGCGATGTAGGTTCTAGGGTGGCTAGAGCCTTGGCCGTTAACCACGATGCGTGCAAAGGTAAAAATTTTCGAGCTCTGAAAACCCACAAAAATTATAGATTGCTGACAAGTTCTGCAGCTGTGCATCGTAAGACCTTTTTCCCTTGAGCCTTTGGTCATGACTTGGTCATGCGAAGAGAAAACTGACTCTGATCAGTTAATTTCTGCGCGATCGGTCGACCCGCGTCAGCAGTGAACGACTCGGCGCTATCCGAGATCGAACAAGACGGACTCAAGCGTTGGGAAGCCTGGAAAGCAACTGGATCTGCATATGCCCTTGAGCACGCTACAAAGCCCAGCACTGTTGGCTTCGTCTTGAGTAGTAACCCTTTGGCACTGCTGTCATGGTACACCAGCTGCAGCTCTAAATCACTGACGCAGCTAAAACGTCTTAGGGTTGGTGAAAAGTTTTTGGATTGGACAGATGCTCCTCTCCCCTTACACACTATCCTCGAAGCAAGCAGTCTTTACTGGCTAAGCAAATGTGCGCACAGTAGCTTGTGGTCATACCGTCACGTAGGGCTCATCCGTTCCTTCATTGAGAATACAATTTCGGAGACACTGCTGACATATCGCTTGCGACAGTCATACGGGCCCCAACCTATGCCACACGACGATCCAGAATATCACATCAGGGTCGCATTTGGCTATTCTTACTATCCGAAGGAGCTCATTCCCATTCCGATAGAGTGGGTAGCGACAACAGGGAATTTGGTGTGGAGCAAAATTCACGATCGAGGCGGACATTTCGCAGCCTTGGAACAGCCAAATGAATTCATGGACGACCTGGAAGCGTTTGTTAGCGACGTTTGGGGTCTTTATACATAATGACATGGTCCAATTTGTTGAACTGGGCCCCGGACTTGAATAACCTAGATGAGGCACAGAGTACCAACGGCCGGCCCGCTTCTCCCAGGCATACTGGCTCGCTACCCTGCCTTTAGGCTCCAAATTTTAACTACCCTCCATCATCTTTACCGCAATCAGCCTGACTGCCCATTCATCAATGACAGTGTCGTCATATTACTTTTTAACATCACGAAATCACCTTCCCTCGGCTGAAATCAGTTATGGCTACTAGGCAGTCAGGTTGTCTAGGCCTACATTATACGGACGCAAGGATGGCGTGCTGCAACGGACTTCGAATACAAAATCCACGATTGCACTTGGATGATCTTGACTCAATTCTTTGCCTATCGCTGAGTTTTTGTTGATGCTTTGGAAAAGTCGGACCTCGAATGTATGACGAGATGCACGAACGAGAATGTAGATGTACCAAAGGAGATCCTCAATCGACGAGTCTACTTTGCTGTCACTGTCGCGGCCTTTGGCGGTTCGTTGTCTGGGAACGCCTCCCTAGTTGTCGTCGAAACAAAATTTCATATGTCGAGTTTTGACGCTGACCACCTTGGATCAGATATGACAACGCCTTCCTGGAGGGAACATTGGCTTTACTATCATTTCGCTAAAAGTTCGGTCTCAATACGGCAAGCAGGACATAAGTCAGCAATCTTTTGTCAAACTGGGAAACAAGTTGAAATGTATTGAATGCTCTCTCTACCTCGCAACTAGTCCTGCCAGTTTGCTGGTATTTATACACGTTTGGTTGACCCCTTTTCTTCTCTTATTCCTACCCCTATATCCTACATAGGAGTGATAACCCTTTTTCCCAGTAAAGGGCTCATGCTACTGTCCAATCGTTCAACAGATTTCGATGTCTAACGCTAGACTAATTTAAATGTCCCACGTAAGTCTAGACATCTGAAAAGACTGACTTCGTACTGACAGAGGAAATGTAACACCCATCACGCCACGAATTCCCAGCCACTGCAAAGGTGGCAGGAAGGGGGCTGGGCATTAGAAAGGAGGCAGGAAGATGAACGGATCGAAGGTATAAGAAGAGCCTTCGAACCCTTAGGTAGTGTCAGGGTGGGGACGTACGAGGGAGCGAGAGTGGAGATTCGACAATGATATTACTGCCCAATGCACTATAAAGTACAAGACGAGAGACAAAGAACACGAAAGCAGTGCGATACTATCCCAGATACTTATGGCCAGCGGTGCAGTCATACCGCAAGGCTATCACGCAGGCACACAAGGCTATCGACAGGCACATGAGGCTATTCGACAGCCACAGTGGGCCTGCCAAGACCGTTCGAGGGGCTTCCAAGGTTGTGCCATGACAGGTAGACAGACAAGTTTCAGTACATTACCATTCCACACCCTACCTTGTGCACTCGCAACGATTTATGATCCTTCTCTCTACACCCCTCGTAACAGATCGATACCCTTCGTTGATATCGTTGTTACAGGAAAGAGTTCTCACTGATAAAAGCCTAGCCCTCGCACAGCCTAACTAGGGGAAAAGATATCTGTTGAACAATTGGTGACTGTCAGGGCGGAGACGTGAGATAAGCTTCGAGGAACAAGGGGGGAGATTTGACAATGGTATTTCTATCCAATGCACTATATGACGAGAGACAAAGGGCATGAAAGTAGTGCAAGACAGTCCTAGATACTTATAGACAGCGGCGTAGTCATGCCACAAAGCTCCCACGCAGGCACACGAGGCCATCTACAGCCACAGTGGGCCCGCCGAGGCCGTTCGACAAGTTCGGAAGGATTGTCGGGGAGCTTCAGGTTGTGCCGTGATAGTGACCTTGTCGAACAAGGTCTCACTGAATGGTTGGAGAGTAATAAATGCCCCTTTATTAGGAAAAGGGGTTATCACCCTTTTGCAGGATTTAGGGGTAGGAATAGGAGAAGAACAGGGGTCAACCCAGCGTGTATATTGTAAAGGTGATGAACGGTTTAGCGCTTGAGTGCCTGTCATGCAGGGAGGATGTCGTCGTCAAAGTCGTTGAGCAACCACACACAAATCTCTAATTACTTCGTTTTTCTATGCTCTGTTTTTCTTCGTGTGCATGTGTATGTTCTCCTTGGAAAACTAAAGGCTCGACGCACTCCTCAACTTTTTTGACCACTCATGTCTACTTGCCCCTTACACGCAGCGCCCCGCTACGATAAAACCAACCATTCGACGACTTTAGGCGTATACCAGAGACCGTCTTCTGACGCCTATACGTCTGCAAAAGGGTTTTCAAGACATGCACGACTCTTTAATCCTCCCGGACTCTTCATAGCCACTCGCAAAGACGGTGTGCACTCCCCCTTGTCGTTGTCACGAGAGTACTCCCCTTACGGCGCTAGTCTATACCTTAACAGACACCCTTCTCAATACGAGCAATATACCAACGGCGTAGGGGGACTTATGAAAGACTTGCTTAATCTCAATGCGAATACTACGATGGCGTTTGGCTGCAATGGGGGAGGTAGCAAAAATTTGAGCTACTGGTTCTAATGCTCCGCGTTACATACAGTAGGTGCTGGGTTGATGGATTTGGCCCCTTCATTCCTCAAGCCGAGGTGGCGCTTGCGCTTTGAGGCGTCCCATATCCAACGTTAAAAGTCTCCGGCGTGGTATGCCTGACATAGAAAGCCTGAGGTATTATGTCTCCGAACATACCAGCACAATGCAATCACAATATTTATATGCTAATATCGGTCAGGAGCGCGATGCTAGGAGTCAACCTTTCTGCCACTGCTTCCGTCCAAGCAACAACTAGTCTACAATGTTTAGCGAGCGATTGACTGGGATCCTGCTGGCTTTCGCCCAAAAGCTCACCGTGACACAGGCGTTTCTGTTTCTTCTCGCTCTTTTCCTTGCTTTGCAGGTGCTCCTCACCATTTATCGTCTTCTATTCCATCCTCTGGCCAGGTTTCCCGGCCCGAAGCTCGCTGGAATATCTTACTGGTACGAATATTACTACGATGTATCGAAGAAGGGCCGATTCATATGGAAGATCATGGAATTGCACGAAAGATACGGTATAATGGCTCGAGCCCCATTGATCCCGCGACACTAACTGGCGAAAGGGCCCGTCGTTCGGATCAACCCAAACGAACTTCACTTCAACGACCCCGAATTCTACGATGAAATATACCACGGCAAGAAAATGAGGACGGATCGCGACCGGTGGTTTAATCTCGACCACCTAGGTCAAGGCCTTGCATTCACTATCGACCACGACCTACACGCCAGACGTCGACATGCTCTCTCCCCATACTTTAGTATGCAATCAATACGAGCACTAGAGCCTCGAATCACCGATGTTGTTCGGCTCATGGTGGATCGTCTCCACGAAGCACACAAGTCCGGCACAGTTCTCAATCTCTACTACCTCTTCTCTGGCTATGCACTTGATATAGTCTCGGAATATGCCTTTGGCAAAGACATCTCGATGAAGTTCATGAGTAATCCAGAATTTGGCAAACTATGGGCTAATCTGACCGCGGAGACAATACAAATAAACAACTTTGGCAGGCAATTTAAATGGCTCATGGTGTTTATGATGTCTCTCCCAGAATCCATTATGATCAAGCTAAATCCAAAGATTGCTCGGCTCATAGACTGGCGAGGTAGCATCGTCGGCCAAGTCCGGCAGGTATTGGACGAGAAACTGGACGAAAAGCCAAAAGACGAACCGACGACGGTGATCAGGGAGCTGGTGGGCAGCGACTTACCTCCAGAGGATAAGACTTTACAACGTTTGTCGGATGAAGCAAACATGGTCGTTGGAGCAGGAGGCGAGACAACGGCGCAGACGCTTACTAGGACGTTTTACCACCTGCTCCAGAGCCCCCGCGTCATGGAACGACTCAGAAAAGAATTGAACGCTGCCATACCCAGTCCCATGAAGATACCCTCGCTAGCAACACTACAGAATCTGCCATACTTGAACGCAGTGGTGGATGAAGGCGTTCGGATATCGTTTCCCGTGCCGGCGAGGTCACCCAGAATCTTTCGAGACCACGCCTTGCAATATGGGGAATGGACGATTAAACCAGGAGTATGCAACAAGAGATAATTTAAACGAAATCGTGCTAATGCATCTCATAGACCTCGGTCTCCATGTCTCCGTGGATGGTTTCGATGAGCGAGAAGATTTTCCCGGAGCCGTTTAAATTCAAACCGGAGAGGTGGCTGGGAAACAAGGAACTACGCAAATATCAGGTCACATTTGGTAAGGGAAAGAGAGCGTGTCTGGGGATCAAGTAAGCCTGGAATTCCTCCCACACCCCTAGAGCCCGAGACTAACGTCAGTTTCCAGCCTCGCCTATACCGAGATGTTGTTCGCCGTGGCAATGATTGTCCGCAACTTTGAGTTGGAGCTGTATGAGACCACGTGGGAAGATGTCGAGATCGTGCATGACTTCTTCATGGCGCTTCCAAAGGCGAGCTCCAGAAGTGTACGAGTCGAGGTGACGAAAGAGCTCTCATGAAGATATCAAGACATGACAACAGTCATTCTTGTTGGGGCTTTTTCCACTTCATTTGCACTGTGTGATCATAAAGTTCCGATTGTCGCGGTATATTCATCCATGAGATACTTCTCGTGCTGTTGAGGCTCGACCATCTTTAGGATTCACGTTCTACGCCACTCGTCTTCCTAGTGTGTGATGTAACACATTTTGAAGAATTCCGAGTAGTCTCGGTGCCATCCGGATTGTCCCTAGTCGATTACTCAAGGAGACCCGAAGGTCGATGTAGAAACGATGTTGAGAGAATGGATGCAAAAGTGCACGCGCATTGGGCTACGGAGGATTCCCCTACTCGGAGACTATCTAAGGATAATGAGTGACTTAAATAAACAATTACTTGTCTAGGTAGGGACATGTCTGCCTGCTGTAGCCTAGAGTCGAACTTTGAGGGGGGGGGGGGTAGGAGGGTGAAAACTCGTGTGTAGATTGCAGCCATGGAAAGGGGAAGGCCCCTCTATATAGGCAAAGGAATAGGGGTTCTTGGCACTAGGCACTAGCTGTTTAATAAAATCAAATCAAACCCTATTTCGACTCTCTTCATGCTACGTCTTGTACCTAGAACTAAATGTTAGCCGGAACACGTTGATTGAATCCTCGCCCTAGAACCATCACAGTACTCGACGGAGCTCATAACCGAGCGTGGACAGACGAGCCTTGACGTCGAGATGATCCATGGATCGGATTCGATGGGTCGTGATATTTCATCGGATCTAATCCGTGGACCATGTGGCCCCGGAGGGGATCCCACTCGACATCGATATGGTTCATGGATCGGATCTGATGAACGATCAACTATTAAACTGGGTGCAACTTGGGATGTATTGAATGCTCTAAGCTCCTCAAACGAGTGTGGGATAGAGCTTATGTATATATCTATCTATGCGGTACGCGCTGGCGTTGTTGCCTGTTAATAGTGTTGCACGCTATGAGGTGAATGTCACAGAATGATTTGGTTTGCCATGAACGATAGGTTACCATTTGTTCAACAGATTATTTCGACACCGACATGATTTCCAGAGCCTTAAACTCCCAAACCCCTTGTAGCTCACATTGATAGGGTCCGTCGATCTCGCTCTTCGAGGGGCTAGCGCAGCAAGATCTGAAAACTCCTTTAGTCCGCCGTCAACCCTCAGGAAACTCTACCGCGTCCGAGCAATGTCATGGATATTGAAAGCCCGGTTGGCTAAAAATTGAAGACGAACCGTACGATTTCTATTTCGAGCCAGGCAATCGATGGACTCAGGATCCCATCTCTACATCCACACAGGTACGACAACGCTTGCTGCGAGGCCCCGCCGTAGACAGTCACAAGCAGTGCTGCACACTCGCGAGTGCCACTCGTGAGTGGCGACGGTCAGCAATCACGAGTGACACCCGCGAGTGACTTAGTCGACCCATACCCAAAAGTCGCGAGTAAACCATCCATGTACTTGGCCTTCTCCGGGTCCTCCAACCAGCGCTTGGGCCGCCATTCGTGTGCGTCAGGACCGAAGACTTCGCGGCTCCGATTCATGATCCAGGGACTCATGCTCACGTGTGTGCCTCCGGGGAGGACATGGTCGCGGATGGTGATGCCAGAGGGTGGGACGTATCTCGGTAGCTGAAATATGATGCTCGGATGAAGTCGAGTGCTGGAAATACTAGCCAAATCAGCCATACCGAAATGATGCAACTCAGCCTTGCTCTAGTAATTCTCATTCCACGATGGACAGAGGAGTAGAGTAGAGTAGGGGGCCCGGGGATGTTGGGGAACGAATAGAGACAGGGTAAAAGAGCTGCCGCTTACCTCTCCTTGATAATGGCTTGTAATATTGGAATCTCGAGGCACTGGTTGTAGGTGATCTCGTCGGTAGGCAAGTCCTTTTCAAGCCAGGAGCGATCCAGTTCCTTCTGCAGCACTCGGTATTTATCCGGATTCAACAGGAGATAGCCGAGACACGCTTTGATACCGATGCTTGTTGTGTCGGCATGGGCACCAAGGGCATTTGCTGCCTCGGATAGCACGTCTGGATGAGAGATCGGAACGGTTTTGGCCTCGAAAAACTGCTGTAGCATGTCCCGACGATCGCGGATCCCCCTTGCACGACGCTCTCTGATTCTTTGGTCGGCTTGAACGAAAAAGTTGGGATATGCGTTCACATTGTCCTTTCCGAGGAACCTTGGAAGGAATTTTGAGACTGGGTTGCGGATCCAGCTTGACGCATGTCAGTAGCGGCGTTACATTCGGTGGGGAGAGCTATGAGACCTACAGTGTCTAGCTGGGGATATAGCCCAGATTTCCCATATTGACGAACGCCGTCAATACCGAATCCATAATGCCACTTTTGTCTTCGCCAGTCTTTAAGAACCCAAATGGTTCGCCGAAACCGAGTTCTCACACCACGTCGTACGCGAAAGCCGTCACCCACCAGTCCAAGTCAATAGGCTTACTTTCTGCGGCAATTCGGTGGAACTGTCCCCAGTTGGTATCCGCGATCCGCTGGACGAACACCTCGGCAGCTAGTACGGAGACATCGAATACGCCTGTGCCACCTGACGTCTCCTCTTTGCGTGTTTAGCGTTGTCAGTCTCTGCAAAGAAGCTGATCGATTTTCCGGAGGACGGATTCCAAACATGGTACCTGTCGCATAGGTTTCAGTCACGCAAATTTTGGAAGGCAGCCGGCAAAGACCTGGGGCTCTTACCAATCATTCTTGAAGCAATCGTTAATGTCACAACAAATGGAGCCACATCAAGGCACAGGGCGAGGGCTTACCTTTGGGGCGGCTCCTGCAAAGCTGTAGATCTTTCGCAGAGCATCATGGTCCACGAAACTGACTTCGTTCGTCGCAATCCGCACCGCTGGGCCTGGAATACCAGCCAAAGACGAAAAGAATGCAGTGTAGATTCGGGAACAAAGTGCTGTGCACAGAAAGAAAACTGCGCCTGTGCGAAGCGTGGATGTAAACCATTTTTACGTTTCGATACCGGGGGCGTCTCCTCCCGACAAAGGTTACGGACGTGAGAGTCTTTGTCTGTGTTGGCTTTTAAGACGGTCGCGACGCCGACCTTGGATTCTGGAGTGCCAAGGGTGGCAAGCTATGTTTATGTGGGGTACCCCTACCTACAGAGCCGTATGTACCGTGTCGTGAAACATAACGCCTTTTCCAGGTGAAGTCGTTTTATGGGGTTTCCTGAACCATTTGATAATGAACGGGAATCTTTCCTGCCGCTCCAGCCGAACTGACCGCCTGTGCAGATGGTAGAGCGACAGTGGCCAGGATCCATCGTCGATCAAGGGAGGGAAATCTAGAATTACATTCTTCTGACTAGGCACTCTCTGCAGGGCCGGAGAGCATGTATTGAACGGCAAGCTCGGCCATATTCTAGGCCTCTTCGTCATCTGCTTCGTTGTCTCGACCCACCTCCAGTGTCTTATGTTGTTCTGACGCTGTGCTTGCCCGATCATCACCAGTACATGAAGCGGCCCAGTCCTGGTCATCATCTTCCCTGTCCATATGCAGTAGATCTGCCAAGTGCGACTGAGCAGCGACTGCCTTGCCCAGCAGTTTCGTCAGGACTCGAGCGCGAACCGAAGCACGTGTGCTCGGTGACCCGACGGCTCGTTCAAAAGATCTGGTTCACTGGAGTTTGTGAGCCGTCGCTGTGGCCTAGGATCAATCTGTGCCGTTTCCCGGACGAACACGAGAATTTCTGGACTCGAAATTTAGCGCAAACAGGGTAACAGTCAGCATCGTCGGACATTGCGACTTACCATGCAGGACAATAAAACTACCCGTGATGCTGAGATTGATTGTCACCTTGGAAGGTCCGTCTCGGAGAAAGTGCCAGAAGATAAGAGGATACTGCGGGTTTGTCAGGTCTGCAACCTGACTCATCCTCTCCATCCAAATGACCCGAGTTGAGGCAGCAAAGACCTCGTCGTGCGTCGGCAAGTGGCGTCGCAACTCCACTGCCAGCATGTGTTGTTTTTCGCGAAAAGAATATGGACCTCACAGAATCCAGGAAGTATAATGCAAAGACGGTGCTGCGCTGAAGATTAGTATCGTGACAACACATCACCAGAGAAAATTTTCGCTCACTGACCCTGACTTTCTTGCTCTGCCCATCGCTCCCCAGGTGGGTGCAGCCACTCTATCTACCTGGAAATGTGCCTTCTCTCTGGCTAGTGGGACTAGCCCTCGGAAATCAAATGTCGGCTGAAATTTCTTGCGGGGAACGTAGAAACTGTCGAGCAGTGCCAAATGGTATAGGCTTTGAAGAGTGTCCAGCGGAAAAGCGTCGTGTAGAAGTTCTGACTAGTGGACAACTCAGCGACGTAAGGTGAGATCCCGAGGGGCGAGGGCAGGGATTGAAAACAGAAGACCACAAGAACGAATTTACTCACCTCAGCTAGTTTCTAGACATAGCGCTCTGCCAAAGCATATAATTTACGGACCTCGAGACCGATGACTTTCACATCCCCGGTATACATTGAGCCCACAAGGATCATTGACAGTAGCAGATGTGACCGAGTACCACCAACACTCCATTGGGGAACATGAATGATAGAAGTATGTCTGTGAAAACATCGAAAGTAGGCCAGCAGACACAGTTTCATATTCGTGCAGCTTAGCCAAGCCGACATATTATCGGGATTTTCAGGGTCTAAGCCTAGTCCCTCGCCGAGAGAGGAACGATGGCCTTCGAATGGGTCAAGCTGTACGAGATTCATGCCCTCTGGAAGCGATGTCGACAACACCCGTTGAATATGGCCATTGTCAACAGGAGAGGTTTGTGTCATAGTTCCCAAATGGTGATGATGGTTGAAAGTTTAGACCGGGCATGGCTATATTCAAAGGAGAGGCCGCAGCAAGGTTGGAAGCGAATCTGTCAAAGACCATGAAGTCTTCCGCGAACCCAAGACCAAACGGATGCAGTGAAATCTGCTACGGATCGGGATAATCCGGAAAAAGGATGCGGAGAGTGTCAGGGACATTGATCGAATTTGGTCGGGAACAGACTGGCCAACAAAGACATCTGAGCCGGCAAACGGTGCCATTCTTTCTGTGTCGGGTGCTGAGCCAACGCTACCTTGGAACGGTACCCGACCCTCAGAGAGTGGCCATCCTTGAGCTATAGTGCCATTTGCCGCCAGAGGGTCGGTCAGTTGATGGTGCTGCTGCACGGCAAGGCTCGGATTGAGACTTTCCACGAGCGTCGGTGCACCTTGAGTCGGTTGCACAATTGTTACGACCCCAGATATCTTGGGACATTCTTCAGGGATTTCTGCTGGCCTCTTGGGCTGATTTTTCGGATTTGTCTGGGGTGGGCCATGTACGGCAGCGATACCTTCAATTTCAGAGTTGGAAGGCGAACAGCATGTTTGGTCGCGGGCGCGTCTATGTTGACTCGTGTAACATCCCGACATGCCACGTCGTAAACAGAAGGTCCCAGCCATCGAATTGAATCCCCAGCCTTCGTAAAGTGGCAGGAAGAAGAAGGCTGGGTGCTGTGATAGAAAGGATCGAAGGGTATAAGAAGAGCCTTCGAACTCTTAGATAGAGAGATAGGTTTCAGTACATTACGATTCCACACCCTACCTTGTGCACTTGCAACGATTTGTGATCCCTCTCCCTACACCCCTCGTAACAGATCCTTACCCTCCGTTGTTACAGAAAGTCTCATCTTCTAGCCGCTCTCGTCTGCTACTTTGCTGCTCAAGATGAACGAGTCGTCTATCTACCGGATTGCCGGTGCCTGCTCGATGAAACTGTTTCCTACGTTAAAACAGCAATGCTGTTCGCCTGGGCCGACGATTTCACTACTCAAAAGAAGATTATGGTTCTAAAGACGGAAGACCAGATTTGGAAATTCCTTAAGAATAAACAGAACGTCATACTTGTCGTTGATCAGATGAATGCCCTTAAGACGAAGGGCGTTGCGAATAAAAGGGCCGAAGGCATACGTGAATGGTTAATCAGTTTCACCGCTTTCAATAAAGGAATCTTTAGTTCCTCTGCAAATTCCACGACCGACCTTGAAGAGTTCCAGCACGAGAGCCCGATCAGAGTTATAACCGTTTATGGCGGTTCACTAAGGTAAGTAGTATCAAATTTATGTCACAACCAGGTTCCTAACTTACTTAGACGGAAATGGAGCAGTGGTGGAAGCAGCATAAAGATATTGATATGGGAGAGTATTCCTCGAATAAGATTGAAGACTTTACGGGCCGCATTCCGTTGCTCTTGAAGCAATGCGCGGTGAAGCAATACGTGATGCAGAAGGTGATTAATTTGAGGAACCCCGAACTACGCCAAATCCATGGTAATTCTGTGGATTTTACGCAGCTAGTTAAGACTGCTGCTACGAATTCTAAATGGGAGTGGTATGTTCGACTGATTGGATACTCAGGATATTTCTGACTTTTTAGGTATTGTAACTACGTGAGAGCTTGCGTCCGTAACGAGCCTGCCCCAGACGAATGGAGGCAATTCCTCGAACTGATCGACCATCGGTACTTTTATCGCGATGAGAACGACATTGGACATTATACCTGTGGTTTGGTTCGTGACGCGGTAACCAACAAGCTTCTCGAGTTGGATGTTACTTTTATCGACATCAACTTTCTGAATTCATTGCCCGACTTTATCCATAATCGATCTGTCGTCGGGTATATGATGGAATACGCCATCCTCGCATCCATCCGATCACAAGGTTTAAGGGTTGGTGAGTGGGGTAGTAAAGGTATGGAGTTAAGCTTCTTCCAGGCTCAACCCGATATTCAGTTCGACATTCGCGATCGGCCGATACTTTTTCGCCCTCGACAGACCAATTACAAGACGATCGATGGAATAATTGTCTTTATTATGGACCCCAAGAGAACCGGTAAAAAGGAAAAGCCGACATTACTCCTCTTCCCCCTTCAGATCACAGTGGCCAAAAATCACTCGAATTCTTATCTGGGATTCTTGCATGAATACCGCCAGTGGGCTAAGCGCCAACTATCGAAGTTTGATATCGAATTAGAATTCCTCTGGATCACCCCAAATAAGAGCGACTTCATACAGCACCCACCCGATTCACCGTGGCCTAGACATCAAGAGCGTTATATTCCTTTCTCGGAGATTAGCACAGATATCTGGATTCAGTACCAAAGAGCAGAGAAAGCCAAAAAAGAGAAAGGAGGATGCAGGTCCAGAATAATCGGAAGGTTACTGATTTCGCTTTCGTGGTCAATGTCGTCATCCCTTAACAGCAGTGCTGCACACTCGCGAGTGGCTTAGTAAGCCAATAAATAGTGGTGTAGACATATAGTAGCTTCTCTTCTCTACTTCCGATAGTTCGGTTGGTAGGAGAAGATAGGACCACCGGAGCTACGTCAAGTAGCATATGATCTCTTATCAATACTTTGCACCTCTTGTGAAATTGAAAGGTCATTTAGCAGCGCCAAAAAGATGGTCGCACCTGAGAGAAACAGCCTTGGAGATGCGAGTTACTGCGTCATTGGCGGCTTAATGGCATCGTATTACCGTCTAACACCATGGAGTATGAAGACGAGGACGATGCTAACAATTTACTCAATTTGGAAAGTGTATGCGACGCGAGTAGATATTGCGAGTGACCACTCGCGAGTGTGCAGCACTGTTAGACGGGTTGTTGTTTGAGGGGGCCTTTTGACTTGGATCACTTCAAAAGGGCAAATACTGCCACGTCCCAAGACCGGGACTTAGACTACATATGGAGAACGAATCAGTTGTTATAGCAGATGCCGATCTCATCGTCGATATCTAAGCCCCATGTATCGATATTTGCTAGATATATCGCGGATATCGTCGGCTTTCCTAACTGGGTATACTGTCAGGGCGGCCCCTGCCAAGACACTAGATACCGGGCGAGACGCAGGCTTATAACCTGCTGTTGGATGATGAGAGGTCTCCATGGGCAACGACGTTACAGATGGTTGCTCTGTGCAACAGTGTAGCATTCGTGTGTCTATAAAAGGAGCCTCAACACCTCGATAGGTAGATAGGGAACAGAGCGCTCCTTCATCTCAAGTTGCACCAGAAGTTTGACAGCCATGAATCGTACGGCACAGGACACCGTGATCAACATCGTCTACACACGGTCCATAGACTGGATCCGATGGAGGATATCGTACGGCACAGGACACCGTGATTAACATCGTCCCTGTAAAGGTTCGAGGTCAAGGATACAAGCAATGTATTCTAGTCAACATCGAGTTCTAGGTACAAGACGTAGCACGAAGAGAGTCAAGATGGGATGCTACGCAGGAAGTGCTGAAGAACCCCTGATTATGTAATCCTTAGCATGTGGTCCCGTGACAGTCCCCACGTGGTCCATAGACTGGATCCGATCAGGGTGGCCTGGCAGACCAAGGCGGCATTCTACCCATTCCTGAGTGGGCCGTGGACTGGATCCGATGGAGTTAGCCAACTAGAGCACGTGATTGGGTATCGGATTATAGATTTTCCGGGCTCCGACGCACTCTTCTGAGTGGGCCGTGGATTGGATCCGATGAGGTCAACCACAGGATTACGTAATCCTCGGATTATTGATTTTCCGGAGGCTTGGCTAATCACGTGACACGAGGGCCTGGCGGTTGCCCGTAGACTGGATCCGATGGCGCCAGAGTCGTCGGATTATAGATTTTCCGGATCCCGAGGGGTCGCAATTACGCATGTGTGTGCCGCCAAGAGTTGCCAAGGCCAATGTGGCCGGCTCAGTCACGTGATCTCTCGAGCGCAGCGAGGCCGGGGGTTTGGGGGCTTGCCCCCAAAAGACAAAGCTACGCTTTCAACCCCTCGCGGAATATCCTGTCCGCGACCCCTGGTATTTTAGGGCCTAGCCCCTAAACCCCCCCAAGCCCTACTGCGTTCGATATTGCCAAGCCTCTTAAATCGCGTGATTAAGCCGGCACGTGAGTGAGACGTTTTTAGTCACGTGATTTATTTTTGGCCCATGAGTAGCCGTTATTAGCCAGAATAGGCAACGCTGGCTTGGCGTGTCACCGCAAGCAACGACACCTAGGGCAACTTGCACTCCCAACCTTTCTACTTAAACAACCACTCAATCTTCTCCCCATCAATTAATTAATCATCCTCACTGTCACCGACAAGTTCTCTACCGTGTATACTACACTGTTGCTCCCTCTACCCTCATAACCAGATCGAAGACCCTACCTCCAACTTCGCGACCCCCTATCCCACGGCAGTTCGTGTGCGCTTATCTTGGGCGAGTTTGAACTCTCCACAACCTACCTGCGAGTCGTCATCTCATACCATCTCCCTCGTTTAACCCTGCTTCACGTCGATCATAATGAACGCTTCTAATCAGGAAGTTGGGCAAGACCCGAAGAGAATTCCTACAATTCAAGAGATGGAAAGTTGGGACGATGAGCAATTGCTCGAATGGATCAAGAATATACAACCGAAAATTTTCCGCGATAACAACGACGTTTTGACATTCAAAGCGGCAAGAATTAGTGGCTCTACCTTCTTGGATTATGCTGGGGATACAGACTTCTTCAGCAAAACTCAACTGCCCCTCGGAGTCTATGGTGCTCTTGCATCCCTTGCACAAAAAGTTAAGAAACAGAGTAAGATTAGACTGTGGATATAACTCAGACACTAGCTAACAGTGTTAAGACGATCAATCGGACCAGACAGCTAGCCAAAAGAGGAAAGGTAATTACGCCTTTGATGTACTATACGACAGCTCGCTAATATCGTTACAGAGGATGAAACAGATTTATCTGACGAGTCGCCCATTTCGTCAAAAAGACGTCAAAAATATAAAGATAAAGAGGAAGAGGAAGATGAAGAGAAAGTCATACAATTAGCCACTAAAGCGAATAAGCGAAGAAAGGCCGTTAAGGATATGATTACCCAAATGAACGACTCTCTTGACCAGCATTCCGATTCCGTCGATCCTCTTCCTGGAGCTGTCGATAAACTTTCCGATCCCACATTAAATCACACGCTCGACTTTCCATTTATCGATAGTATACCAGAACGATTCAATGAGCTCAATATAGCTGAAGGAAAGTGGCTATATATGGGGAGAACGATATTCGAAGACTTTCTCCGCGAGGTAAAGGAAGTGCGAAAGAGTCAGGTTTACCGAAGATGTTGGCTCTATGGAACCCAGGGCTTTGGGAAGTCTCACCTTCTAGCCGCCCTCGTCTGCTACTTTGCTGCTCAAGATGAGCGAGTCGTCTATCTACCGGATTGCCGATGTCTGCTCGATGACCCTGTTTCCTACGTCAAAACAGCAATGCTGTTCGCCTGGGCCGACGATTTCACCACCCAGAAGAAGATTATGGCCCTACGCACTCAGGACCAGATCGAGAAATTCTTCGAGTATCAAGAAAACGTCATATTTGTCGTTGATCAGATGGATGCTTTAATAAGTGATGGTATTCCAAATAGGAAGATGGCCCTAACACTATATAACTGGATGATTCGTTTCGCTTTTTTCCATAAAGCAATTCTCAGTTTCTCTGCCAATTGTACGACGAACTTCGAGGTATTCGAACATCAGACTTCGTGCCATGTGGTACACGTCTATGGCGGTTTCAGTGAGGTAAGTGGCGTTAAATTTGTGTCATAACGAGGTTTCTAACTTTGTTAGACGGAAATGGAGCAGTGGTGGAAGCAGCATAAAGATATTAAATTGGGAGAGTATTCCCGGAATAAAGTTGAAGACGTTACAGGCCGCATCCCATTGCTCTTAAACCAATGCATAGTGAATAGGAAGTTTGATTTAACGGCCCCTAAATTGATCGAAATCTCTAACGAATCTATGGCGTTTGCGCAGCGAATCAAGTCCACTACTACGAAGTATGCTTGGGAGTGGTATGTTCGACTAATTTGATGCTTAGAACATTTCTGACTTTTCAGGTATTGCGACTACGTGAAGGCTTGCATTCATAACAAGCCTGTGCCATTGGGATGGACGGAGCTCATCGAACTGATCGACCATCGATACTTTTACCAGCGTTACCAGGGCCACGACTACATTGGAGGATATGCCTGCGGCATAGTTCGCGACGCTGTAGCAAATCAGCTTCTCGAGTTGGATACTAAGTTTATCAAGATCAACTTTCTGGCTTCATTGAGGGATTTTATTGACAATCGATCTGTCGTTGGGTTTATAGTGGAATACGCCATCCTCGCATCTATTCGGTCACAAGGTTTGAGGGCTTGCGGGGCGGGTAACGAAGGTATAAACTTCAGCTTCTTTACGAGTCAACGCGATATTCAGTTCGATATCCGCGATCAGCCGGTACTTTATCGCCCTCGACAGATCAATTACGAGACGATAGATGGAATGATTGGCTTCGTCAAGACCCCTAAAAGAACCGCTAAAGGGGAAAAGCCGACATTACTCCTCTTCCCCCTCCAGATCACAGTGGCCAAAAATCACTCGAATTCTTATCTGCGATTCTTGGATGAATACCGCCGATGGGCCGAGCAACAACTATTGACGTTTGATATTGAATTAGAATTCCTTTGGATCACCCCAGATAAACGCGACATCATACTACACCCACCTTATTCACCGTGGCCTAGACACCAAGAGCGTTATATTCCTTTCTCGGAGATTAGCACAGATATCTGGATTAAGTACGAAAGAGTAGAGAGAGCCAAAGAAGAGAAAGGGGGCGGTGAAAGGGAAGGAGATAATTAAAGAAAGACGATAACGAGGGAGAGGAGAAAGTCGAAGAAGTCGAAGAAGGCTAAAGAAGTGGACGCATAACACGATCTAAAGCAAGGCGATCTCGGGTAAGACGATCTAGAGCGCGCTAGCGGATGCTGGACAAGTTTATCTCAACAGATAGGAGAAGTGAAGGATACAGGCCTAGAATAATCGGGAAGGTTACTGATTTCGCTCTCGTGGTTAATGTCGTCATTCCTTGAAGGACTTTCAGCCGCCTCAGCTCGTGTATAGCCATCGACTCGCGGAGAAGAGCATTAATGTTTTCTTTTTATGGTTGTGGGAGTAGAAGAACGAGATGACAAGCTATATCGAATATCGTTACGGCGGCTCGAGGTAAAGTTCGTGCTCGAATATAGCGATAAGAGCTCAAAAAGTTATTCATTCGAAATCACTGGATAATTCCATATCCTTAAAATATCGGGGGGAAAGATAAAGATACTAAAGACTTTGTGTGGTAGTCGAGTTATCATTCCGAACTCTATACATACTATAAGCAATTCTATTGAACTGTGAGACAATATATGGCAACGATTTCAGCGTGGCAATGAATGTTCAGCTAGACAAGGGTTTCGTCTACGAGCTGAACACGGAGACACCGAAAGATGGCGACAATCTTTGTCTATATCAATATGCGAGGCAGGACCTTAACTTGATGAGAACAGAGCACTCTTTCAATTCACGAAGTTCGACATATTATTATTCAATGCACTATAAAGTACAAGACGAGAGACAAAGAGCGTGAAAGCAATGCAAACCCATCCTAGATACTTATAGCTAGCGATACAGTCATGCTACAAGGCTACCACGCAGGCGCACGAGGCTATGAGCAGGCACACGAGGCTATTCGACAGCTACAGTGGGCCTGCCAAGA